>NC_136523.1:34080373-34105373 GCF_053919585.1 Euprymna scolopes
TACATACATACATATACACATACATACATACATACATACATACATACACACATACATACATACATACATACACACATACATACACACATACACACATACATGCATACACACATACATACATACACACATACATACATACATACACACATACATACATACATACATACACACATACATACACACATACATGCATACATACATACATACACACATATATACATACATACACACATACATACATACACACATACATACATGATGATTGCAACGTCTTGTCAGACGAGTGCCACTCCTTCAGACATTTAAAATCCATGAGCCCAAATGCCTGAGGGAGTATCTATACAAATATGATGTTACAGAGTCTTAGCTTTGTACGACAGCTAAGTCTCTCTCTCGGTTCAAAATGTTGAGATCCAGCAACAAGCAAGAGCAAGATAGCCAGCAACAAATTAAACTGCAGACCAGCTTAATGCGGGTATTGGTCTCCTGCTTTATGGTTTTTTAAATCAGAGATTTGCTTCTCCTAGAAAGGTTGCCTTCACCACGGCTTATGGGAGCCCTCTCCACCCCAATACACATATACACACACACACAAATATACACGGTGCTAGTTGGCCGTTGACCCAGAAAAAGAGTTCATTCGCCCTTTGGAAGGTCTTGTTTTTAATCCTCCAGGGAGACTAGCCGCCCTCCTCACCAAACAAGTCTGGTGGGGGAACCAGTTTAGTCGCCGGTGACCCAACCATGAGGCAGGTAGTACTGGGTTACATGGTACCAGCAGCATATGACATGACCTGACATAACATACATACATACTTACATACATACATGCGTACATACATACATACATACATACATACATTTAAACAGACAGGTGACATTTATATTATAGATGTCGCAATGAAATTTAAATCATTAATTATGTAGATTAAAATAGACATAAAAATATATTAAAATCTGGAAATTTATTTTTCGATATATTTGCTAACGATGTTTATTCATAATTGATAATTTTACTAATTGCATTTTATTTGCTCTGATGATATGAGCCATTATTGAAAATCCATGGCTAAAGGAAATAAATATAATTCTTTTCCATATGTTCCTTGTCTCAAACAATAAATTTTTAAATTTGAAAATACATTTTTATGTATATTTTAATCTACAGAATTTAACTTCAGTTCTTGCATTCATAATGTGCTCTATTTTTTTAGATATTGAGCTTTACATTTTTGGCTCGGATCGTTCTTGAAAATATTATCTCACTGTAATATTTAGTAAGACAATTACACATTTGATTATCTAATCTGTGATTTAACCTATATATATATATATATATATATATATATATATATATATATATATATATATATATATATATATTTATATATATATATATATATATATATATATATATATACTGAGTACAAAGATTGATAATTGAAAATCATGAAAATCATGAAAATCAGTTTGATAATCGTAAATCATGAAAATCAGTTTCAAAAGAAAAAACAAACAAAATCAATATATATTCAAGCAAATATTATCAAATTAACGGATATACTTTGCTTCATGTTTTTTTTTTCTTTCTTTTTTTTTTTTTCGTTTTTTGTTTTTTCGGTTTTCCGGGTAATCTTTTTCATATCAAAATCAAAAATATTCATGAAGGTTCCATAATTGTCACTGTCACGAGCGCTTTCGATTCGTCCACGAATCATCTTCATGTGTTGAGGAGGTAAAAGTGTGAAGGGCCGAAGATGGAAATGTGAAAAGTTAAATATCCATTAAACAACGTTAGGTGATGGAAAGTTAAAGCATATAAAATCGATGAGATATCGATTAAAAATATAGGTCAATTAAAAATTCGAGTATTAAAATCAGCAAGTTGGCACTATTGGCAAAGTCCGTCCATTACGCGCTACGGAAGACATTTTAACACATTGCTGCTTTTCTCGAATGCAATATCATTTATAGTCCACTTTTTCGTTATCATTTATTTTACTTCAGTAAGTTTGAAGAGATCAAGGGGTTATTCCCTCCCCATGAAGCTAACGCTTGATTTTGATATGATTTAAATTTATATCCGAAGGCTCTTTTCAGAACAGATGCTGTTCTATGCTATCTGTATTTCGTTACAGCTTGGTCTTCCTGGGATTGCTTCTAAGTATTTCTGAAGATTCTTCTAATGTATGACGCTTCAAGAATTTTTTATTTTTTTGGATTATTTTCACGTTGTATAATTTTTGTGTTGTCGACGAGGATTTTTCTAAGGTTAGAGAAGGGGGACAGTTATGTTCTTTTATTAAATATTGATATATATCACTAGTATTGATATATAACACTAGTATTGATAAATAACACTAGTATTGATATATAACACTAGTATTGATATATAACACTAGTATTGATATATAACACTAATATTAATATATAACACTAGTATTGATATATAACACTAGTATTGATAAATAACACTAGTATTGATATAACACTAGTATTGATATATAACACTAGTATTGATATATAACACTAGTATTGATATATATCACTAGTATTGATATATATCACTAGTATTGATATATAACACTAGTATTGATATATATCACTAGTATTTATATATAACACTAGTATTGGTATATAACACTAGTATTGATAAATAACACTAGTATTGATATATAACACTAGTATTGATATATAACACTAGTATTGATATATATCACTAGTATTGATATATATCACTAGTATTGATATATAACACTAGTATTGATATATATCACTAGTATTTATATATAACACTAGTATTGATATATAACACTAGTATTGATATATATCACTAGTATTTATATATAACACTAGTATTGGTATATAACACTAGTATTGATATATAACACTAGTATTGAAATACATCACTAGTATTGATATAACACTAGTATTGATATATATCACTAGTATTGATATATATCACTAGTATTGATATATATCACTAGTATTGATATATATCATTAGTATTGATATATATCACTAGTATTGATATATAACACTAGTATTGATAAATAACACTAGTATTGATATATAACACTAGTATTGATATATAACACTAGTATTGAAATACATCACTAGTATTGATATAACACTAGTATTGATATATATCACTAGTATTGATATATATCACTAGTATTGATATATATCACTAGTATTGATATATATCATTAGTATTGATATATATCACTAGTATTGATATATAACACTAGTATTGATAAATAACACTAGTATTGATATATATCACTAGTATTGGTATATAACACTAGTATTGATATATAACACTAGTATTGAAATACATCACTAGTATTGATATAACACTAGTATTGATATATAACACTAGTATTGATATATATCACTAGTATTGAAATACATCACTAGTATTGATATAACACTAGTATTGATATATAACACTAGTATTGATATATATCACTAGTATTGATATATAACACTAGTATTGATATATATCACTAGTATTGATATATAACACTAGTATTGGTATATAACACTAGTATTGATATATAACACTAGTATTGAAATACATCACTAGTATTGATATAACACTAGTATTGATATATAACACTAGTATTGATATATATCACTAGTATTGATATATAACACTAGTATTGATATATATCACTAGTATTGATATATAACACTAGTATTGGTATATAACACTAGTATTGATATATAACACTAGTATTGAAATACATCACTAGTATTGATATAACACTAGTATTGATATATAACACTAGTATTGATATATATCACTAGTATTGATATATAACACTAGTATTGATATATATCATTAGTATTGATATATATCACTAGTATTGATATATAACACTAGTATTGATATATAACACTAGTATTGAAATACATCACTAGTATTGATATAACACTAGTATTGATATATATCACTAGTATTGATATATATCACTAGTATTGATATATAGCACTAGCATTGATATATATCATTAGTATTGATATATATCACTAGTATTGATATATAACACTAGTATTGATAAATAACACTAGTATTGATATATATCACTAGTATTGATATACATCACTAGTATTGATATAACACTAGTATTGATATATATCACTAGTATTGATATATATCACTAGTATTGATATATATCATTAGTATTGATATATATCACTAGTATTGATATATAACACTAGTATTGATAAATAACACTAGTATTGATATATATCACTAGTATTGATATACATCACTAGTATTGATATAACACTAGTATTGATATATATCACTAGTATTGATATATATTACTAGTATTGATATATATCATTAGTATTGATATATATCACTAGTATTGATATATAACACTAGTATTGATAAATAACACTAGTATTGATATATATCACTAGTATTGATATATATCACTAGTATTGATATATAACACTAGTATTGATATATATCACTAGTATTGATATATATCACTAGTATTGATATATATCACTAGTATTGATATATAACACTAGTATTGATATATATCACTAGTATTGATATATATCACTAGTATTGATATATAACACTAGTATTGATGTATAACACTAGTATTGATATATAACACTAGTATTGATATATAACACTAGTATTAATATATATCACTAGTATTGATATATAACACTAGTATTGATATATATCATTAGTATTGATATATATCACTAGTATTGATATATATCACTAGTATTGATAAATAACACTAGTATTGATATATAACACTAGTATTGATATATATCACTAGTATTGATATATAACACTAGTATTGATATATAACACTAGTATTGATATATAACACTGGTATTGATATATAACACTAGTATTGATATATATCCCTGGTATTGATATATATCACTAGTATTGATATATAACACTAGTATTGATATATAACACTAGTATTGATAAATAACACTAGTATTGATATATAACACTAGTATTGATATATAACACTAGTATTGATATATAACACTAGTATTGATATATATCATTAGTATTGATATATATCACTAGTATTGATATATAACACTAGTATTGATATATATCACTAGTATTGATATATAACACTAGTATTGATATATAACACTAGTATTGATATATAACACTAGTATTGATATATATCACTAGTATTGATATATATCACTAGTATTGATATATAACACTAGTATTGATATATAACACTAGTATTGATAAATAACACTAGTATTGATATATAACACTAGTATTGATATATATCACTAGTATTGATATATAACACTAGTATTGATATACACACTAGTATTGATATATAACACTAGTATTGATATATAACACTAGTATTGATATATAACACTAGTATTGATATATAACACTAGTATTGATATATATCACTAGTATTGATATATAACACTAGTATTGATATATAACACTAGTATTGATAAATAACACTAGTATTGATATATAACACTAGTATTGATATATAACACTAGTATTGATATATAACACTAGTATTGATATATAACACTAGTATTGATATATAACACTAGTATTGATATATAACACTAATATTAATAAATAACACTAGTATTGATATATATCACTAGTATTGATATATATCACTAGTATTGATATATAACACTAGTATTGATATATAACACTAGTATTTACATATAACACTAGTATTGATATATTACACTAGTATTGATATATAACACTAGTATTGATATATAACACTAGTATTGATATATAACACAAGTATTGATATATTACACTAGTATTTACATATAACACTAGTATTGATAAATAACACTAGTATTGATATATAACACTAGTATTGATATATTACACTAGTATTGATATATAACACTAATATTAATATATAACACTAGTATTGATATATAACACTAGTATTGATATATTACACTAGTATTGATATATAACACTAGTATTGATATATAACACTAGTATTGATATATAACACTAGTATTGATATATAACACTAGTATTGATGTATAACACTAGTATTGATATATAACACTAGTATTGATATATAACACTAGTATTGATATATAACACTAGTATTGATATATAACACTAGTATTTACATATAACACTAGTATTGATATATATCAATAGTATTGATATATAACACTAGTATTGATATATAACACTAGTATTGATATATAACACTAGTATTGATATATAACACTAGTATTGATATATAACACTAGTATTGATATATAACACAAGTATTTACATATAACAATAGTATTGATATATAACACTAGTATTGATATATAACACTAGTATTTACATATAACACTAGTATTGATATATATCACTAGTATTGATGTATAACACTAGTATTGATATATAACACTAGTATTGATATATAACACTAGTATTGATATATTACACTAGTATTGATATATAACACTAGTATTGATATATAACACTTATATTGATATATAACACTAGTATTGATATATTACACTAGTATTGATATATAACACTAGTATTGATATATAACACTAGTATTGATATATAACACTAGTATTGATATATAACACTAGTATTGATATATTACACTAGTATTGATATATAACACTAGTATTGATATATAACACTAGTATTGATATATTACACTAGTATTGATATATAACACTAGTATTGATATATTACACTATTATTGATATATAACACTAGTATTGATATATAACACTAGTATTGATATATAACACTAGTATTGATATATAACACTAGTATTGATATATAACACTAGTATTGATATATAACACTAGTATTGATATATAACACTAGTATTGATATATATCACTAGTATTGATGTATAACACTAGTATTGATATATAACACTAGTATTGATATATAACACTAGTATTGATATATTACACTAGTATTGATATATAACACTAGTATTGATATATAACACTAGTATTGATATATAACACTAGTATTGATATATATCACTAGTATTGATATATAACACTAGTATTGATATATAACACTAGTATTGATATATAACACTAGTATTGATATATAACACTAGTATTGATATATAACACTAGTATTTACATATAACACTAGTATTGATATATATCACTAGTATTGATGTATAACACTAGTATTGATATATAACACTAGTATTGATATATAACACTAGTATTGATATATTACACTAGTATTGATATATAACACTAGTATTGATATATAACACTAGTATTGATATATAACACTAGTATTGATATATATCACTAGTATTGATATATAACACTAGTATTGATATATAACACTAGTATTGATATATAACACTAGTATTGATATATAACACTAGTATTTACATATAACACTAGTATTGATATATTACACTAGTATTGATATATAACACTAGTATTGATATATAACACTAGTATTGATATATAACACTAGTATTGATGTATAACACTAGTATTGATATATAACACTAGTATTGATATATAACACTAGTATTGATATATAACACTAGTATTGATATATAACACTAGTATTGATATATAACACTAGTATTTACATATAACACTAGTATTGATATATATCACTAGTATTGATGTATAACACTAGTATTGATATATAACACTAGTATTGATATATAACACTAGTATTGATATATTACACTAGTATTGATATATAACACTAGTATTGATATATAACACTTATATTGATATATAACACTAGTATTGATATATTACACTAGTATTGATATATAACACTAGTATTGATATATAACACTAGTATTGATATATAACACTAGTATTGATATATAACACTAGTATTGATATATTACACTAGTATTGATATATAACACTAGTATTGATATATTACACTAGTATTGATATATAACACTAGTATTGATATATAACACTAGTATTGATATATAACACTAGTATTGATATATAACACTAGTATTGATATATAACACTAGTATTGATATATAACACTAGTATTGATATATAACACTAGTATTGATATATAACACTAGTATTGATATATAACACTAGTATTTACATATAACACTAGTATTGATATATATCACTAGTATTGATGTATAACACTAGTATTGATATATAACACTAGTATTGATATATAACACTAGTATTGATATATTACACTAGTATTGATATATAACACTAGTATTGATATATAACACTAGTATTGATATATAACACTAGTATTGATATATATCACTAGTATTGATATATAACACTAGTATTGATATATAACACTAGTATTGATATATAACACTAGTATTGATATATAACACTAGTATTGATATATAACACTAGTATTGATATATAACACTAGTATTTACATATAACACTAGTATTGATATATATCACTAGTATTGATGTATAACACTAGTATTGATATATAACACTAGTATTGATATATAACACTAGTATTGATATATTACACTAGTATTGATATATATCACTAGTATTGATATATTACACTAGTATTAATATATAACACTAGTATTGATATATATCACTAGTATTGATATATATCACTAGTATTGATATATAACACTAGTATTGATATATAACACTAGTATTGATATATAACACTAGTATTGATATATAACACTAGTATTGATATATAACACTAGTATTGATATATAACACTAGTATTGATATATAACACTAGTATTGATATATAACACTAGTATTGATATATAACACTAGTATTGATATATAACACTAGTATTGATGTATAACACTAGTATTGATATATAACACTAGTATTGATATATATCACTAGTATTGATATATATCACTAGTATTGATATATATCACTAGTATTGATATATAACACTAGTATTGATATATATCACTAGTATTGATATATATATCACTAGTATTGATATATAACACTAGTATTGATATATAACACAAGTATTGATATATATCACTAGTATTGATATATAACACTAGTATTGATATATAACACATGTATTGATATATATCACTAGTATTGATATATAACACTAGTATTGATATATAACACTAGTATTGATATATAACACTAGTATTGATATATATCACTAGTATTGATATATATCACTAGTATTTATATATAACACTAGTATTGATATATAACGTTAGTATTGATATATAACACTAGTATTGATATATATCACTAGTATTGATATATAACACTAGTATTTATATATAACACTAGTATTGATATATAACACTAGTATTGATATATAACACTAGTATTGATATATAACACTAGTATTGATATATATCACTAGTATTGATATATATCACTAGTATTGATATATATCACTAGTATTGATATATAACACTAGTATTGATATATATCACTAGTATTGATATATATCACTAGTATTGATATATAACACTAGTATTGATATATAACACTAGTATTGATATATAACACTAGTATTGATATATAACACTAGTATTTATATATAACACTAGTATTGATATATAACGTTAGTATTGATATATAACACTAGTATTGATATATATCACTAGTATTGATATATATCACTAGTATTGATATATAACACTAGTATTGATATATAACACTAGTATTGATATATATCACTAGTATTGATATATATCACTAGTATTGATATATAACACTAGTATTGATATATAACACTAGTATTGATATATATCACTAGTATTGATATATATCACTAGTATTGATATATATCACTAGTATTGATATATAACACTAGTATTGATATATAACACTAGTATTGATATATATCACTAGTATTGATATATATCACTAGTATTGATATATAACACTAGTATTGATATATAACACTAGTATTGATGTATAACACTAGTATTGATATATAACACTAGTATTGATATATAACACTAGTATTGATATATAACACTAGTATTGATATATAACACTAGTATTGATATATAACACTAGTATTGATATATAACACTAGTATTGATATATAACACTAGTATTGATATATAACACTAGTATTGATATATAACACTAGTATTCACATATAACACTAGTATTGATATATATCACTAGTATTGATATATTACACTAGTATTGATATATAACACTAGTATTGATATATAACACTAGTATTGATATATAACACTAGTATTGATATATAACACTAGTATTTACATATAACACTAGTATTGATATATATCACTAGTATTGATATATAACACTAGTATTGATATATAACACTAGTATTGATATATAACACTAGTATTGATATATAACACTAGTATTGATATATAACACTAGTATTGATATATATCACTAGTATTGATATATAACACTAGTATTGATATATAACACTAGTATTGATATATAACACTAGTATTGATATATAACACTAGTATTGATATATAACACTATTATTGATATATATCACTAGTATTGATATATAACACTAGTATTGATATATAACACTAGTATTGATATATATCACTAGTATTGATATATAACACTAGTATTGATATATAACACTAGTATTGATGTATAACACTAGTATTGATATATAACACTAGTATTGATATATATCACTAGTATTGATATATAACACTAGTATTGATATATAACACTAGTATTGATATATAACACTAGTATTGATATATAACACTAGTATTGATATATAACACTAGTATTGATATATAACACTAGTATTGATATATATCACTAGTATTGATATATAACACTAGTATTGATATATAACACTAGTATTGATTAGTAACACTAGTATTGATATATATCACTAGTATTGATAAATATCACTAGTATTGATATATAACACTAGTATTGATATATATCACTAGTATTGATAAATATCACTAGTATTGATATATATCACTAGTATTGATATATAACACTAGTATTGATATATAACACTAGTATTGATGTATAACACTAGTATTGATATATAACACTAGTATTGATAAATATCACTAGTATTGATATATAACACTAGTATTGATATATAACACTAGTATTGATATATAACACTAGTATTGATATATATCACTAGTATTGATATATAACACTAGTATTGATGTATAACACTAGTATTGATATATAACACTAGTATTGATATATAACACTAGTATTGATATATAACACTAGTATTGATATATAACACTAGTATTGATATATATCACTAGTATTGATATATATCACTAGTATTGATATATAACACTAGTATTGATATATAACACTAGTATTGATATATATCACTAGTATTGATATATAACACTAGTATTGATAAATATCACTAGTATTGATATATAACACTAGTATTGATATATAACACTAGTATTGATATATAACACTAGTATTGATATATATCACTAGTATTGATATATAACACTAGTATTGATGTATAACACTAGTATTGATATATAACACTAGTATTGATATATATCACTAGTATTGATATATAACACTAGTATTGATATATAACACTAGTATTGATATATATCACTAGTATTGATATATAACACTAGTATTGATATATAACACTAGTATTGATATATAACACTAGTATTGATATATATCACTAGTATTGATATATAACACTAGTATTGATATATAACACTAGTATTGATATATAACACTAGTATTGATATATAACACTAGTATTGATATATAACACTAGTATTGATATATAACACTAGTATTGATGTATAACACTAGTATAGATATATAACACTAGTATTGATATATATCACTAGTATTGATATATAACACTAGTATTGATATATAACACTAGTATTGATGTATAACACTAGTATTGATATATAACACTAGTATTGATATATAACACTAGTATTGATGTATAACACTAGTATTGATATATTACACTAGTATTGATATATAACACTAGTATTGATATATAACACTAGTATTGATGTATAACACTAGTATTGATATATAACACTAGTATTGATATATAACACTAGTATTGATATATAACACTAGTATTGATATATATCACTAGTATTGATATATAACACTAGTATTGATATATAACACTAGTATTGATATATAACACTAGTATTGATATATAACACTAGTATTGATATATAACACTAGTATTGATATATAACACTAGTATTGATATATTACACTAGTATTGATATATAACACTAGTATTGATATATAACACTAGTATTGATAAATAACACTAGTATTGATATATTACACTAGTATTGATATATAACACTAGTATTGATATATAACACTAGTATTGATATATTACACTAGTATTGATATATATCACTAGTATTGATATATAACACTAGTATTGATATATAACACTAGTATTGATATATTACACTAGTATTGATATATAACACTAGTATTGATATATAACACTAGTATTGATATATAACACTAGTATTGATGTATAACACTAGTATTGATATATAACACTAGTATTGATATATTACACTAGTATTGATAAATAACACTAGTATTGATATATAACACTAGTATTGATATATAACACTAGTATTGATATATAACACTAGTATTGATATATTACACTAGTATTGATAAATAACACTAGTATTGATATATAACACTAGTATTGATAAATAACACTAGTATTGATATATTACACTAGTATTGATATATATCACTAGTATTGATATATAACACTAGTATTGATATATAACACTAGTATTTACATATAACACTAGTATTGATATATAACACTAGTATTGATATATAACACTAGTATTGATATATATCACTAGTATTGATATATAACACTAGTATTGATATATAACACTAGTATTGATATATTACACTAGTATTGATATATTACACTAGTATTGATATATAACACTAGTATTGATATATAACACTAGTATTGATAAATAACACTAGTATTGATATATTACACTAGTATTGATATATAACACTAGTATTGATATATATCACTAGTATTGATATATAACACTAGTATTGATATATAACACTAGTATTGATATATAACACTAGTATTGATATATAACACTAGTATTTACATATAACACTAGTATTGATATATAACACTAGTATTGATATATAACACTAGTATTGATATATATCACTAGTATTGATATATAACACTAGTATTTACATATAACACTAGTATTGATATATATCACTAGTATTGATATATAACACTAGTATTGATATATAACACTAGTATTGATATATAACACTAATATTAATATATAACACTAGTATTAATATATAACACAAATATTGACATATATCACTAGTATTGATATATATCACTAGTATTGATATATAACACTAATATTAATATATAACACTAGTATTGATATATAACACTAATATTAATATATATCACTAGTATTGATATATAACACTAGTATTAACATATAACACTAGTATTGATATATATCACTAGTATTGATGTATAACACTAGTATTGATATATAACACTAGTATTGATATATAACACTAATATTAATATATAACACTAGTATTGATATATATCACTAGTATTGATATATAACACTAATATTAATATATAACACTAGTATTGATATATAACACTAATATTAATATATATCACTAGTATTGATATATAACACTAGTATTAACATATAACACTAGTATTGATATATAACACTAATATTAATATATATCACTAGTATTGATATATAACACTAGTATTGATATATAACACTAATATTAATATATAACACTAGTATTGATATATAACACTAGTATTGATATATAACACTAGTATTGATATATAACACTAGTATTGATATATAACACTAGTATTGATATATAACACAAATATTGACATATATCACTAGTATTGATATATATCACTAGTATTGATATATAACACTAGTATTGATATATAACACTAGTATTGATATATAACACTAATATTAATATATAACACTAGTATTGATATATAACACAAATATTGACATATATCACTAGTATTGATATATATCACTAGTATTGATATATAACACTAGTATTGATATATATCACTAGTATTAATATATAACACTAGTATTAATATATAACACTAGTATTAATATATAACACTAGTATTGATATATAACACTAGTATTGATATATAACACTAATATTAATATATAACACTAATATTAATATATAACACTAGTATTAATATATAACACTAGTATTAATATATAACACTAGTATTAATATATAACACTAATATTAATATATAACACTAATATTAATATATAACACTAGTATTGATATATAACACTAGTATTGATATATAACACTAATATTAATATATATCACTAGTATTGATATATAACACTAGTATTGATATATAACACTAATATTAATATATAACACTAGTATTAATATATAACACTAGTATTAATATACAACACTAGTATTGATATATAACACTAGTATTGATATATATCACTAGTATTGATATATAACACTAGTATTGATATATAACACTAATATTAATATATAACACTAGTATTGATATATAACACAAATATTGACATATATCACTAGTATTGATATATATCACTAGTATTGATATATAACACTAGTATTGATATATATCACTAGTATTAATATATAACACTAGTATTAATATATAACACTAGTATTAATATATAACACTAGTATTGATATATAACACTAGTATTGATATATAACACTAATATTAATATATAACACTAGTATTGATATATAACACTAGTATTGATATATAACACTAGTATTGATATATAACACTAATATTAATATATAACACTAGTATTAATATATAACACTAGTATTAATATATAACACTAGTATTAATATATAACACTAATATTAATATATAACACTAATATTAATATATAACACTAGTATTGATATATAACACTAGTATTGATATATAACACTAATATTAATATATATCACTAATATTGATATATAACACTAGTATTGATATATAACACTAATATTAATATATAACACTAGTATTAATATATAACACTAGTATTAATATACAACACTAGTATTGATATATAACACTAGTATTGATATATAACACTAGTATTGATATATAACACTAATATTGATATATATCACTAGTATTGATATATAACACTAGTATCGATATATAACACTAATATTAATATATAACACTAGTATTAATATATAACACTAGTATTAATATATAACACTAGTATTGATATATAACACTAGTATTGATATATAACACTAGTATTAATATATAACACTAGTATTAATATATAACACTAGTATTAATATATAACACTAATATTAATATATAACACTAATATTAATATATAACACTAGTATTAATATATAACACTAGTATTAATATATAACACTAGTACTAATATATAACACTAGTACTAATATATAACACTAGTATTAATATATAACACTAATATTAATATATAACACTAGTATTAATATATAACACTAGTATTAATATATAACACTAGTATTGATATATAACACTAGTATTGATATATAACACTAATATTAATATATAACACTAGTATTAATATATAACACTAGTATTAATATATAACACTAGTATTAATATATAACACTAATATTAATATATAACACTAATATTAATATATAACACTAGTATTGATATATAACACTAGTATTAATATATAACACTAGTATTAATATATGACACTAGTACTAATATATAACACTAGTATTAATATATAACACTAGTATTAATATATAACACTAGTATTGATATATTACACTAGTATTACTATATAACACTAATATTAATATATAACACTAGTATTAATATATAACACTAGTATTGATATATAACACTAGTATTAATATATAACACTAATATTAATATATAACACTAATATTAATATATAACACTAGTATTAATATATAACACTAGTACTAATATATAACACTAGTACTAATATATAACACTAGTATTAATATATAACACTAGTATTAATATATAACACTAATATTAATATATAACACTAATATTAATATATAACACTAGTATTAATATATAACACTAGTACTAATATATAACACTAGTATTAATATATAACACTAGTATTAATATATAACACTAATATTAATATATAACACTAGTATTAATATATAACACTAGTACTAATATATAACACTAGTATTAATATATAACACTAGTATTAATATATAACACTAATATTAATATATAACACTAGTATTAATATATAACACTAGTATTAATATATAACACTAGTCTATCTATATATCTATAAAAACAGAGATGTGTGTGCCACAGACGATTTCTGATTGGTTAATCCAATAATCACATCTCCTAAAAAAGTATAGTTCTTACGCTCTTAACTTTACCATAAAATATTTTGGTCTTATTTATTGTCCATCTTGGAAGGGTTTAATTTTTTTCTAACTTGCCATTTACAAATTAGAAAAATACGAAAGTTACAGACATCACAATCCAACCTCTGACTCAACGTCCGCCATTAACACAAGAAAGCAAACGCTGGACAGATTATTAGTACTACTACTACTACTACAAACAATACAGCACGAAAACACGCGCACACACGCACACACACTCACGTCCACTACCGTCTTTGGCTACGTCACGTTGTTATGGCAACACGATAAATACACAGTAAATTTGATTTTCTTCATTTCTACGCAAATATTACGCAAATATAAATCATATAGAATATCTGTATGATTATAATTACACGTAATAGTTAAATAAAGATGATCATCGTATAAAACAACCGAAAAAAAAAACTAATAGGGAATTTGTATAAAGTTGTATTTTCTTTATAAATAAATAGAAAAAAGGGGTGTTGATAAGACTATCGATACTTATACAGTTTAGTGACGACATTAAAAAATGGAAATATTGAAAAAAAATTTTATTGTCCGTAACTGTTATAGACTGAAGTTCTCCGAAAAAAAATTCTTACAGCGAAAAACTATTATTTATCACGACGACGTCAACGTGGCCATTTTGGAAATGTACCTAGCAGAATACCTCCATTTTAGGCCAAATTTCGCAATCTAGCCTTTTTTTTTCTCGCCATATTGAGATGCGCACACGCACAACACATCTGAAATTTTTTTACGTTTTTTTTTTTTTTTTTTAATCTGCAATTTTTTTGCGTATTTTTTTTTTATAAATAAGAATACTATTGAATATGCAAAGAAATTGAAGAATGCAAAGAATTGAGGAATTTTTATACGATATTATTTTCGAAACATGCTCAGTTGGACACGCATGGATAACTTCGAAACTTCGTTTATTTACTTCTGTTACAAATTAAAAAAAAAAAAAAAAAAAAAAACCACCCCAAAAATGGCATCTGTCTTCGCAAAAAAAAAAAAAAAAAAAAAAATCTCATTCTGGTGGAGGTAAAAAAAGGGCTAGATTGGCCTAAAATGGAGGTATTCTGCTATGTACGGCAGTTACCTGCCCTTGGGGAATTCCTGGGCCTGCAATAACATTTCCAAAATGGCCACGTTGACGTAGCCGTGATAAATAATTGTTTTTCGCTGTAAAAAAAAAAACTACTTGATCAAATGAAGTGAAATTTTTTTTTCGGAGAACTTCAGTCTATAACAGTTACGTACAATAAAATTTTTTTTTCAATATTTCCATTTTTTAATGTCGTCACTAAACTGTATAAGTACCAGACTATCAATACACACAAAAAAATATAGATTTATTTTTGGGTAAAGTTCCCCCGGGTTTTCCTTTCACTTCAGTAAATAATGGTCTTTTGTTATATATATATGGCGTACTATTATCCTTATATATATGATGTTTATGTTTATATATATGTATAGGTGATAGTGTCTGTGTGTGTCTGTGTGCATTTCCCTACGCTAAAACTCTGTCAATTTTAAGCCTACAGATTCGAAATTTGATATACAGGGTACTGAGATTTGGGTAAATCGATGTGATAGGTTTTCGACAGAAATTTGGCGATTAAGTGGTCAATATTCAACAATTAGACCTTTGAGAACTCTACCAAACTCCTCCTACAATTTAAGGTCTGAACACATGATATTTTATATATAGATTCCTTGGACATGGATCTAACTTATTAACTTTACTTGATCCCTAAACAATAAATGTTAAGAGGTCATAATAGGGGTCGAAATTTAAAAAAAATTGACCGTTTTTTTTTCCTCAGCATACACTTCAAAACACCTGGGCAACGCCGGGCACCGATTGCTAGTACTAATATATAACACTAGTATTAATATATAACACTAATATTAATATATAACACTAATATTAATATATAACACTAATATTAATATATAACACTAATATTAATATATAACACTAGTATTAATATATAACACTAGTACTAATATATAACACTAATATTAATATATAACACTAGTATTAATATATAACACTAATATTAATATATAACACTAATATTAATATATAACACTAGTATTAATATATAACACTAGTACTAATATATAACACTAGTATTAATATATAACACTAGTATTAATATATAACACTAATATTAATATATAACACTAATATTAATATATAACACTAATATTAATATATAACACTAATATTAATATATAACACTAGTATTAATATATAACACTAGTACTAATATATAACACTAATATTAATATATAACACTAGTATTAATATATAACACTAGTATTAATATATAACACTAGTACTAATATATAACACTAATATTAATATATAACACTAATATTAATATATAACACTAATATTAATATATAACACTAGTATTAATATATAACACTAGTACTAATATATAACACTAGTATTAATATATAACACTAGTATTAATATATAACACTAGTATTAATATATAACACTAGTATTAATATATAACACTAGTATTAATATATAACACTAGTACTAATATATAACACTAGTATTAATATATAACACTAATATTAATATATAACACTAATATTAATATATAACACTAGTATTAATATATAACACTAATATTAATATATAACACTAATATTAATATATAACACTAGTACTAATATATAACACTAGTATTAATATATAACACTAGTATTAATATATAACACTAGTATTAATATATAACACTAGTACTAATATATAACACTAGTATTAATATATAACACTAGTATTAATATATAACACTAGTATTAATATATAACACTAGTATTAATATATAACACTAGTATTAATATATAACACTAGTATTAATATATAACACTAGTACTAATATATAACACTAGTATTAATATATAACACTAATATTAATATATAACACTAATATTAATATATAACACTAGTACTAATATATAACACTAATATTAATATATAACACTAATATTAATATATAACACTAGTATTAATATATAACACTAGTATTAATATATAACACTAGTATTAATATATAACACTAGTACTAATATATAACACTAGTACTAATATATAACACTAGTACTAATATATAACACTAATATTAATATATAACACTAATATTAATATATAACACTAGTATTAATATATAACACTAGTACTAATATATAACACTAGTATTAATATATAACACTAATATTAATATATAACACTAATATTAATATATAACACTAGTACTAATATATAACACTAATATTAATATATAACACTAATATTAATATATAACACTAGTATTAATATATAACACTAGTATTAATATATAACACTAGTATTAATATATAACACTAGTACTAATATATAACACTAGTATTAATATATAACACTAGTACTAATATATAACACTAGTATTAATATATAACACTAGTATTAATATATAACACTAGATTTAATATATAACACTAGTATTAATATATAACACTAGTACTAATATATAACACTAGTACTAATATATAACACTAGTACTAATATATAACACTAGTACTAATATATAACACTAGTACTAATATATAACACTAATATTAATATATAACACTAGTATTAATATATAACACTAGTATTAATATATAACACTAGTACTAATATATAACACTAATATTAATATATAACACTAATATTAATATATAACACTAATATTAATATATAACACTAGTATTAATATATAACACTAGTATTAATATATAACACTAGTATTAATATATAACACTAGTATTAATATATAACACTAGTATTAATATATAACACTAGTATTAATATATAACACTAGTATTACTATATAACACTAATATTAATATATAACACTAGTATTAATATATAACACTAGTATTGATATATAACACTAGTATTAATATATAACACTAGTATTACTATATAACACTAATATTAATATATAACACTAGTATTAATATATAACACTAGTATTGATATATAACACTAGTATTAATATATAACACTAATATTAATATATAACACTAATATTAATATATAACACTAGTATTAATATATAACACTAGTATTAATATATAACACTAGTACTAATATATAACACTAGTACTAATATATAACACTAGTATTAATATATAACACTAGTATTAATATATAACACTAATATTAATATATAACACTAATATTAATATATAACACTAGTATTAATATATAACACTAATATTAATATATAACACTAATATTAATATATAACACTAGTATTAATATATAACACTAATATTAATATATAACACTAGTATTGATATATAACACTAATATTAATATATAACACTAGTATTAATATATAACACTAGTACTAATATATAACACTAGTACTAATATATAACACTAGTACTAATATATAACACTAATATTAATATATAACACTAATATTAATATATGACACTAATATTAATATATAACACTAGTATTAATATATAACACTAGTATTAATATATAACACTAATATTAATATATAACACTAATATTAATATATAACACTAGTATTAATATATAACACTAGTATTAATATATAACACTAATATTAATATATAACACTAATATTAATATATAACACTAGTATTAATATATAACACTAATATTAATATATAACACTAATATTAATATATAACACTAGTATTAATATATAACACTAATATTAATATATAACACTAGTATTAATTTATAACACTAATATTAATATATAGCACTAATATTAATATATAACACTAGTATTAATATATAACACTAATATTAATATATAACACTAATATTAATATATAACACTAGTATTAATATATAACACTAGTATTAATATATAACACTAATATTAATATATAACACTAATATTAATATATAACACTAGTATTAATATATAACACTAGTATTAATATAAAACACTAGTATTAATATATAACACTAGTACTAATATATAACACTAATATTAATATATAACACTAATATAAATATATAACACTAGTATTAATATATAACACTAGTATTACTATATAACACTAGTACTAATATATAACACTAGTACTAATATATAACACTAGTATTAATATATAACACTAGTATTAATATATAACACTAGTATTAATATATAACACTAGTACTAATATATAACACTAATATTAATATGTAACACTAGTATTAATATATAACACTAGTATTACTATATAACACTAATATTAATATATAACACTAATATTAATATATAACACTAGTATTACTATATAACACTAGTACTAATATATAACACTAGTACTAATATATAACACTAGTACTAATATATAACACTAGTATTAATATATAACACTAGTATTAATATATAACACTAGTATTAATATATAACACTAGTATTACTATATAACACTAATATTAATATATAACACTAGTATTAATATATAACACTAGTATTAATATATAACACTAGTATTAATATATAACACTAGTATTACTATATAACACTAATATTAATATATAACACTAGTATTAATATATAACACTAGTATTAATATATAACACTAGTATTAATATATAACACTAGTATTACTATATAACACTAATATTAATATATAACACTAGTATTAATATATAACACTAGTATTAATATATAACACTAGTATTAATATATAACACTAGTATTACTATATAACACTAGTACTAATATATAACACTAATATTAATATATAACACTAATATTAATATATAACACTAGTATTAATATATAACACTAGTACTAATATATAACACTAGTATTAATATATAACACTAGTACTAATATATAACACTAATATTAATATATAACACTAATATTAATATATAACACTAGTATTAATATATAACACTAGTATTACTATATAACACTAGTACTAATATATAACACTAGTACTAATATATAACACTAGTATTAATATATAACACTAGTATTAATATATAACACTAGTATTAATATATAACACTAGTACTAATATATAACACTAGTACTAATATATAACACTAGTATTAATATATAACACTAGTATTAATATATAACACTAGTATTAATATATAACACTAGTACTAATATATAACACTAGTACTAATATATAACACTAGTATTAATATATAACACTAGTATTAATATATAACACTAGTATTACTATATAACACTAATATTAATATATAACACTAGTATTAATATATAACACTAGTATTAATATATAACACTAGTATTAATATATAACACTAGTATTACTATATAACACTAATATTAATATATAACACTAGTATTAATATATAACACTAGTATTGGTATATAACACTAGTATTAATATATAACACTAATATTAATATATAACACTAATATTAATATATAACACTAGTATTAATATATAACACTAGTACTAATATATAACACTAGTATTAATATATAACACTAGTATTAATATATAACACTAGTATTGTTTAAATTGTGAGAAAAAAACGCGGTTTAATGTATATTTTACTTTTCACTTTTCAATTTCCATTTTCGCATGAAGTAATGCCTTTCTGTATAATAGTCTTCCTTAACTGCCATAGAGAAAAGACAGATGGACATTTTCACTTTTATATATACACCATCGAGAATCGAAACCAAAACGTTCAGCTCACGATTAATTTTGCCTCTTTCGTCAATGACTGTGCTATGAAAATATCATTACTGTAAGGCTAAAAATTAAAACATGAACCAATAACTACTACGTTATGCATTCGTAATGCCGGCATCGACCTTCACCTGGCAAATTTCATTTTTTTTTTAATTTCCACACTTTTGCACCGATTCTTCCGGGATAAAACCCAAATATAAAGTTTTGCATGGATTCAAATACCTTATATATGAAGTTTTATGTCTGTAGACCAAAACTCTAGGAGGAGTTTGGTAGGCAAAATTTGTTAAACAAAAGTAATGGAAATAATTTTGTGTTTACTATAAACCTTTTACGCAAATATTATGCAAGTATAAATCATGTAGAATATCTGCATGAATATAATTACACGTAACTAAAGATGATCATCTCATAAGAAAATCCGAAAAAACTAATAGGGAATTAATTAAGATGAATGTTTAAAAAAATATGCAAATTAGTTGCTAGTGAATGCAATTTCACAACCCATATATAACAAAGTTGTATTTTCTTTTTTAAATGAATAGAAAAGAGGGATTTAATATGAATATCAATACACACAAAAGAAAAACGAATTCATAGGAGTGTATATATATATATATATATATATATATATATATATATATATATATATATATATATATATATACACACACACAATAGCATGGATGCCCGGCGTTGCCCGGGTGTGAGGTGTATGCTGAGCCAAAAAAAAACCGTCAGTTTTTTAAAACTTTGACCCCTATTATGACCCCTTAACATTTATTGTTTAGGGCTCTAATCAAGTTATTAAGTTAGATCCATGTCCAAGGAACCTATATCTAAAATTTCAAGTGTTTAGATCTAAAAATTGTCGGAGGAGTTTGGTAGAGTTCTCAAAGGTCAAATCGTTGAACTTTGACCCCTTAATCGCCAAATTTCTGGCCGAAAACCGATCATATCGATTTTCCCAAATCTCAGTACCCAGTATATCAAATTTCGAGCCTGTAGACTAAAAATTGACAGAGTTATTGCGTAAGGAAATGTACACAGACAGACACACAGACACGTTCACTTTTATAGATAGATAGATAGATAGATAGATAGATAGATAGATAGATAGATAGATAGATAGATAGATAGATAGATAGAAAGGTAGATAGACTAATAGATTAAACAAAATTATATACGTATACATAAATATATATGGAAACAATTTTTTGTTTACTGTAAAGATTTTACGCAAATATTATGCAAGTATAAATCATGTAGAATAGCTGCTTGAATATAATTACATGTAATAGTTAACTAAAGATGATCATCTCATAGGAAAACCGAAAAAACTAATAGGGAATTAATTAAAATGAATGTTTAAAAAGAATATGCAAATTAGCTAGATCTTTTGATAGTGAATGCATTTTCACAACGCATATATAACAAAATTATATTTCCTTTGTGAATAGAAAGAAAAGAGGGTTTTTAATATGAATATCAATACACGCAAAAGAACACCTAATTTGGAGAAGTGTAAAGATAAAGAAAGGAGATCTATATATACTGTTTTCTGCAATAATCAAACAAATAATAATAGTAAAAATAATGATAATAATTTCGACCACTTGTTGTTTAAACGCTTATTATTAGTTTTTTTTTTTTTGTTTTGTTTTTTTTTTGTTTGATTTTCTTTTTGTATTTAAATTCTCCCACTCGTTATCAGGTGGCTTATTTATGTCTACTGTGTTTAAACTGTGTGGCAATTTATAGTTTGTATTTTTTTGTACCGTTTGTTTGTTTGTTTGTTTGTTTGTT
>NC_136523.1:34110373-34137873 GCF_053919585.1 Euprymna scolopes
TAAAAGCTTATCCAGTCAGGTAGAAAAGTAACTCATCTTGCTTTTGGTAACATTTATTTGTGATATATTTTTGTTTTGTTTTTTTTGTTTTTTTTGGGGGGGGGGTCAACTTTTTCGTACTTCTGAGGATTGTAAAACAACCCCTTTTATTCTTATTTAGATGGTCCTGGATATGACCTTAAACTATATTCAGTGGTGAGGCCCCAGCTTGTGGGCTTTGGGGAGTGTGGAGCCACCCTTTAATTACCATTGCTTCCAGGTCCACTCTGACCCGGAGTGGTAGTACCTGTCAGGGTCCCAACTATGGGTTAAATAGAAACCTACGTGAAAACAAATATATTCTATTAAAAAAAATTTCTTCAAAATCTTTGGATTCGGCATTAAATAACCCGAAAAGGGTTGATATGCCGTAAAACAACCAACCAACCAAAATCTTATTTAGGTACTTGTACGGTTTAATCAAGACATTAAAAACATAAAAATATTGAAAACTTTTTTTTTTTTTTTTTTTTTTTACAGAGGAAAAGCAAATTTTAATAAGAGCTATCGTCTCGTCGCCATTTGCCTATTTCCGGGAACGAGGTGGGGGGGGTATGATTTTAAACGAAAAGAAGATAAACAAAGGACAAAATGAAAAAGGGATTAAAAAGGACACAGAAACTGTAAAATAAATGAAAAAAAAAACTAAAATATTTATTTAGATATTTTTTCTGACCATGTTTCAAATTAATCTCGTCAAATTTTGACAAACTTTAGGCTGTGATTGGAGTTATCTCCCATCGCGACACAAACTGAACAAGTACCCTTATTTAAACTTCAACCTACAAAACTATAGAAAAAAATCTTGGGTTCGAAAGGTAAATTTATACAAACACCGTGACAGCGAATTAACCCTAACCCTAACCCTAAACCCTAACCCTAACCCTGTCACGGTGTTTGTATAATAATACCCGAAAAAGTTGTCAAAAAACAAATATATAACAAATAAATGTTATCAAAGGCAAGATAAGTTACTTTTCTACCTAACTGGATATATTTTTTGTGTTTTTAATGTAACATGTTTATTCAGCTCGAAAAACACGCAGTGTTTACCGATGTATTGGAAAATCCAAAATGGCGGCCGACTGTCTCTTTAACACGGTAAGTTTGGGAAAAAGATGTTATAAATAATAAACTAGACGAAATACTATCAAAAAACAACCGAATATATGTCAACTTATGTCACGGTAACATATATTGAGCGAATTTCTACAAGTATTTTGTCTAGTTTATTATTTATAATACCTTTTCCCAAACTTACCCTCTCCGAGAGAGAGTCGGCCGCCATTTTGAATTTTCCAATACATCGGTAAACACTGCATGTTTTTCGAGCTGAATAAACATGTTACACTGAATAAAAACACAAAAAATATATCCAGTTGGGTAGAAAAGTAACTTATCTTGCCTTTGATAACATTTATTTGTTATATATTTGTTTTTTGACAACTTTTTCGAATCTGTGTACACAGTAATACAAACCCAAAATCTTTCTAACCGTCACGAAACGGAAATGTCATATTCTAAAAATTGCGTAAATTGATCAAGTAGTTTTTTTTTTTGTTTTTTGTGCTCATTCAAATTGACACTTATGGCGGCAATTATTAGGTTGGTGCAAAAATAATGTCGTTTTTTTATCAGATATATATACGTCAATAAACGTTATTTTTTGCACGAACCTAATAAAAGTACAGAAAATGCAGAAAAGTCTGTATGATGTACGTACTCGTTACAAAACGAAGATGTCATATTCCAAAAATCACGTAAATCGATAAAGTATTTTTTTTTATTATTTTGGTTAATATTCAGATACGCTACAACAGAACACCTACCACTCTAATTTGTTTTTATATAAGTAATTGAGATCGCTGATAACGAATCTGATAGTTAAACTTGGGGCAAATTCACCGTTTGCATGGTATTAACCCCACGAACTACTTTCCACCATTTTGCAGCTTCCGTTTACGATACGCGCGTGCGCTGTAGCATAAACGACGGCTTGCTTCACCTAGCAAACTACGCTACGCGCGTGCGGAAAATTTGAAATTAGATGAAAAAGAAATAAAGCAAGAAAAGAAAAGCACACCAAGTTGTATGCGAGGGGGGGGGGTAATTTTTTTTTTTTTTTTTTTTTCCAGAACATAAAATTTCCTAATTTTCAAAAATACATTATAGCACTTTTTGGGGGTGGAAAATTTAAAATTACCTGAAAAAGAATTAAAGCAAAAGGAAAACACTCCAAGTCGGAGAGGGTGGGGGGGGGGTGTAATTTAATTGTTTTTTTTGTTTTTTTTCCTGGAACAGAATTTTCAAATTTTCTAAAAGTAACGCATCGACATTTATCAATTAGAACACCATTTAACATTTTTCGAAGATTTTACTGTTCACATTGGGGGCGCGAGTTTGGTGTTGGTTGGGGCGCCCCCCGCTTACGGAAAAACGGTTAACTAAACTGCAGAAGAAGCACCTATTAAGCCACATAGGTTCTATAATTGAATCCACCTCCCGCAAAAAAAAAAGAACGAAAAACATACAAATGTTTGGTGCTTAGTTTTTGTACCTATTTACTATGCCTCCCCACGGGACAGAGTTAGACACCAGGGTCGTTTTTTAACGTGGAGAAAAGGTACAAAAATAAAAATTGTCTCAGTCGTGAAGGATTTCTCCTCCACCGAAAGAGAACAAGAAAATGAAGTGCAGCAACTGCAGCATCTGAAGAACAGATACTACACTTTGATCTTGACCAAAAGGCCATTTTAAAAACTACGTGAGACAAAAAAAAAAAAAAAAGGTCCCCCAATTTGTTGTATTTTTCTTTAATTGTAAGTCATTAAAAAATGTCAGTCCGTAAGTTTTTGATTGATACGCCATGTGAGAAGGCAGTTTGCTTGTTGAAGCAAACCGTCGTTTATGCTGAAGCGCGCGTGTAGCGTAAACGGAAGTTGCAAAATGGTGAAAAGTAGTTCGTGGGTTCAGGGGTTAATACCATACAAACGGTAAATTTGCCCCAAGTTTGACTATCAGATTCGTTGTCGGTGACATCAATTACCTAGTCGGTGTTCTGTTGTAGCGTATCTGGATATTTACCGGTTTTTTTTTTTTTTTTTTTTTTTTTTTAACTAATGAAATCAAAAGTTTTACTACTAAACCGTATGAAACATAAGACTAAATCTTCATCTCGACACTTTGATTTGAGTTATTTTCTCATTTATTTCATCGGATTTAATCATTGAACGGCGAAATTGGTCCTAAAATTTGATTCGTTTGAATAAAAAAAAAAAAGGTATTTTTCACGATCTGCCCCAGCGTAAACACCCCAACCTCTCCCATATTAAGAACGGCTTTCGAGGTTGGGAGTGTTTATTTCGAAAGCCGTTCTTAACATGGGGAGGTTGGGGTGTTTATAATACGCTGCGCCGCTGCGGCACGTCGTAAAAATATACCAAAAAAAAAATAGTTGATCAAATTACGTGATTTTTGGAATATGACATCTTCGTTCTGTAACGAGCATATACTCATACAAACTTTTCTGTATTTTCTTTACTTTTAATTGCCGCCATGAGTGCCAATCTGAATAAGCACCAAATATATATATATATAAGAAAATCGTCCTTAAACGATTAATGTGAAATCGGTAGCAGAACAAGGCTGATCTCGCAAGTTTGAATTATTGTGGACTTATCTGCCCTTGTTTTTAATTTTTTTAATTTATTTTATTTTATTTTATTCATTTTTTTTTTTTTTTTTTTTTTTTTTTTTTTTTTTGAGATGGCGAAACCCTAAACAGTCCCTTTTTACTTATAAAATGTAATTTTCTTAGTTAAAAATAAAACTACCTGATCAATTTACGTGATTTTTTTGGAATATTGCATCTTCGTCCCGTGACAGGTATGTAGAGATTTGTCTGTATTTTTGGTATTTTTATTTTTGTAATTAGGTCGGATTATAAATAAGAACCCTATTTTAAAATGGGGGAGGGGCATTTATTAGAATAGCTTGTTCACATTACATTAAAATTTCTACATGTTGGTACAGTCATAGAAACAGTAAACAAGGAGGGAATTCCAAAGGCGAGCAGTACAAGGAAACAAATCATTAGAGTAAGTCTTCCAGCATCTGGAAACCTCTACGGTGAAGGGGTGAGATTTTGTCCTTTGTCAGGTGGGGGGAGGGGCTCCATGGCAGCAAGTTTGTCGAAGCACATTCCAGTGAAGTACTTGTGTAACGTCACAGTTACAAATAAAAATCCGTGTCGCCATTTTTTTCTTTTTTTTTAACAAAAGCCTTTATTACCATTACTTTTCTGTCTCGACACATCTTAAAGGGCTCCCACTGCCACATGTTAATTTCACCTGGTGCGCGATTCTCTTTCCTCCAACTGTTCGCCTTCACTTTACATGCCAGTCTCCTTTTCGGCATCAACTTTTTTTCTTCCCAACCGCGTGGTGTCCTTTTTCTTTGTTTTTATTCAGACGCAAATCCAAGCACACTTGCCAATTTGCATACACGTTCAAAGGCTGCTCCTGCTGCTAATGCAATCACTTTGCCATCCATTCTTCGGCTGCTGCTGCTGCTGCTTTTTTCATACGCACTCATATGCATTGTTACACTTGTAAAACTTGGTGAATCTTGGCTTTACTTTCAGCAACAACACAACTCTCGTTTCTCGTATTTTGTCTTTTAGTCCTCACATTCCACGAACAATTTTTCTGACAAAGAGGAAAAAATTGCTGTTTTCTGGGTTAGAATCTATTCTATCTAACGCTTATCGCTGGCAAGTTTTTTTATCTTTTTTCTTTTTTTTTTACATAGGCATCACTTATCAAGACCCAGATACCACTCGAAGATAAAGGTTAGGAGTGTACAGTAGTCAGTTAGACAATATAGTAATCGTTAGTAATGGAAATTCAGTAAATTTGTTAACTTAAGTGGAACGGCTTATCAAGAACTTGTTTACATTGGACTTGAAGACAACCATATTGTAGTCAGTTTCTTTTTTTTTTTTTTTTTTTTTTTTTTAAAGCTGCTTACATCAAGTGGGTTCATGCCTTGTCTGGAGCGATTTCCAGATTTCTATAAAAAAACAAACAAAAAAAACAAGTGCAGCATTGCGGTGATGGGACTGGAGTTGGAGCTTGATAGACAGTGCAGGACCTATGAGATTAGCGGCTCTTCTATGGATTCTGCCTAAGAGGGAAAGACAAGTGGTTGAAGCACCAGCCCAGATGTAGCAACAATACTATATACATGTTTTCCTTGAGCTTAGGGAATAACTAAAAGTCACAGAGATTAAAGTCTAGACTATAGAGAGGGGTGAGAAATTGTCTTTATGCCCATGACAACGCCTTTCTTTCTGATCATCTCCGAACACTCTTGGGACAAACTTCGCACAAATCTTTCGCATCTGCAGTTCTTTATGAATAATTGTGTGTACAGTTCCCACACTGACATCAAATTGTGCACTTATTATCTCTATAGACATATGATGGTCCTTATCCATGAAATTCTTTATTTGGCCAATCAACTCTAGTGTTCTAACTTCCTTACTCCTCCCTCACCTCTCATAATCCTTCAGACTGTCTGCCTTCCTTCCATCACTTATGCCATTCAAAAACTGACACTTGATTCCTGCAAGATGGTCCAAAGGCATTCTGAAGCATTCCATACGTTTCTGTTGTATTTTTTCCAACTTTAAAATAGAATTTTATTGCATATCGTTCTTCTAAAGTGTCCTCACATCCAGATTACGTGTTTGAAATTTACCAGCTGTGATAATCAGGCTTTAGTATGGTGTATCCAATTCCTAATGTAGCTGTTCATTTGAACCTGAACTCATAAAAATTGGTCAGTCATCTCATAAGATGTATGACAATAACATACTGAATTTTACAATTTTTGCGGAAGAGTTGCGCAAAGTTTGTCCCAAGGGTGAAGTCTACAACTCCATCCTTGTCACAGACTGTTTGACTAAGATGAGGATCAAGACAGTTCCCCACCCTCCCTATACTCCAGGCCTTGCTCCCTGTGACTTTTGGTTATTCTCTAAGCTCAAGGAAAACTTTAGAGGCTGTTGTTATGAGGCAATCGGGGAGATGAAAGAAGCTGTGACGAGGGACATTGACACGCTCGCACGAGATTTTCATGGGGTTTTCGAGAAGTTGTTGGAACAGTACAACTGGTGCATTGCAGCTGGAGGAGATTACTTTAAAGGTGACTAGAGTGACCATAAAAAGTGCCCACACTAAAAAGTTAATAAAATAAAATAATTGTATAAGTGTCCATACAAAAAGTCTGGAAACTTATTGAAGGCACTTGGGTGCGTGCGTAAAGCAATCATGGGAGACAACTCTTTAAGCGCAAATGTTCACAAAAAGTATCAAAAAAGTTGAAAAATAAGGTTTACTTTTTTTTTTTCGTAACTGTGATTTCACGTCTTTTTATTATTGTTTAATATGATGTACATTTCCCAGTAACAATTTCTTTTTTTAATGAAATCGCTCTAGACAAGGCATGAAGCCACTTGATGTAAAGGGCTAAAAATAAAAATACTACTTCATAGTCAAAAAATAGGCAACGATAAGTGTTAGGGGTCCTAGTTTCAAATCTCACTAGGCTCAGCCACACTGATAAGCCGTAAAAGACGAAACATGTGTCCGTGGATAATTAATTTTCTTTTTTTCCAGATCTAAATCTTATTTTCGTGCGTATTTATCGTGTATATCAGCTCAGAGAATTTGCTTTGTAATTGCCGAAGTATTATCCTGGAATTCGATATTCATGTGACCCTGGTGGTGTCTGTGCTGTGCATGATTGGTTTTGAACATTTTTTAGGAGAAAAAGACGAACATGAACTGATAGTCAAAATGAGACTAATGCATTTCGAGTTGACGAGCTGGAACAAGCTGAATTTCATCATCATACTACTAATCTGTTGGTGCAAGATTTAGAGAATATGGTGGGTGATGTATAATTTTCCTAGGCATATTTTCGCAAGTGTTTGATCTTTTATGTGATTTTTTTAACAGATTTAAGCCCTACAGTAACCAAGAATCAAGTAGGTTAATTAAATAAATATGCAAGTTTGCACCTTTTAAGCTTGAGGTATTTTTTGATAAAATAGTTTTGAAAACTGTCTGAAGATAGCGGTTTCAATCCTACCCAAAGCCGGCCAGAGGCTTACTTGGCCAAAAACGTGGTGACACGACAACAACTACAGATGGCAGTGATTGCTGAGAATGCAGTTAGGGGATTCGAAGTTCCTATCCGTCGCAGTTACCACCTGACGAAGGCCAGACGCCATAAAACAACAACTAATAAAAGATGAGAATAATATTCCGCACTAAATAAAATTAATACAAATGGATAATATTTGACAGATCAAGAATTCACCAGAAAATAAACAAACAATAACAGTCTGAAAATACTGGCAAACATTTGCCTCAAATTTTGAAGTGTCAAAGATGATACAATTGTGGTTTCGAGTTGGAGGTTAGTTTACAGGACAAAGAAACGGATTATATCATTAAAAGGAATCTTACTAGCAAGAGTCATGAGAAACGCTCGTCTAGCTGAAACCACTATCAATAATTTCCCCCACTCTTTATCTGTGCCTAAACCTAAGCATAGATTCCATGAACAAAGCTTCTTTCTTAGAACTGCACGCCTGTCTTCCGTTTGGCTACTTTCCAGCTGACTACAATATGGCCGTCTTCAAGTCCAACGTAAACAAATTCTTGAGCCGTTCCCCTTAAGTAATCCAATTTACCAAATTTCCACTACTAACGATTACTATAAAATTTTCCCATTAACTACTGGCCTCCTAGCCTTGATAGGTGGTGACTCCTATGTAAAAAAAAAAAAAAAAAAAAAAAAAAATGCAGACGATCAAATAATATAATACACAGCTTGGCTCATTTAACATCCGGGGAGTAGAGCACTGTTGTAGAGCACTGTTGTAAATGATTATGACATGTGTAGTAGTAATTATATATAGCTTAATGCGTAAGAGGAAGAGAGAGAGAGAGAGTTCAATTCCACAAGAGGAGACTTATCCGGATAATGCCACGCTCAACAATAATTATTGGAGCTTATACAATAGGACAACAAGAGTATGAAATGAAGACACAAAACTATATATTGGTAGATATAGAATGGATCATTTATTGAATAATGGAATACAAGCAAAATTTGGGGGATAGAAGGGACTCTTTATCCCAGGGCATTTCGAAGCTTAATGCTTCTCATCAGCATTTCGAAGACGTACCAATATATAGTTTTGTGACTTCATTTCATAATCTTGTCATCTTAATATATATATAATGTATATATATATATATATGATTGCAACGTCTTCCCAGACGAGTGCCACTCCCTGGGACACTTAAAGTCCATGAGCCTAAATGCCCGAGGGAGTATCTATACAAAGATGATGTTACAGAGTCTTAGCTTTGTACGACAGCTAAATCTCTCTCTCGGTTCAAAATGTTGAGATCCAGCAACAAGCAAGAGCAAGATAGCCAACAACAAATTAAACTGCAGACCAGCTTAATGTGGGTACTGGTCTCCCGCTTTATGGTTTTTTAAATCAGAGATTAGCTTCTCTTAGAAAGGTTGCCTATATATATATATATATATATATATATATATATATATATATATATATATATATATATATATATCGTTTATTCATTACCCACACAGCAGCCGTATAGCGTAATGCCTTGACTGTCATTTGGGCGATCGAGTTTCGATCCTGGCCTGAGGCACTTGCCTGTCTAGCCGCACTGATGAGCTGCGAAGCAGTACTGTATGTGGATGAGTATATAGGAGAGAGAGAGATAGTGGGGGCATATATATATATTTTTGTAAATTGTTTTTTGGAGTATTCAGTCGAACAATAAATTTTGATTGTAAAGTTCAACTTAGTTTTAATTTTCTTTCTCTTATATATATATACTAGCTGGTAGCCTGGCGTTGCTCGGTCGTACAATACGCTTAAATATGATATTTTAATTTATGCAGATTGCGTATGTATTATTGTAGAATCGATCCTCTATTGAATATTATATATTACGAGGAATAATTTGCCCGGTTGACTAATTTGCAAAAAATAAAAATGAAAAAATAATAATGATAATATCGGTAATCAAATACCATCTGCGTTTGTTTACAATATCACGTCAATATCATGGTGTGAATGTTTATTTGTATTGGAGTCTTACAGTCCTACAGGGTAAAAAAAAAAATGGCTAGTCTATATATATAAAAGCGAAAATGTATGTATGTGTGTTCGTTTTTCTGTATGTCAACAAAAGGCTTCTTTCAGAGAAGCGGTCGGTCGGTTCACAACTTTTTAAAACTTTTTATATCACATATAAATCGTAATATCTCACAGTTAACAACGAAGCTCGCCTGTCTATTTAATTTGCTCGATTCCGGGAAGATAAATATTCAATATTTGTCGCTCGCCGCATGTGGGTTAGTCTTTTTCCTATAACATCTTGGGGGGGGGGGAGCGTTCAGCAGTAAATGAATACTATCCCGCAGTAAAACTTGACCTCATTAACTCATTAGAACGTGCACCTGCTAAATCCAAGTAATTAAACAAATTCAAACGTGTTTTCTTTAGCATCTCGTGGTGGGGCAATGGTGAACGTCGCATGTTTTTCTTTTTTTCACACTTTAATTTACAACTTTGCCTCAAGGGTTCAGGTTCGATCCTCATACTTACCTACCAAAACATTTTTTTTTATTTTAAACCCCCCTCCCCCCCCGGTGTTTTCACACGCACCTTTAAACACCCGGGCAACGCCGGGTACCCCTCGCTAGTTACATATAAAGGAAAACATCTATCGTTTTACTTTCTTCTTTTTCTTCTCATATCAAGTCGTAGATGAAATCATAGTTTGTGTTGTCCATAGGCTTCGGTCCATTGTGGGTACGATTCTTATGACATCACATGATTTTGAATTTGGCAGAATACATGAGGTGGGTTGCCATTACCTTCTGTACTATAACTATACTTACATAAGAATTATGTGTACTATTATAGAATGGGAATTTCCCTGTGGACTCGAAAACGACAGGGCCGATATTTATGACATTTAACACAAAGATACTTTATGTTCCTGGCAATGTTCTTCGAGAGGTTTCACATCAGAATATCTTCGATAAGTATCGATAATCAAAATAATCCCTTGAAAGAAAGAACAGCCGACTTTGACCAGAGTTAACGCCTTATATAGCTTAACATCACAAGTGCATCTTGGCCTTCGGGTCAAGATCAAAGTGTAAAATCTGTTCTTCAGATGCTGCACTTCGATTTCTTGTTCTGTCAGTGGAGGAGAAATCCTTCACGACTGAGACGATTTTTATTTTTGTTCCTTTTCTCCACATTAAAAAACGACCCTGGTGTCTAACTCTGTCCTGTGGGGAGGCATTGTAAATAGGAACATCACAAGTGCATTTGAGAAGTTTTATTACCACACAAGCCAAAAGGTACGACGTATAAAATCAACAGTAGGTTCAAGGAAAATAATTTTGGTTTTAAGGGAGACAACTTTTTTTTATATTCTTCAATTAAGAAACGAGTTATTTCCCTTGCAGATTATGATTTTTATGATCAAGTTGGATGATACTTAAGTGTGATACATTATTATATAATAGAAATCTGTTGGCACAAAGTCTGTTGAATATGGTGGGTGATGCATAATTTCTTAAATATATATTCATAAAAGATCTTTTATGCAATAATGAAAGGTGAGAGAAATGTTGCATCTCATCAAGAACTTTTAAATCGGTCAGAGATTCACCAACCCAAATATGGCAAAAATATTCTGTACGTGGCTAGATAGTAGATTTGTTGAGATAGAGAATAGCCTCAAGTGTGAGAAAATGTTTTCAGCAATAGCGAGAACAGATTTTATGGGAAGCAGAAAGAGCAATGGATCTAATACATGGATTCCAAGAAAGATTTGATGAGAAAGAAAGACAAAGAAGTTTCAAACAATTCTTCATCAAGAACAAATGTAAGACAAGGTAATATGATGACAAAGAATGAAAAGAATCATCTGGAACAGATTTTCAAACTTTTAATAATTTAAAAAAACTTTTTAAAATCATATTGCAGTGTTTAAGAGAGACAACTCTTTATATTCTTCAAATTTAAAAAAAAACAAAAAAAAACTGGGTTATTTCCCTTGCTGAAAATTACCCAAGTTTCTCAAGAATTACATACATTAACTTTTCCAACTGAATTCTTTCTTTATTTCAGTTAGTGAGAGGGGAACCTATCGCCATACTTTTCCCTGAACTGAACTTAGAATACTTAATATTATTATCATATCTTTTTAATGGAGAGTAGACAATGCATTGTGGATGCATTGTTGGCAGCTCCCGTAACTCTCGCTTCCCCTGATTTGTCTCTCAGTCCCTGTTTAGAATAAGTGATTTTTTTGACAAAAGGAGAAGAAAAAGCTGTATTCTAGGTCGACAGTATTTTTGCGCGAGCAGTCGCCTGAGATGTCAGAAATTTTCTGTTTCTATTTCTATCTTTGTAGGCATGTCACTAATGAGGGTGCTGGAGGTAAACGTTTTTCTAGACTGACGTTATCCACCTGATAGTCAGGGACACGAACCTTGGATTAACCACTAAAGAGGCCATCCTATCAGCAGATGCAAAGTACTTGGGTTGGTATTGTTACGACCCGGAATGTCTAGGGGTAAAAGTCGTAACACAAAATATAAAAAAAATTATTTAAAAGAAATTAGTTTTCCCGGGTTTTTAGATACGGGAGGGATATATCCATTTTCTCGAAAGACATTTATAAACACAAGACAGGAAAAACACATCCAAATAACAATACCGAGGCCAATGGAAAAATTAATACAATTTTATTTACATATATAAAAATATATTGTAACGAAAATAAAAGAGAATGTGTAACTGGATGAACAAACAAACTTGAAATAGATTCGAGAGAGAATTTCCGCGCAAAAAAAAAAAAAAAAAAAAAAAAAACAGTTCATATCCTGTCGTCTGCTTGTAACTCCAAAATGGAAGGACAGCCTTTTTGTGTTTTTGTTTTTGTTATTATTTTCATTATGAGAAAGAGATATAGAGAGAAAAATAAACAACAGACTCACTCAGCGTCGGGGTTTAAATATTTCTATCGCATTCCTTTCTTTTTAAACAATTTCATTCCTTCGAATACATTGATAATTGAATACATTATCCTTCCTAATTATCGCCTTTTTTTCGTTTTCTCTGTCGTCAAAATATCTCGTTCATTTCTTCGCTGTCGTTAGCATCACAAAACGTTGTCACCATCGCAAACACTGTCGCTTAACCCACCTCTTCGACTGCTACGTCGTCACTGACTCGCCACCCTGCGTCGCTCCTTTCCCTCTCTCTAATGGTATACCTTTCTCTCTCTCTTTGGCGTCCCCTCTCTCACTGCATGTACCTGCATCGCTCTCGCGTCACTCGCTCAATAATACGCGACGCGGATGCCTGCGGCTTTCCCTCTCTCTGGTTTCATATCTTCTCTCTCCCCCTCTCTCTTTCTTTACAGTTTATAGGTGTCCCCTCGCTGTATTTTCATATGTTCTCTCTCTCTCTCTCTTTTTCTTTTTCTCGATGTTTATAAATTCACTGAGAGCAGACGATAATATAAAACGCGATAAAAACAGAATTTTCTCTCTCGACTTTTTTTTTTTTTTTTATAATATTAAAAATAATTATTGTCTCAAATTATATATTTTTTTTCACATATTTGTAACAGTATATTACCATTTAGTGAATGGATTCTGGACAATGCAGTAGCTTCTGGTTGGGCTTCTCGATGCCATATTAGTGGGTAATTGTTACAGCTTCATCTTATGGTCTACAAAAAATATATTTCTTCACTGCTTTTTCTCTTTTACTTTCCCTCTCTTCCCCGCTCTAACCAAGTCTGTCAATCTATTCCACAAATACTAAAACTCCATCATGGAAAGTCTCCAGAAAGAATATATGATTAAACCCAGAACTCAAACTTCCAACGTAGAAGCCCACTACCATGTCTCCTTCTCCAACATCAGGAGTCTATGTTCCAACCTGCCAATTACAAGAGACCAAACAAGACCTATTCTTCCTAAGTGACTACAGTAGAACCCTGGGATACAGCATTAATCCTTTCTGGGTTTAGGATCATAAGTTGAAATTGCCATATGGCAGGCCTAAGCAAAAATTTATACAGTACATATTAAAAATTAGTAACAAAATACAGTACAGTATATAATCAAATAACATTATAAAATACACTAAGGCGGGGCCAATACCGTAGCCAGGGGCCGGAAACACATTCTATTCTAATGGATAAACATCTGAAGAAGTTGGTGGGGACAGGATATTTTTACGGAAACATAAATCGTAAAATTGCCAACTCATTAATGAAACAGCTGTAATGGAAAAATTCAGGAAATAAACGAAGGTGTTAAAAAAGAAAACGCGAGTCTTTGAATTTTCAACAAAATTTTACACTATATATGCTCCGCACCTATAAAATAGACACATTGAGCTTAACTCAAAATTAACGGTGACTGGTTTTAAAATAACAATCTAGACCCGTTAAACGAAAACGGTATACATTGAAAGTAACGACATTTCAAAAACCAACTAAGCGGAAGTTTCTCGAGAGCTCTTTCAGCTATCATCTCATCAGGAGAAAATCGATAGCGTACAAAATAATATTGTGCCGAAAAATAAAGAGTTCTAATGCGGAACTTATTGAATGTGCCAAAAGTACGGGGACACTAAAATAAATTTATTAACGTTTAAAAACGATTAAAATATTGGCACAACGAGGGAGGAAAAAAAAAAAAAAACGGGAGAAAAGATTCAAAGTTCCCCAAAGAGAAACAATGCGTTGGATGTTTGCTTTTGCCAGCACAAAGAAGGTTGACGCACCGCAATAGAGACAGACTCCAAAATCTTTAAATGGTTTTTGGAGTCCGCTCTATGTAGCACCTCGAACCAATCTATTTTATATCTATCGGCACAGCACGGGTTGTCAACCAAATGCTTGCCAATAGCAGAGTCCAAGGCTGCAGAAGGATGGAGACCACCAGACCCCATCCTCCCTTGTCTGATCTTCGATGGAACATGCTGGTTTATATGAGTCAAAAGGTGCAAGGATGTTTGACAATATTAATTTGTACGCTATCGATTTTCCCCTGATGAGATGATAGCCAAAAGAGCTCTCGAGAAACTTCCGCTTATTATTTTCAAAACTATATATAAATTCTGTACCTCTAAACATATATATATATATATATATATACACACACAGTAGAACCCCGGGATATAGCATTAATCCGTTCCGGGTTTAGGGTCAGAAGGTGAAATTGCCATATGGTGGGGCCTGCGCAAAATTTTATATAATACATATTAAAAATTAGCAACAAAATACAGTACAGTATATAATACACATGTATATAATCAAATAACATTATAGATAACACCGTAAGGTGGAGCAAAAATCATAACCTGAAAAAACGTATCCCAGAGGCAGCGTATCCCTGCATTTTACTGTATTTCCTTAGATGAGTTTGTAATTAAAGGATATTCCATTTAGCTTTAAAATCTGACCCCCAAGTTCGCCATGGTCATGGAATATGTGCCTATATTAGAGATGGCTTTTCATGTGGCAAAAGGACATCTCCAGAGAAGACCCTAAATTTCCCTATATGTTGCAATTCTTAATTCTGCAATATTTTAAGCTATAAATTTATATTTTTTGCGAGAATATCTTGTCCTTTTCTTTTCTAATTTTAACAACTAGTCCTTTACTTTTCCATGTTTAAGCTTAACCATATCTTTTTTTTTTTCTTTCTTACACAGTGGTCACCACCTATCAGGGTCCGGAAGCCACTCAGGGATAAGGGTTATTGCAAGTACATTACATTAGTGTGGAGATTTGATGAAGTGTTTACTTAAGGGGGCGGTTCATTAGGAATTTGTTAACGTTGGACTTGAACACATCCAAGTTGTAGTCAGGTGGGAAGCAGGCAGATGGAACAGAGTTCCACAGGCGTGTAGTTCTAAGAAAGAAGCTTTGTTCATGGAATCCACGTTTTGATTTAGGCACAGATATAGAGTGGGGGAAATTTTCACAGTGGATTCGGCTAGACGGGTGTTTTCCGTGAAAGATTGGCGAGGGGGGACCAAAGATTGGAGTTCAGACGAGCACCTGCCATGGAAATAACAATAAAACAAGGATAGGCTCGCAACGTCTCTTCTGTGGGAGAGAGGTTGCAGGGTAGAGAAAATCACTTTTCATGCTTGCAAGGTGCCTTCGTTAAGTTTTCAGACATTTTTTTTTTTTTTTGTACAGGCGTTTAAAATTGTCGTAGACTCTTGAAAATTCAGGTTATTGCTATACATCTTATGAGACGACTGACCAATTTTTATGGTTTCAGGTTCAAAGGAACAGCTACAGCGGGAATTGGAATACACCTTACTAAAACCTGATTGTCACAGCTGTGAATTTTAAAAATGCAATCTGAATTTGAGGAGTCTTTAGAAGAAAGCTATGCAAATAAAATTCTGTTTTAAACTTGGAAAAATGCCACAGAAATGTATGGAATGCTTCGGTCTGTTTTTGGACCATCTTGCATGAACCAAGTATCATTTTTTGAGTGGCATAAGAGATTCAAGGAAGGCAAGGAATCTGTGAGGGATGATGAGAGGTATGGAAGAAGTAAGGAAGTCAGAACACCAGAGTTGATTGGCCAAATAAAGAATTTCATTGTTTTAAAAATTGAATTGAGGACAAGGCTTCTTCAGTGGAACATAAACATTATTACGTCGCCTGACGAAGACTTGTTGATCCTGACCGACCACTTTTGACGAAACATTAGCATGTTTATTGTAGTGATGATGTAATATTTGTCTATATAAATAAAACTATTATATTTTGCTCTTTTTTTTATTGAGCACTCTTATTAACCGCATATTAATTCATGAGTTTTCCATCTTGAATACATTTAAGTTGGTATATATATATATAACGGAATGGTTAATTGTAGGTATAGACCGTTTCATACCCTCGAAAAAGTTCCAGCAAAAACCTAACAGCCGGCCATGGTTCTCTCCAGAATGTGCTGCTGTCATTGCGCACAGAAATAACTTTTTCCACTGCTTCCAACGTAATAAATGTATGGAAACTAAAGCCGCTTTCAGGACTGCCAGCAACCATTGTAAGAAAGTAATAAAGAATGCAAGAGAGTTGTATGCTCAGTCCGTCAAGTCCAAAGTAGCTGAGCAGCGGCTTGGTTCCCACACATTTTTGGCAAATAGCAAACAGAATCCTGAAGAGAAGCGTGTGTTCTATCCCAACTATTATCAATGGATGTGAGGTAATCTCGTCAGCATCAGACAAAGCCAAACTCTTTGTCAAGAACTTTGCAGCTAATTCTACCCTTTGCGACCAAGGCCACCAACCACCAATATTTCCTCTTGTATCAGAAAACACACTATGTGATATACAAATAATCTGTACGTGATGTTGCCAAGCTAATCAAAAACCTTGATTCCAGTAATGCAACCGACCCTGACGGTATTCCAATTATAGTAATCAAAAAACTTCAACTAGAACTAGTGCCCATACTTACAAAACTGTTTTAACGTTCTCTTAGGGAGAATTGCTTCCCATCACCCTGTAAAAATCTCATCAGTATACCCTGTATTTAAGAATTCAGGTGATCGCTCATCCCCCTCTCAGTACAGGCCAATAAGTCCCCTATGCGTAAGTTGCTGGAATCTGTGTTAAATAGAGAAGTAATCAACCATCTCAGCAAAAATAACCTTATTAGTGACACGCAATATGGTTCCGTTCTGCTAGATCTACAGCAGATGTGCTTACAATTATATCTCATAGGATTGGTGAATCTCTCTACAGAGGCAACCTTTCTAGGGAAATTGCTCTTGACATATCAAAGGCCTTTGATAGGGTATGGCATAAAGGTTTACTTCACAAGATCTCTAGCTATGGTATATCTGGAAATGTCTTCTCAATTATTAAATCATTTCTCTCTGATAGGTTCATAAGAGTAGTGGTTGATGGGCAGAAATCAGAAGCTCTCAGTATTAATGCTGCAGTCCCGCAGGGGTCCATCCTAGGCGCAACTCTCTTCCTGATCTACATTAATGATCTTCCAAATCACACCCTTACATCATTTGTAGACATTTATGCTGATGACACTACCATCTATGGGAGCACATCTAAGACAGTAAACGGCCAAATTCTCTCCGATTCTCTCTCCTCTAACCTTGAGCACGTGGTACAATGGGGAAAAAAGTGGCTGGTTACTTTTAATGCATCTAAAACCAAGATTCTCTCTTTACATCATCAGCATTCTGAGCCCCATCTGGCATCAATTGAAATGAATGGATTTCGTCTTGGGGAGGCCTCAAGTTTTGACAAGCTTCTAGGCTTGACTTTTACTCCTGATCTTAAATGGAACACTTACATCAAATCTGTTGCCAAGGCCACTGGAAAAATGGTTGGATCCTTCTATCGATCCAGTAGATATCTCACTACTGATGCAATTCTCTATCTATATAAGAGCCAGGTATGTCCAAGGATGGAATACTGCTGCCACATCTAGACAGGAACTGCTAGAAAGAACTTGTCCTGTCTTGATAGAGTTCAAAATAAACTTCGTAGCCTCGTAGATGTCCTTTTCTCTTCACTGCAACCTCTAGTTCACAGAAGAGATGTTGCGAGTTTGTCTCTGATTTATCCTTATTTTCATGGCAAGTGCTCGACTGAGCTCCAATCTATGGCCCCCCCTCACCAAACTTTCACAAGAAACACTCATATGAAAACACTATCAATAATTCCTCCCACTCGTTATCTGTGCCTAAACCTAAACGTAGATTCCATGAACAAAGCTTCTTTCTTAGAACTGCACACCTGTGGAATTGTCTTCCGTTTTTCTGCTTTCCAGCTGACTACAATATGGTTGTCTTCAAGTCTAACATAAACAAGTTCTTGATGAGCCGTTCCACTTGAGTTAACAAATTTACCGAATTTGCATTACTAACAATTACTATATTGTCCAATTGACTACTGTACACTCTTTAACCCTTATCCTCGAGTGGTCTCTGGGCCTTGATAAGTGGTTATGCCTATGTAAAAAAAAATATATATATATATATAGTGTGTGTGTGTGTGTGCGCGCGCTCGCGCGTGTGGGGAATATATAAAATGTGCCCGTGTGGGGAATAAGGACATTTTTCTGTTGAATTAATTTTAATGCAGACAACAACCAACAAAGAAAAATGTCTGAAAGCAAGTTTAGAATTTCTATTTCCGGAATTTATTTTATTTTATTGTTTTGTCTGTTCAGTTTTTTTTTGTTTTTTTTTTGTTGAACACTTAAATTTAAACGCCATCAAAAGAAAGTATTTCAAGTAATGTCTACTGCTTTATTTATTTATTTATTTATTTATAGTTGAGGTTGTCTGTTTGGTTGGACAAATTAAATATAATCAAGCGGACAAGAAAACCATTCTTAACATGGGGAGGGGGGCTTTCAGATTATCTGAGAGGAAGATAATCATTAATCAGAAGGGACTATATCTTGCTTGTCACCGTCGTTCTGTTAGTGACTACTCGGCGATCAGGCTGGCTTTTGTGTTGTGGGAGGTCATGTTGGTGATGTTCTCGACGTATGACCAAACGAAGTAGTCCAGCGAGTTCAGGTCACGGGAGAAGTGTGGGGGGGGGGTCAGTGAGAAATGGGTACAAAGTTGTAGCATTCCTTCTGAAGCCAAGCGTGGGTCTTTTTGACCTTGTGCTGCTGTCACTCTCAGGGTCTGCCACACTCTTCAGAACATCCAGCTACACTTTGGTGTTTACTTTCAAGTTAGCTTCAAAGATGTGAGGTGGCATGATGTGGCCCTCATCTGAAAGCACACTAGAGACCATAACCATGGCCGGAAACTTTGTTGAGCTGTGCCCTCAAGCGTTGAACCGTCCAGGTTTGCATTTTGAGGGTGCTGGCAATGGTCCTGTTGTCATAACTTGTACAGCGGCGCATCTCCGATCTCACTCATTGACCATTGTGTCACTTTCAGGCATATTAGAAGACTTCTCTTGCTCTTAGAGTTTGTACACAACTGGCCAACTAGTAGATGGTCTGCAAAAAAAGAAAAAAGAAAACCGGTTTTCATCAAACGGAAATGGAATCATGTCTTTTCCAGAGCGACAATTTTATCATTCCACCCTGTATTCATTGCTTTAAAACATTTTTTTAAAAATTAATAAATTAGGTACGAGACCATATATCCTGGCGGGGAGTGGGGGTATTTAGTTCTCTCCCACTGTAAGAACCTAGACACTAGAGTCGGAAAGTGGGATTGAAAAGTCAACACCCCAGGGGCAGAGCACTCTGATTTGCAAAAGAGTGCCTGAGCAGCCCCGTCGGCACTCCCTAGTGAGGTCGCCTCGGGCGATTAGCAATAAACTAACCCCTTCCCAAAGAGAGAAGGTAAAGCCTGGGAGGGTGGACCTCCTAGAACTGCACAGAACTTTACTCCTATCGCAAAATCAACAGGGACCCGATCATTACAGGAATGGACTAATCTTTGTTGATTGTGGGTGGGGGAGGGATGATACGACAATCATGTTGATCTATTTCTACTCTTAACTTTGCTAAAGTCACCAAAATACCACATTTACCCTGTGGTCTGATCTATTTAAAAATATCCCCAATGTCTTCATGCTTTTTATTTACAAGAAAGTATGTATAGTTTCCAAAGTTTTTAGATGAGGATTGACATTAAGCATTGCTTGTACTATGCGGACTACTGTTCTCATCTTGGTTGTTATTGTCAATAGAATCTCAAATCTAATAGGTCCCGCACTATCTGCCAAGCTCTAACCTCTGACCCATCACCGCAATGTTGCATTCCTTGCCTATTTTAAAAGTACTTTTTATGAAATGTGCTCTGATACACTCGTCATACTTGTGCCCCTTCAACGTACATACCCCCATTCTGACTAACCCAACAAGCAGCAAAATCACACCCCTTCACTGTTGAATTCCTTAGATGATGGAACCACTTCTACTCTTATACTTTCTTCCTTCTAACTGCTAGACTTTGGGATTCCTTCCCTGTTTCCTACTTCTCTGTTTCCTACTTCCCTAACCAGCAGAAGATTAAATGTAATATGAACAAACATTTCGCTGCTCAACCGACCACTGTCCCCTGTTAGACATAGTCCCAAATAGTAGCTCCTTATGTTCCAAGTAGCAATATGTCTATTCTCAGAAATGGCCTTTAGGCCAAGATCATAGTGCAGTATGTGTTCTGCTGTTACATTTCACCTTTTCTGTTCTCGATCAGTGGAGAAGAAATCCTTCATGATTGAGACTATTTAAATTAAAAATAAATTTTATTATTATAAAAATAAAAGAGCTAGGTACGTCCCTATCTGTGCCTAAACCTTAACGTAGATTCCATAAGCAAAGCTTCTTTCTTAGAACTGCACGCCTGTGGAATTGTTTTCCGTTTTCCTGCTTTTCAGCTGACTGCAATATGGTTGTCTTCAAGTCTAACGTAAACAAGTTCTTGATGAGCCGTTCCATATAAGTTAACAAATTTACCGAATTTCCATTACTAACGATTACTATATTGTCCAATTTCTACTGTACACTCTTTAACCCTTATCCTCGAGTGGCCTCTTGGCCTTGATAAGTGGTGGTGCCTATGTAAAAAAAAAAAAAAAAAAAAAAAAAAAACATTGTAATACAGCTTCCTATTCCAGTAGCTTCTTTCCAAGAACTGCTAGGTTGTGGAACTCTCTTCCTGCTGACTGTTTTCCTCCTACGTGGGCTTTTCAAGACTAAAGCCAATAGGCATCTTCTGTCTTTGTGATAATCTTTCGTTTTTTTGTTAGATCATTACATAAAATGGCTTCATACTGTGTCCGGAGCAGTTTCTCTAAAAGAAATAAAACAATAAAGAAAGATTAACATCACCGTGGAAATAAATGTAAGACAGAAAACGATTTATTTATTTACATATTTGTTATCCTCATCTTCATAGTTGCTGTTGTTGTTGTTTTCACTATGATGCTGAGGATAACAGTCCGCAAAAAAATACACAAAATACTCACATCAAAGGATTTTAAAAAAATATATAGAAAGTGATTTGTAACATGGTTTGAGGTGTTCTTTGATTTCTGTTTTGGATAACTGTTATAGTCAGAAAAGTGCTGTTCGTCTCTTTTGTCGACATGCAGTAGTTGGCCCATTGGTTGGTGATGTTCTCAGCAGTGATAATGTAGCAAAAGTGTAACTGTTCGCCTCTCTCTAGCAGTTGTTGACGTCTAGTTGTAAAGGTAGTCGTAGTGATGATGTGGCAGCTGCAGAGATGTTGTTCCTTTCCTAATTATACTCTCAGTGGCTGGAATAATGGAAACAACAGAACGACAATTAATCCCATTATTTGCTCTGGGGTTTACATCAAATTTTAGCAAATATCTTAGTATGAACTGCATCTCCCCCCCCCCCCGACCTCCTCCCCCTAAGGTGGGGATATACTAAAAAGCCATGGCTGATTAATGTTTATGAATTTTCTAAATTTGGATTAATAATATGGAAACGACTGGATGCTATTTCCATACCATAAACGCATAACACATTTTGAATTTCAACGACTATGGTTCGTTGAGGGGGAAAAAAGAACAAAAACCCAAGAAATTCATCCCTTTTTTTTTTTTTTTTTTTTTTTTTCATTCAACTTGACTGCTGACAACACCTAACCATACTTTTTTTATTTTGATTTTATTTTAGAATTTGTCTTATAGCTTCGAAGGTTTATTGTTAAAAAATAGACCCAAGATGGCCGCCAGCATTTTCTCGATTTTTTTTCTTCTATATCGTTTTAGAACGAAAAAAAAATTGGGCATTTTTCATAAGACAACAAACGAAAAACTGGCACAAAATATATATATATATATATATATATATATATATATATATATATATATATATATATATATACATATATATATATATATATATATATATATATATATACATATATATATATATGTATATATATATATATATATATATATATATATATATATATATATATATATATATATATATATATACATATATATAAAAAGTAAATATTACCGTGACATTTATTGGGTAAGTTTCTACAAGCATTTTGTTTGATTTTTGAGCGATTACCGAGACTTCAAAAGTGTGACCGTCACATACCTGTCATTGTTTCCTGTTCTAAACTAACATTCGATAATACTTGTTTTTTAATCGAATAAACGCTTTAAAATAAGTTAAAATACTAAAATATATACAGTCAGGTAGCAGAGTAACTTATCTCGCTTTTGAAAACATTTATTTATTATAAATTTACATTTTTACATTTTTTCATTCTGTTGTCTATACTGCAAACAAAATGCACCCAAAACGATACAACTTTAGTAAACGTATTAACCTTTAACTTTCAACCGATCTGTATATTTTTAATATACTGAAACTGTTCTAAAGTTTGTGTTTTTCAAAACAAGTTGCGGTATATCAAAGCTATTGACCCAATGTGGTGGTCCATTCAAAAAAATTTTAAACTTTAAGACTACAAAACAAATTCTGAAACACGCAGAAAATGTTTAAAAAAAAAAAAAAAAAATATGCAGGTCGATTAAAAAAAAAATGAATGTTTCTTGTATTTGGTAAAAATTATTTGTTGCATATATACACCCCCATCCGTTTTGACGCCATTAACTCTACTAAAATTAATTAATCATTAGGCATTAATTATTAGCCATGATCATGATTTTTCTTTCTTTCTTTCTTTATTTTTCTCTTAAGGCCGTCAAATTTATCCCAAAATACCGTGTAGTCCCACAACGCAATATTTTTGTATTGGTTAGCTTTGAAAACTGCACTGACCGTTGAGAAAATGAAAAATATGCGACCTAGAAAGTGTGTGTGTGTGTGTGTGTGTGTGTGCATATATATATATGTGTGTGTGTGAGTGTGTGTGTATATATATATATATATATATATATATATATATATATATATATATATATATATATGCATGTGTGTACGTTTTTACCCGGGGGTCGTCATCAAGACTCATTGACAAAAGAGCGCAAAACTAAAGGAGTGGCAAAGAGAAAAAAAAAAATGTACTGAGGAATGCCCCCCCCTCTCCCTCCTTCCCTAATCGAAAACAAATCCACACCTAGCAAGATGAATAGTATTCCTGCTTGGCTCGGCCCGGATGAACGTCTGTATTGGCCTCTTGGCCAAGATCAAAGTGTAGTATCTGTTCCGGCAGATACTGCAAGCAAAGACCATATGTGGGGGCGACCCCACATATAAGACCTTGGTCAATGTAGGGGCAACCCTTCATACCAATTGTCACTATCCAGCTCCCCTCCTCCCTGGGGAGTGGGTCCCCATTTCCCCTTCACTCCTCACATTAAAAATCGGCCTTGTGCCTAATTTGCTCAGTGGGGGAGCAAATAAATACCATCTGTTCCGGCAGATGCTGCACTTAAGATAATTTGTACCAGTCAATGGAGGGGAAACCCTCTATACTGGGACAATTATTATTTTTGGTAACCAGAGTGCCCCCTTTTTGCCTACTTTTAGGGGAGCTGGTTTTTACCTCACATTAAAAACGGCCTTGTGCCTAATTTGCTCAGTGGGGGAGCAAATAAACACCATCTGTTCCGGCAGATACTGCAAGCTATGACCAGCTATGACTAGCTATGACTATCAAAGACCAGATGTGGGGGAAACCCCACATGCCTGACCATTAACCAGCTCCCATTTCCCACCTCTCGGGAGCTGGTCCCCCTTTTTCCCTTCCCCCTCCCTTCACTCCTCACATTAAAAATTGGCCTTGTGCCTAATTTGCTCGGTGGGGGAGCAAATAAATACCATCTGTTCCGGCAGATACTGCAAGCTATGACCAGCTATGACTAGCAAAGACCAGATGTGGGGGAAACCCCACATGCCTGACCATTAACCAGCTCCCATTTCCCACCTCTCGGGAGCTGGTCCCCCTTTTTCCGTTCCCCCTCCCTTCACTCCTCACATTAAAAATTGGCCTTGTGCCTAATTTGCTCGGTGGGGGAGCAAATAAATACCATCTGTTCCGGCAGATACTGCAAGCTATGACTAGCTATGACTAGCAAAGACCAGATGTGGGGGCAACTGCACATGCCTGACCATTAACCAGCTCCCATTTCCCACCTCTCGGGAGCTGGTCCCCTTTTTCCCTTCCCCCTCTCTTCACTCCTCACATTAAAAATTGGCCTTGTGCCTAATTTGCTCGGTGGGGGAGCAAATAAATACCATCTGTTCCGGCAGATACTGTAAGCTATGACTAGCTATGACTAGCAAAGACCAGATGTGGGGGCAACCCCACATGCCTGACCTTTAACCAGCTCCCATTTCCCACCTCTCGGGAGCTGGTCCCCTTTTCCGTTCCCCCTCCCTTCACTCCTCACATTAAAAATTGGCCTTGTGCCTAATTTGCTCGGTGGGGGAGCAAATAAATACCATCTGTTCCGGCAGATACTGCAAGCAAAGACCATATGTGTGGGCAACCCCACATATAAGACCTTGGTCAATGTAGGGGCAACCCTTCATACCAATTGTCACTATCTAGCTCCCCTACTCCCCGGGGAGTTGGTCCCCATTTCCCCTTCACTCCTCACATTAAAAATCGGCCTTGTGCCTAATTTGCTCGGTGGGGGAGCAAATAAATACCATCTGTTCTTCAGATGCTGCATTTCCATTCTTTGTTCTCTTTCGGTGGAGGAACAGTCTTTCACGACTGAGACAATTTTTTTTATTCTTGTACCTTTTCTCCACATTAAAAAAACGACCCTGGTGTCTAACTCTGTCCCGTGGGGAGGCATTGTAAAGAGGTACCTTCATTCCACCACTAACAACTAGCTGGGCGATCTGGCGTTGCCTGGGCATTTGTTGTACCGTTTTGAAATATTTGTTAGTACGAACCAATTATAATAAGGAGAAAAAATAACGAAATGATCACCTTGCAGTCATTAACTCTTATGTTTGAGTGGCCTTTAGGCCTTCATAAGTGATGAGTGGGGCTATGACAACAGTATACTCTTTTCATTCTTTTGACTATCGGGTATATATCCGACAGAGTTAGACACAATTAATCAACCGAGAACCACATCACTCTACATAAAAAAGCATAAAAGATATCAATGGATATTGATAACTGAGAATAAAACAAGAAAAATAATATGCTGTTGTCATAGCCATATGACAACAGCATATTACAATGCAATGCAGTGCATTGCAGCAGGAGGAGATTACTTTAAAAGGGATAAAAGTTTCATATGACTTTTTCGTATGGGCACTTTTATTGATAGTACACATTTTTTTTCTTTTTTTTTTTTTACACAGTAATCACCACTTATCAAGGCCCGGAAGCCACTCAGGGATAAGGGTTATTGCAAGTACATTATGTTAGTGTGGAGATTTGATGAAGTGTTTACTTAAGGGGGCGGTTGATTAGGAATTTGTTAACATTGGGCTTGAAGACATCCAAGTTGTAGTCCGGTGGGAAGCAGGCAGCCGGAACAGAGTTCCACAGGCGTGCAGTTCTAAGAAAGAAGCTTTGTTCATGGAATCCGCGTTTTGATTTAGGCACAGATATAGAGTGGGGGAAATTTTTCACAGTGGATTCAGCTAGACGGGTGTTTTTCGTGAAAGATTGGCGAGGGGGGACCAGAGATTGGAGTTCAGACGAGCACCTGCGATGGAAATAACGATAAAACAAGGATAGGCTCGCAACGTCTCTTCTGTGGGAGAGAGGTTGCAGGGTAGAGAAAAGGGCATCCCCCACTAAGCCACGAAGTCTATTTTGTACTCTGTCAAGGCAGGATAGGCTGTTTTTAGCAGCTCCTGCCCAGATATAGCAGCAATATTCCATCCTTGGACGTACTTGGCTTTTATATAGATAGAGAATTGCATCAGTAGTGAGATATCTTCTGGAGCGGTAGAAGGATCCCACCATCTTTCCAGCAACCTTGGCAACAGACTTGATGTACGTGTTCCATTTCAGATCAGAAGTAAAGGTCAAACCCAGAAGCTTGTCAAAACACGGGGCCTCACCCAGACGAGAGCCATCCATCACAATTGATGCCAGATGTGGATCAGAGCGTTGATGATGTAAGGATAGGAGTTTGGTTTTGGATGCATATGAAACTCTTATCCCTTTTAAAGTAATCTCCTCCGGCTGCAATGCACTTGTACCGTTCTAACAACTTCTGGAATGCCCCATAGAAGTCTTCTGCGTGATCGTGTCAATGGCCCTAATCACAGCCTCTTTCATCTCCTCAATTGTCTCATAACGACAGCCTCTAAGGTTTTCCTTGAACTTAGGTAATAATAAAAAGTCACAGGGGGCAAGGTCTTGACTATAGGGAGGGTGAGGAACTGTCTTGATGCCCATCTTGGTCAAATAGTCTGTGATCTTTTCTGAGTACCCTTTGGGCAGATCTTCCGCATCTTCTGTCAAAAGTTTAAAGCAGACATACAACATACATACAAACATACATTTAAACAGACAGGTGAGATTTATATAATAGATAATTTAGAAGTGCCAACTGTCAGCTCGATGGTCAACTTTCGATCTCAGCTTGAATGGCATCTTTGTCCAACAACACTGAAGAATTGTGAGAGAGCGAAAGATGTAATATTTAGGAGGGTTAATATGATATATAAGCAGCTGATTCGGAGTGTTACGTAAAAAAAAAAAAAATAAAATAAAAATAATCTTAAAAAAAATAAAATAAAATAAAAAATAATCATAACAAAATAAGCGTAAAAAATAATAAAATAAATAAAATAAAATAAAAATAATCGTAATAAAATAATAAAAAATAATCGTAAAAAATAAAATAAAAATAATCGTAAAAAAAAAAATAATCGTAAAAAATAAAAATAATCGTAATAAAATAAAATAAAATAATAATCGTAAAAAATGAAATAAAATAATCGTAAAAAAAAAATAAAATAAAAATAATCGTAAAAAATAAAACGAAATAATAATAATCGTAATAAAATAAAATAAAATAAAAATAATAGTAAAAAATAAAATAAAATAAAAATAATCGTAAAAAAATGAAATAAAAATAATCGTAAAAAATAAAATAAAATAATAATAATCGTAATAAAAAATAAAAAAAAATAATAGTAACAAAATATAAAAAAAATAAAATAAAAATAGTCTTAAAAAAATAAAATAAAATAGAAATATTAAATAAAATCGTAGCAATAAGCAACCATGAATCAAATTTATTGATGTAAATAATTAATTGAGAAGAAAGACATTTTATTGTAGTATAAATTTTGGTGTTTGTTCAGATTTGCACTTTTTATAG
>NC_136523.1:34155373-34205373 GCF_053919585.1 Euprymna scolopes
TTTTTCTGGGGTCACCCTGTATTATATGATTATAGATTTGGATGCTTGTTAAGTTAGAGTCGACAGATTTGTTTTTTTAATCTGTGGTTTTAAACCCAAAACAGCACTTAATTGTCATGTCGAAAATAGTAATATATCCAAAAATTATGAAAATTCTTCGAGTAGTACAACTTTAGCGTGTTTTTAGTAACAAAAAAAAAGTCTGTTACTATGGTCTAAAACAGTACGTCAGTCATTAAAGTGGCGAAAACGGAGATAAGTATGCTCCTTGTATTCGCAATCTTCAAGGTGTTCACATCTAGGATGAATGCAATTTCCCCCAATTTTCCGTAAAAATTATTTTTAACTATAAATAATTTTTTACTAGATGAATTTTCGTAATTGTTGGATATATTACTGTTTTCGGCATGACAATTATGTAATATTGTTGTTGCTTAAAATAACATGTTTACACAAATATATCAAGCTTTCGACTTTATCTTAACAAACACCGAGATTTGTGAAGGAGTGCCCAAGTATCTTTTATCCCATAATATAGAGCTCCCCTTTTTTTTTCAATTTTTTTTTGTTTCTTTTTTTTTTTGTTGAGGGGTGAGGGAGACCTGGATTTTACGCCACATTAAAAACCAACTTTATGTAATTATATGGTTGAACTGAAAACAAACAAAAGAAAATTTTATCAAACTTTTATTTTATTTTTTACAAGCAGTTCAGCCCGGCTTTGCTCGGGGGCCCCATGTACTGTTCATAACTTTATTAGCATATGTAAATATATTTATTAAAAAGTTTTACTCATGTCCAGGTAACCTACATCTAAAATTCCAAGTGTTTAGACCCAAAATTGGCAGAGGAGTTTGGTAGAGTCTGCAAAGATCAACTCTTTCTACTTTGACCTCTTGGCTGCCAAATTTCCTTGAATATGTGGTGAATAATACATAGCTTACCTGAGTGTAGCTGTCGGAGGTGAGGATGGTCTTCCAACAATCAAGAAGAACAATAGCCTTGTGGTTATTTATTCTAATAGAGTAAGGTAAATTGTTATAAAAACCTTCCTCCTTTGTGAAGAGTCACTTATTCCTTTTTTTTTATGTTACTGTGGTTACAAGACCTGAGAAGAAGGTCGCGAAGAAGATTGTATTTTTTTCGCAACCTCACTTGAGGTTAGCTACTCTTAGTTAAATGACTTTTTTTTTTCCAACAAATAATAATAGTGGTGTAAGGTATGTTTTCAGTGGCATCAGCCTAAAATGATAAAGTTAAAAAAAAAAAAAAATAAAAAAAAGTGCCCACATTACTCGCCATGTTGCTTTGAGTATATATTCCATAATTTATAATAAGTTCAATAGTTTAGCTGTTTACATACATATTAATGATGTTCATGTGTATGCATGATCTTTTTAAAAATGTGTTTAAAATAAGTACAAAAATTGATGTAGAGCAATTTTCTCCATTAAAGTTTTTATATTTTACTTTAATGTTTTTGTTTTTTTTATGGGGAAGGGTTCTGTTGCAAGTTTAAGTGGGTGCATCCTCTAAATAGTAAATTTTAAGAAAAAAAAAAAAATGTATGTTACTTACCGTGTTGCTGAAAATATATATTCCATAATTTTTTAAATTTTTTAAAAATTTTTATTGCATTTTCACCCCAGTATTACTTTGATACAGTGGCTTATTATCTGGAACATAATTTGCAGGGATACTAAGTAGGGAGTTGAGCAGCAAGATGTCTGTTCACATTACACTTGAACTTCTGCATGTCAGTAGGGAAGCAGGAACCTGGAAGGGAGTTCCAAAGTCTAGCAGTCCTAGAGAAGAAACTATTGGAGTAGAAGGCTTTCTTACATCTAAGGATTTCTACTGTGTAGGGGTGGGATTTTGCTGCTTGTCGGGTGTATTTCTGTCGAGATGGCACAAGGGCCCCACAAGGGTTCGTCAGAGCATCCACCATTAAAATACTTGTAAAACAGGAGGAATGCAACATTTCGTTGATGGGACAGTGGCTGAAGCCTAGTTGATAGTGCAGGGCGTATTTATAATGATCCGTTCATTATATCATAAAATTATCTAGTACACACACATATACATACACACACACACACACACACACACACACATATATATATATATATATATATATATACTAGACTACCCGTGACCCGTTGGGTCAGTATGTTATATTAGCTATGGAATTCATGTATGAGCGTGGCACTTGTGACGTAAAGAAAATAGTTTTTTTTTGTCATAACAGAAACATTTCTATGAAAGTATATTAAAATGAAAAAAGAATATAGATAGATTTCTATGACTCGTTCTGTTTATTATAATTGATTATTTTTGAAAAAAAATTTTTACAGTTACTAAATTATAAATGGTTGGCCATACTTATAGGTAAATGTGCACTGAACAAATACCATAATACTTATTATAGTTAAATTCAAATTTTGATATATCTGTTTTTTTTTTTGTTGTTTTTTTTTACATCGTTCGTTTCTGTATTACGTTTAAGTTATTTTAAACCCCACTCTTCCCATGTTAAATAATAATTTCGAAATAATAACGTTAATATTTCAGTGCTCAGGTCATGCGCGCATGCACAACCGGATGTCGTAAACCGGAAAGTGGATTACATACATCATTACAAGATCATTTGAGTTTTATAATTATGTAGATTAGTCATGGGATGATTCCAATATTTTCCTAATTCCAATACAATTTTTGATTCTCTACTAAAGTCTAATACAAGTTTCGATTCTTTAAAAATCTCCAAGTATTTGACTATAAATTTGTTATGTTTCTCGATTACCATAAAAACACATGTTAAATGTGCAGATATTTTCTTAAACGTAAGGATACATACTTGTGGGATATGTTGCATGCATTTTAATATTACTAGTAGTTTAGAATCAATAAATATTTATTATTTAAACATTGCTACCAACAGCAGAAATTTCGGTACTCATGCACTTATTGATCCGTGCTGAAATAATAACGTTATTATTTAAAAAGCCATTCTTAACATGGGGAGGGTGTTTTGTACCTATTCTGTACTTTAACCTTACAATTAAAAAAAAATTGAATAAAAAAAAAATTGAATAAAAAAAATTGAATAAAAAAAAACATAAAACTTTAATTAAACTTGGAAATACGATTTTAAAAAATAGCGCAGATCAGTAAGTGCATTAACACCGAAATTTCGTTTTACACAAACTCCCATTAAAAAAAAAACAATTAAAAGAATCACTTTTGGTCAGAAAATAGGCATAAATTTTTTTGATTCCGATACCGATTCTGATTCCAATTTCAATACCCTCAAAAGTTCTGATTTTTCTAATTCCTGGTTCCAATTAATTGTCCCAACACACACATATATATATATATATATATATATATATATATATATATATATATATATATATATATATTGATCCTCATTTTGGGGGTACCAAATTGGTAAAAGGGAAAATTATTCCCAACTTGCATTTAGGTAAAAATGCACTTTCGAATAAAAAATTGAATTCATTGAAAACGTATCCCAAAACACAAATAACATCTACATAAATCGTGATATATTCAGCAGTCATGCGAGATGGTTCAGTGGTAGAAGTTTAGGTTTCTTTCCATGGGGTCCCGATTTTGAATCTTGCTAGCTTAAGCCACTCTGATGAGTCAAAGATGACGAAACAGATGTCAGTGGATAATTATATTAAAAAAATATGTATATATATATGTCAGGTCGATGAGAGGTTTTTTGTGGTTTTTAACTTTTAAATTCAGATGAACATATTTCAGCTCAAACAAAAATTTATTGATTGAAATAAACATCAGAATCAACTCACTTTTGCCAACAAAAAACAAGTGTATTTATGCCAGTAACAAAAAAAAAAATCTTGCGTTCTGGTGGCAATGAAGTCGCTGAAGGCGTTTTTCATACACACTATATATATATATATATATATATATATATATATATATATATATATATATATATATGTGTGTGTGTGTAGTATGTATGTACTTATTGATTTGCAAATCACCACTTGTTCTCGTCTCCTCTTACCAACAGCGACTATAATTCATTCCTCGCATTGTGACAGCCTTCTAAATCTCTTTTACATACCTATCCCACACAATGCTTCAAGCAAACTACATATCAATCATATATATATATATATATATATATATGCGCATAAACTTATGAACACTACATAGGGCCCGAGCAAAGCTGGGCTGAACTGCTAGTATATATATATATATATATATATATATATATATATAGAGAGAGAGAGAGAGTTATAATTTTTGGAAAAAAGGATTCCAGCAGAATGCTCTACTATAAGGAAAAATTCCGAAAATAAGAGTGTATCATTTATATTTTTATTTATAGAAAGTTTAGATGGGTATCGACCGAAGAGAGCTTGCTATGGGTAAAATCTAAAACGGTCCCCTATTATCAAATTTGAAACCGGCGGTACTGATGACTCTATATATATATATATATATATATATATATATATATATATATATATATATATATATATATATATAATACAAATTTAAGACTGTAAAAATATATTTTACATTAATTTATTGTTCGACTGGATGCTCAAATAAAATATATTGAAATTTCCTTAATCCGCAGAGTTTCAAAGAATGTGCACTTCTCATCAGAGGAAAGATATTAGCCAATGAATATTATAGTGAAGCTATGAATTTGTTGGTACTTGCATTACATGAAAAATAGTTATAAATACAAAAAAAAACTTTGGTGCAAAAAGTTCATAAAATGAGGAAAAATCTTTTAAAATAAAAGGATAAATTAAAAGTCAAATTCCTTATTATTAGTGATGGGACGATTCGAATATTTTCCCGGATCCGATACAATTACCGATTCCGATTCTTTATAAATTTCTAAATATTTAACTATGAAAGTGTTATTTTGTTTCGATTACCGTAAAACCACATTTGTGAGGGGATGAGCTAGAGATTTTACTGGAAGTTTAAATCAATAAATATTTATTTTATTATTACTACAAGCCGTGAACGATGTTTCTTAAACTAAAATCAAATAAAAATGATAATTAAAGAATCGTTTTTATGATCGGAAAATAGGCTCAAATTTTTCCGATTCCGATACCCCAAAAAGATCCGATTTTTCTGATTCTCGATTCCGATTAATCATCCCAACATTAACATATATATATATATATATATATATATATATATATATATATATATATTACATATATATATATATGTAATATATATATATATATGTAATATATATATATGTAATATATATATATATATATATATGTAATATATATATATATGTAATATATATATATATATATATATATGTAATATATATATATATGTAATATATATATATATATATATGTAATATATATATATATGTAATATATATATATATATATATGTAATATATATATATATATGTAATATATATATATATGTAATATATATATATATATATGTAATGTATATATATATATATATATATATATAATGTAATATATATATATATATATCTACAAGATCTACAGCAGATGTGCTAACAATTATATCACATAGGATTAGTAAATCTCTTGAAAAAGGCTTCCTTTCCAGGGAAATTGCTCAACATATCAAAAGCCTTCGATAAGGTATGGCATAAGGGCCTACTTCACAAGATTTCCTGTTACGGTATCAGTGGAAATGTTTTCTCAATTATTAAATCATTTCTCTCTGATAGGTTCATAAGAGTAGTGGTTGATGGGCAGAAATCTGAGGCCCACAGTATTAAGGGTGGAGTCCCTCAGGGGTCCATGCTTGGTCCAACTCTCTTCCTGATCTACATCAATGATCTCCCAAAACACATACTTAAATCATTCGTGGACATCTATGCTGATAACATGACCATCTATGGCAACATATCAAAGGCCGTAAATGACAAAGTTCTCTCTAATTCTCTCTCCTCTGATCTTGAGCACGTGGTACAGTGAGGGAAGAGGTGGCTGGTCACTTTTAATGCATCCATAACCAAGCTTCTATCTTTACATCATCAATGCTCTGATCCCCATCTGGCATCAATCGAAATGGATGGCTCTCGTCTTGGGAAGGCTCCCTGTTTTGACAAGCTTCTGGGTTTGACCTTTACTCCTGATATGAAATGGAACACTTACATCAGGTCTGTTGCCAAGGACGCTGGGAAAATGGTGGGATCCTTCTACCGCTCCAGAAGATATCTCACTACTGATGCAATTCTTTATCTGTATAAAAGCCAAGTACGCCCAAGGATGGAATACTGCTGCCACATCTGGGCAGGAGCTGCTAAAAGCAGCCTATCCTGCCTTGACAGAGTACAAAATAGACTTCGTAGCTTAGTGGGGGATGCCCTTTTCTCTTCCCTGCAGCCTCTCTCCCACAGAAGAGATGTTGCGAGCCTGTCTTTGTTTTATCGTTATTTCCATGGCAAGTGCTCATCTGAGCTCCAATCTCTCATCCTTCCTCGCCAATCTTTCACGAGAAACACCCGTCTGGCTGAAACTACTGTCAATAATTTTCCCCACTCTTTATCTGTGCTTAAATCCAAATGTAGTTTCCATGAGCAGAGCTTCTTTCTCAGAAGTGCACGACTGTGGAACTCTCTTTCGTTTGCCTGTTTCTCACCTGACCACAACTTGGATGTCTTCAAGTCCAACATAACATATTCCTGACAAACCCCCCTCTTAAATAAGACACTCTATCAAATCTCCAATACTAATGACTACTACAATACTATCTCATTGATTACTGTACACGCAATAACCCTTATCCCTGAGTGGCCTCTGGGCCTTGATAAGTGGTGACCTCCATGTAAAAAAAAAATATATATATATATTTATAGTGTGTGTGTGTGTGTATTTGTATTACATATTTGTATTTTGGCAAACATTAAATAACAGAAAATATTTTTGATAAGACTTTTCTTCGTCTAGTATTTATGACCAATTCTAACCAAATCGCATCCAAACTTAAAATTGGATGAAGTTTGTCAAAAAATATAAAACGCCAATATATATCCTCCGCCAACCGAAATAAGATAAAATTCGTTATTTATTATAAAAATTGAAAACCTCAAAGCAAGAATACGAGAGGATTTTCTTACACTAATGAGTCACTAATTATCAAAGCAAAAAGACATTCGAGGATAAGTGTTAATGAGATGAATAGATCTGTTTGTACCCTTTTGTCTTTCCTGCAACCTCTTTCCCACAGAAGGGACGTTGCGAGCCTGTCTCTGCTCTATTGTTATTTTCATGGCAAGTGCTCAAATAAACTCCGATCTATGACCCCACCCCGTGCCAAACTTTTACAAAAAAAAAAAAAGACACTCGACTAGCTTCAATCACTATCTACAATTTCCTCCACTCTCTATCTGTGCCTAAATCTAATTAGATTTCAGGAACACAACTTCTTTCGCAGAACTGCCCGCCTGTGAAACTCTGTTCTGCTGGCTTGCTTCCTGGTGGAGTACAACATGGTAGTTTTCAAATCCAATGTAAACAAATTCTTCTTGTGTCGTCCCCATAAATAACCAAATTCTACCCAATTTACACCATTAACGGTTATTACACTACCACCTTACGTTCATTAACCCTTATCCTCGAGTGACTATCAGGCCTTGATAAGTGATGACTCCGAAGTGAAAAAAAAAAAAAGATCAAGTTCTTCTTGGATGTTGCTGGGCTCCCTCCTACAACAAAAAAAAAAAGAAAAGAAAAAGGTTTGCATAATACCAATCTCAGCTTTGATATTTTTCCCAAGATGATTTAATCAATTTTAGTATTCACAGGTTTCCATGTAAAAAAAAAACAGAAAAAAAACAAAAAACAAAGGACGGACACGTCCAAGTGATTATATGAAATTCTAATTGACAAAATGATGAGAAATGCTTATTCGAACCATATTTATTTCCGAGAACTTCGACGGATTCATCAAGAGTTTTCACAGCAATTTTTACTTCATTATCAATTTTTTTTTTTTTTTTTTTACCTGACGCCATATATCCGGTTTGACAACTTTGATCTAAAAATTGTCTAATTACATTGTACAAACAAAATTTCAGGTTTTAAAAAGAGTAAAAACAAGTACAATCTATATATCTCTAAAAGTGAACGTGTCTGTGTATCTGTCTGTCTGTGTGTCTGTCTGTGTGTCTGTTTGTCTGTGTACATTTCCCTACGCAATAACTCTGTCAATTTAAAGTCTGCAGACTCGAAATTTGATATACAGGGTACTGAGATTTGGGAAAATCTATGTGATCGGTTTTCGGACAGAAATTTGGCGATTAAGGGGTCAAAGTTCAACGATTTGACCTTTGAGAACTCTACTAAACTCCTCCGACAATTTTGGGTCTAAACACTTGAAATTTTAGATATAGGTTCCTTGGACATGGATTTAACTTAATAACTTGACTTGAGCCCAAAACAATAAATTTTAAGGGGTCATAATAGGGGTCAAATTAAAAAAATTGACCTTTTTTTTCTTTCTTTCTTTTTTTTTTACTCAGCATACACCTCCAAACACCCGGGCAACGCTTGGCACCCATGCTAGTGTTATATAAAAAAATAAAAATAAGGATGGTAATCTGGCGTTGTCCGATAGTATAGCAAAACTTGTGTGTAGACAAATTTTATTACTTGTTTGCCATGTATCATGAAGCTGCTTTTTTGCTATACACCCTGTACGTCATATCGTAATCAACAAAATGTACAAAAGCAAAGATTGAGCTCGAAAGAATATGGGGTTAGTGAGCCTCAACATTGACCCTGATCCTAACCGCAACCCTAATCTACAAGGTGCCTTCAATAAGTTTCCATACATTTTTCATGTGGCCACTTTTATTGATAGTACACACATGAAACCCTAGTCCCCTTCGAAGTAATCTCCTCCGGCTGCAATGCACTTGCACCATTTCAACAACTTCTGGAAATCTGCATGGAAGTCCTTTTGTGTGAGTCAATGACCCTTGTCAAAAACTTTTATCTCCTTGATTGTCTCATAAATTCCTTGAGCTTAGGGAATAACCAAAAGTCACAAGGAGCAAGGTCTGGACTATACGGAGGGTGAGGAACTGTCTTGATGCCCATCTTGGTAAAATAGTCGGTGACAAGGATGGAGTTGTGGACTGTATCTTTTGGACAAACTTTGCACAAATTTTCCGCATCTTCAGTTCCTTGTAAATAGTTGTGTGTACTGTTCCCACACTGACGTCAAACTGTGCACTTATTGTCTCTATAGACATACAACGGTCCTTATCCATGAAATTCTTTATTTGGCCAATCAACTCTGCTGTTCTGACTTCCTTAATTCTTTCAAACCTCTTATCATCCCTCACAGACTCCCTACCTTCCTTAAATCTCTTATGCCACTCCAAATCAGTTTGAAACATTCCATACGTTTCAGTGGCATTTTTTCCAAGTTTAAAAGAGAATTTTATTGCATATTGTACTTCTAAAATGTCCTCACGCCCAGATTAAATTTTTGAAATTCACCAGATGTGACAATCTGGCTTTAGTAGGGTGTGTTCCAATTCCTGCTGTAGCTGTTTATTTTAACCTGAAATAAAAAAAAAATTGGTCAATTATCTCATAAGATGTATAGCAATAATATACGTAATTTTCAAGAGTCTACGACAATTTTAAATGCCTGTACAAAAATGTCAGAAAATTTATTGAACGTACCTCATATATCTCTAACATTAACATCCAAAGAGAGTTTTACTTAGCATATTAATGTTATTTTTTAAGTAAAAATAATATTGAGGTTTGGATATAAATTCCAAAATTCATTTTACTCTAAATAATTTAGGTGACTGAAATAGAAATCTCATTGAATCTTTAATTTCCTGAATTGTAAAAACATGATCCACAATGGTCAATTTGCTGAATGTTTGACAGAAAAGCGAGCATGTGTGGTTATGTTGAATAAAATTTCAATCACGTGATTAAATTTTGCCCGTTTAACATTCATCCATGTCGTAAACACATTCTGTTTACATAAAGTGAGACCACGACCTACTAATAAACAATGTTTATTAGTAGGCCATGGCGAGACCAAGAGTTCCTTTTAGTGATGTCACGTGACGGAAGGCATTGATGGTGATATTTCCCCAAAATTAAATAAAATGGCCACATCATTACAAAAAAACCCATCTAATTTATTAAATAAAAAATAAGTATAATGTTATAATTAACAAGATATATAAAAACACACATGTGTATGGTGAAAGTACTATATCAAAATGTCGAAGCAGTAGTTTTTTTTAGTTTATTGAAAACATTTATATATATATATATAGATATATATAGTCATCCACATACAGTACTGTTTCGCTGTTTCACAGCTCATCAGTGCGGCTAGACAGGCAACTAACTCAAGCCAGGATTGAAACCCGACCGTTTATACGGCAGTCAAGGCTTCTAACCATTACGCTATTGGCGGCTGCTTGAACGAGTAGTGAGTTTAACGATGTTTTGATATCGTCCGAAATACCTCCGCTCGATTTGTTTACACAAAGAGCGTCGCTTATATGCTAATGGTAATATATATATATATATATATATAGATTTCATGCAAAATAGCTCCTCTATCGAAGGCGTTCGATAAGGTATGGCATAAAGGCCTACTTCACAAGATTTCCAGCTACGGTATCAGTGGAAATGTTTTCTCAATTATTAAATCATATCTCTCTGATAGGCTCATAAGAGTAGTGGTTGATGGACAGAAATCAGAGGCTCACAGTATTAATGTTGGAGTCTTTCAAGGGTCCCTCTTGGGCCCAACTCTCTTCCTGACCTACATCAATGATCTCCCAAAACACATACTTAAATCATTCGTGGACATCTATGCTGATGACACGACCATCTATGGCAACACATCAAAAGCCGTAAATAACAAAGTTCTCTCTGATTCTCTCTCCTCTGATCTTGAGCACGTGGTACAGTGGGGGAAGAGGTGGCTGGTAACCTTTAATGCATCTAAAACCAAGCTCCTCTCTTTACATCATCAACACTCTGATCCCCATCTGGCATCAATTGAAATAGATGACTCTTGTCTAAGGAAGGCTCCATGTTTTGACAAGCTTCTGGATTGACCTTTACTCCTGATCTGAAATGGAACACGTACATCAAGTCGCTGGAAAAATGGTAGAATTCTTCTACCGCTCCAGAAGATATCTCACTACTGATGCAATTCTCTATCTGTATAAAAGCCAAGTACGTCCAAGGATCGAGTACTGCTGCCACATCTGGGCAGGAGCTGCTAAAAACAGCCTATCCTGCCTTGACAGAGTACAAAATAGATTTTGCGGCCTAGTAGGGGATGCTCTTTTCTCTTCCCTGCAACCTCTCTCTCACAGAATAGCAAGCGCTCGTCTGAGCTCCAATCTCTGGTCTCCCTTCACCAATCTTTCACGAGAAACACCCGTCTGGCTGAAACCACTGTCAATAATTTTCCCCATTCTTTATCTGTGCCTAAATCAAAACGTAGATTCCATGAACAAAGCTTCTTTCTTAGAACTGCATGCCTGTGGAACTCTCTTTCTTTTGCCCGTTTCCCATCTGACTATAACTTTGATGTCTTCAAGTCCAATATAAACAAATTCCTGATAAACTGCCCCCTTAAGTAAGACACTTTATCAAATCTTCATTACTAACAATTACTACGATATTGTCCCATTGATTACTGTACACGCAATAACCCTTATCTCTGGGTGGCTTCCGGGCCTTGATAAGTGGTGACTTCCATATAAAAAAAAAAAAAAAAAAAATAGCAACCTTTGAAACTCCGTGGAATAAGGACTTTGTAAATTGTCTTTTGGAGTATTCAGTCGAACAATAAATTTTGAAAAGTTCAACTTATAGTTTTAATTTTCTTTCTCTTATATATATATATATATATATATATATATATATATATATATATATATATTAGGCATTAAGAGGAGATTATAAATAGATATATAAATACCCATGCACATACACCTTTCATGATAAAGCTAGAACCCAGAATTAGATAGAATCGAGGAATTGCATCGACAACAGACAACGCCAGACCCAAAGTGGGTTTCGATGTACTGCATCTCATCAGTGACGTGCTCCGACATAGGCGCGAACCCAGGTTGTCGCACGCATGAAGTGTGCAATACTGACGACCTAACCATATGGGCCACGGCGCAATCTATTGACTATGCCTCGATTTTTAAATTCTTATGTGTATGTGAACGGGTATTTATATACATATATATATGCCTGTTTCGTTGAACAGCATAAATTTAAATGTCCTATAGGAGAATGTGTCTCCAAAAACAACTCTTACATCGGCATTACAAGAACCAGTATATCTCACCAGCTAACATGCCACCTGTCTTCCCTAACAGCTCCATCTACCAATATCTTGTAACACATGACACCCCCCAAAACGAATTTAGAAGCATATTAATTAAAAACACTGCCATTTAAACCATCTTGCATTCGAATCGGCGCCTCCCAACCATAGAAGCTCTACTCATTCGCATGAACAAACCAACAATCAATCGGACTCAATATACAGGGGGGGGGCATGCTTAAGTGCTTTTAAACAATAAATTTTCAATAAATTCACCAAACGCAATTTTTAATCCATCACTCACCTGAAGACGACTCATGGATGTCGAAAACGTTCGCATCTATGGCAATTTTTTTTTTTTTTTTTTTTTTACACTCTAACAGAACAATCGAATATTGGCCCATCAAAGAGAAAAAATGGATTGTAAGAGAAATAAACAGGAACTATCCCTGAAGTTCAACGAAACATGCAAAAAATGCTGCCAATATATATATATATATATATATTGGCAGCATTTTATATGTATATATATATATATATATATATATATATATATATATATATATATATACTGAACGTCAATGCAAGGTTGTTATGGCCATATTATAAATATAGAAATAAAAATTAGAAAATTCTTTATAAAAAAATTAATTATGTGGAATAAAGAAATTGTGAAATCTAATTTAGAAACTCAACAAATGGGATATATAAAAAAATTTTTAAATGGCTAAGGGGTTTTTGTGGAAAAGTCTTATGACTTTGTTCTTAAATAAGGATTCGAAAATTAGGTGATATATTAATATTTAAATGGACTTTCCGTGGAGGTTACCCCAAAAGGTAAATGTTTCTCGCATGCTTTTTCCGTTAAGGGAATTTTTCTTTCTTTTCCTTTCTCTTCAAACAATGTTCTATTGTCAAGAGTGTGTTTATTCATAAAGTCTGGAGAAATGCTGGTTTTTGAAAATTTTCAAACGATATAATGTTTGAAATTGTCGAATGGACATGGAAACAATTGTAATGTAAAATGAAATACACTTTTTGTTGCTATCAACACCCTTTTTTGAATGTCTTGATTTGCTTACACAGTGTGTGCGTGTGTGTATATATATATATATATATATTTACAAAAACGTGTATATATATACAACACACAAACATATATGTGTTTGTGTGTTGTATATATATATATACACACACACAAAAACGTATATATATATATATATATATATATATATACACACACAAAAACGTATATATATATATAACACACACATATATATACAAAAACGTGTATATATATATATATATATATATATATATATACACACAAAAACGTATATATATTTACAAAATCATATATATGTGTGTGTATATATATATATATATATATATATATATATATGTATATATATATATATATATATATACGTTTTTGTAAATAAATATGCCCCTTGATGGGCGATGTAATGCAAAAAATGTATCTAAGGGAGTTAACTCTCTCTCGGAATTAGCATTCACGTTATCACTACTACAAAAAAGGACAAAGTCTAGTGTGTGTGTGTGTGTGTGTATATATATATATATATATATATATATATATATATATATATATATATATATATCCTCATTCCATAAAATTAGGATGGTGAGAAAACTGAATGAGCGATTTTCTGTTCTTGAATTACTTGTAAACTTGGCACAATTCACAAAGTGACTTTCAATTCTGAAAACATAAATCGACCAGAATATGAAACGAATTAAATTCCCATCTAATATGAACAAGTTTTCTGCATTCAGTGTCTATCCCCCTCACCCACCCTCCGCCGCCACCACCGCACATGGGGGGAAAAATAAACAGAAAGTTTATTACAATTAATTTGCATGTTGATATGTCATTGTTTAGGACAGAAAACAGAAGCCGCAAGCCATATTTACATTTTTTCTTTTCATTTTTCTTTTTTTTTTTTTCTTTTTTTTTTTGCATCTATGCAGAAAAGGGACCGCACTATCGTCGGCAGTTTACGTAAAACGTCGAGGGGTGTCGATCGAATTTTTCATGATTTTTGTGCAAATACTGACTAATTTTTTCAACAAAAAAGATTTTTTGTTGAAAAAATTCGTAATAACAAAAAAAAATTTTCAACGAAAATAAAAAAAAAAAAAATTCGTAATAACAAAAAAAAATTTTTCAATGAAAATTTTTTTTTGTTATTACGAAGATAATTCAATGGAAACTCAATTGAAAAACATGAAGGAAAATTCTTTTTTTTTTTTTTTTTTGTTACGAAAAAAAAACCCAGAATGAATGATTATCGAGCAATCTATAAAATCTAATTTTAACCTTAAGCTGATGCTTTAAGAATAAAATCAGATCCTAATAAGAAAACGGTTCAACCCTTTCAATCCCCATCAGGCATTACCATTCTAGCTATGACTAAGATAATGTGAAACTCTATTCGTTCCCCTTTGCTCTGACCAAAAGGTGCAGAATGAAATATAGCAACAACAAAAAAAGGGGCTGATATGCCGTAAAAAATAAAGAAAATCATTTTGTTTGAAATCTCAGACCGACACTCACAACATACTCTGAACCGTGTGAATGAATGATAGAAAAGATTGTTTCAGTTGGGATGTAATTGTTTTCAGCTAATTTTAACATTAAGCTAGTGTTTAAAGCATAAAATAAAATCCTGATAAAAAAAACATTTAACTCTATTCAAACCCACTCAGACACATCTTTCACACCTCTATTCTAGCTATGACCAAGGTCACAAGAAACACTATTTATTTTTGTCTGCTTTTACCAGGAATTTAACATTAAATAAATAAAACAAAGGAAGGGGTTGATATGCTGTAAAAATAAAAGAAACATTTCTTTTAACTCTGACAATACGAATGAATGCGAATGAATACGAATGAATATGAATTAATACGAATTAATACGAATGAATACGAATTAATACGAATGAATGCGAATTAACGATTAGTTGGATTCTGACTATTACTTTCAGGTTTTTATTTTTCAATGTAACGTCTGACCTTCTTCATTTAACCCACTCAGACACATCTTTCACACCTCTATTCTAGCTATGACCAAGGTCACAAGAAACAGTATTTATTTCTGTCTGCTTTTACCAAGAATTTAACATTAAATAAATAAAACAAAGGAAGGGGTTGATATGCTGTAAAAATAAAAGAAACATTTTTTTTAACTCTGACAATACGAATGAATGCGAATGAATACGAATTAATACGAATGAATATGAATTAATACGAATTAATACGAATGAATACGAATTAATACGAATGAATGCGAATTAACGATTAGTTGGATTCTGACTATTACTTTCAGGTTTTTATTTTTCAATGTAACGTCTGACCTTCTTCATTTAACCCACTCAGACACATCTTTCACACCTCTATTCTAGCTATGACCAAGGTCACAAGAAACAGTATTTATTTCTGTCTGCTTTTACCAAGAATTTAACATTAAATAAATAAAACAAAGGAAGGGGTTGATATGCTGTAAAAATAAAAGAAACATTTTTTTTAACTCTGACAATACGAATGAATGCGAATGAATACGAATTAATACGAATGAATATGAATTAATACGAATTAATACGAATGAATACGAATTAATACGAATGAATGCGAATTAACGATTAGTTGGATTCTGACTATTACTTTCAGGTTTTTATTTTTCAATGTAACGTCTGACCTTCTTCATCTTTTTAAACTTGGGAACCTATGTGGAATAGAATACTTTTCCTATCTCATCTAATCTGAACCTTCCACTGATGCTTAAACAATAAAAACAGATGCCGTTGAGAAAAGAATTCAACCCCATGTAATCGCTCTCCTTTACTAATTATGGCCAAGATGTCGATAAAACACTGTGTGAATTAATGATGCAAATATCTTTTCGGTTTTTGATATATAATTGAGATCGATCCACAACCAGTGGGAGTTTTTCTTTTTCCTTTTTTTTTCTTTTTCTTTTTTCACCTTTTTTTTTTCTGGCCTTTCACTTTTTTTTTTCTCAACTTTGTCAGCTGTAATATTTCACACAGGTGAATCATCCGACGAAAACTTTCAAAAACATTTTATCTATTTTTTTCTTACCCGACATAGACATCAAATTATTAAAAACTAAATGAATAAAGCTGCAAAAAGGAAAATGCATGTCTTTTTCTCTCTCTCTCTCTCTTTCTCTCTCTCTCTCTCTCTCTCTCTCTCTCTCTCTCTCTCTATATATATATATATATATATATATATATATATATATATATATATATATATATATATATAGTAGAAATGGTAATTAATCAAAACCTGAAGAAAGTGCTCAATACTGTTGTAGAGCAAATATGCGTTTTATTTTTTATTACCGTCTTTTTTTTCCTGTTCAGTTACATTTTTGTTTCAGCTACGCGACCGTTTTTTGGCCGTTATGTAGCCTCCTCAGACTTTACAGAAAAGTTTGTTTATGGTGGAATGAATGATGTCAGGGGAGGGGTGCGAGAAAAGCGGAAAGAGAAAGGTAGGAGGTAGGAGGTGGGGTGCTAGGTAGGTCTGTAATGCTTTAGTTTTGGAGTTCAGGAATATTAGGTGTCTGGGAAGTTCATCTCTGATGTGGTTAAGGACATAGGGATATATGGAGGGGGGAGATATGTAGGGGTAAGAGGAGGGGGGTTACTTTAAATTTCGGGTTCTAAGGTTTAGGTTGTTGGCGTCTCGTTAGTGAGATGATTTCTTGGTAAGTATGGGAGGCGGGGAGGGGCTACGATTCGGTTTATCGATTTTTATTTGTTGTTAAGTGCTTGGAGAAGGTTAGCCTGGGGCCCGTATGCGTGAGCACACACATGCGCGCATACACACACATACACACAAAGAAACGCGCACATGTATACATACATCTCCGCCTCAACATGTAAACACATGCGCATATGCATACATGCATACATATACACCCGCATTGCTCCCGTTGATCTCAATTGACCTTAACTCTTTAAGTTGAGTACGTGTGTGTAAGCATGTATGCGCACATATACACAGACATACACACACACACACCCATACATCCATGCAAGTGCATACATGAGCCACCTGCATATATTGATTTAGACATGTATGCATTCCCACGCATGTATGCAAACATATGCGCACATACAGATACTCATACTCGTGAGTGTGATAATGAGCATGATCACAGCCTCTTTCATCTCAATTGTCTCATAACGACAGCCTCTAAGGTTTTTCTGTTGCTTAGGTAATAACCAAAAGTCACAGGGAGCAAGCTCTGGACTATAGGGAGGGTGAGGAACTGTCTTGATGCTCATCTTGGTCAAATAGTCTGTGACAAAGATGGAGTTGTGGACTGGTGCTCACGTGAAAATCTTCTACATCGTCAGTTCATTGCGAATAATTGTGTGTTCAGTTCTCACACTGACATCAAACTGTGCACTTATTGTCTCTACAGACACATGACGGTCCTTATACATGAAATTCTTTATTTGACCAATCAACACTGATGTTCTGACTTCCATACTCCTCCCACACCTCTCATCATGCCTCAGACTTCTTGCCTGCCTTGAATCTCTTATGCCACTCAAAAACCAATGCTCGATTCATGCAAGATGGTCCAAAAGCAGTCTGAAGCATTCCATACGTTTCTGGCATTTTTTCCAAGTTTAAAACCGAATTTTATTGCATATTGTTCTTCTAAAGTGTCCTCACGTCCAGATTGCATTTTTGAAATTCACCAGCTGTGACAATCAGGCTTTAGTAGGGTGTATTCCAATTCCTGCTGTAGCTGTTCATTTGAACCTGAAATCCAAAATTGCTCAGTCATTTCATAAGACATATAGCAATAACATACTGAATTTTCAAGAGTCTACAACAATTTTAAAAGCCTGTACAAAAAGAGTCTGGAAACTTATTGAAGGCACCTTATATATATAGTGATTTATCTAACATCGTCGACTAAATCACTTACAGGGTGGAAGCAACTTCGGTGGATGATCTGGCGGCTGAGAAGCCTTTTCTAAGGATACACTGCTCACCCATTAATTTGGGAAGGCTCTAGAAAAGGTGACCTATAAATTGTCTACCCTTTTATTAGCTGGTCGGCTTCCTGCGGTTGGCGGCTGCTCTATATTTGCCGGAGAAACAAGATAAAGTTGAAGAAAAATAATAAACAAGGAAAATCAAAATTTTATCAGGCGAGGAATAACCTAACTGTTCTACGTGGAATGTGAGAACTTTGCTAGATGTCCTGGATAGTGAAAGACCTGAACGTAGGACAGCTATTGTTGCAAGAGAGCTCGCTAGGTACAGCATAGACATTGCGGCATTGTCTGAAACATGATTGAGTGGTGAGGATCAATTGGTGGAAGTGGGCTCGGGATACACCTTTTTTTGGAAAGGAAAACCATCGGGGCTGAGACGAGAAGGTGGAATGGGCTTTGCTGTGCGTTCTGATTTGGTGACGAGGATTGAACAGCCAATCTGTGTAAGTGACAGAATTATGATGATGCGCTTCCCTCTTGCACACAGTTTGACCTTGCTATCTGTAACACTTTCTTCAGCCACAAAGAGGTCCATAGGTTTACCTGGACCCATTCTCGTTCAAAACAAGGTCACTTGATTGATTACATTATTTCCAGGAAGGTTGATTTGCGGGACGTCTGTAGTGTGCGTGTTATGCGTGGAGATGAATGCGGCACAGATCCCTTTTTGGTACGCGGGAAGTTGAAAATCTGTATAAGGAGGAAGTGTAGGTTGGGTGGTGTTGGGATTCCCAGGCGGGTTGATGTGTCCAGGCTGGATGATCCAAGTGTATGTGAAAAGCTTTGATCCGTAGTTAATTCTGCGGATTTTGATGGGTCGTGGGCGCATTTTAAAAATACAATCTATGAAATAAGTGTAGATGTTCTTGGCTTCCGCAAATCTAAACATCAGGATTGGTTTGATGAAGATGATTCTGAAATTACTCAACTCTTAAGTGCTAAAAATGAGTTGCACCATAAGATGTCTGCCTCTCGTGGAGGTCGAGAGTCCCTCCAACAGTTACTTAAAGCAAATAAGGGTATTCTCCAAAAGCGACCCCGCCAAATGAAGAATCAGTGGTGGGCAAAACTAAACTCATCCATACTAATGACCGCAATGTCCTTCCCGTTGTCTGACATTTTTGTTTTTGGTCTTTCATGTCCTCTTTTGCCAGGGGTTGTACCAAAGAGTAGATCTTCCGTTAGGCTATCTATTCTGGTCACGTGTCCCCAAAAACCGCAATTTCCTGTCATTGATGTTGTCCAACAGTCTTCGGCATGGTCCAATCTTCTCCAGAACTCGTTCATTTGTACGTTTGTCCACCTAACTTACTTACACAACTATTTTTTAAATAATATTCCTTCTCTCTCTCTCTCTCTTTGACCAAATGGTCATTACTGACCAGCCATAGCACTCTTCACGAATCGTCACCATTGACTTCTATTCCGTGCCATTCTGAGCCACTCAGAAGCAGTTAAAAGAAATATTGAACTGAGATTTGAATCCTTTCTTTTTATTTTCCAAATTGACTTTAAAAAAAGAAAAAGAAAAAAAGAACTAGAATTGTTTAGTTTGCAAAACTAAATGTTGAACGTTCGAAATTTATATTTTCCGTTGTGTGATAGGTCAGGTAAAGGCAGTTTCTTTCCTTCCTATTTTTCAAATAGGGAGAGTGTTTTACTGCCTCTCACCTGATGCTGCCACATCCGTGTGGGAGTCCCGACAGAACTACACAAGTTTTCTTTTTTTCATCTCATCTAGATTGTCTCTTTTGTGCATTTTCTTTACTTTTAATTGCCGCCATTAAGTGCCAATCTGAATAAGCACCTAAATCGAATCCATGTCTAACTTTGTATTTTGGAAGACATATAAACAAATACAAAAATCAAAATGCATAAACATGCACTATCTTAAATAAAAACATAATTATATTTTAGACCAATCCGAAAACTTTCTAAAACTATTTGAAATGGTCTTTCTGGGAGCCACCTAACTCCTTTTAAGGGACATATTTTCTTTCAATAAACCAGTGAAACCTAGTTAACTTGAATCTGCAGGTCGGTGTCGCTGGCACCCAACTGTGGGTGCTTATCTCTGCAATATTTCCCTGCAGTAGTGCACACAAACATTAACACACACACACACACACACGCACAACTCCTCGACATTATCGTCTGTCAATCTGTTAAACCTCATTCATTGAAAGATTCACAAACTTTATCACTGAACTATTTTCTAATATGATAAACAAACATTAACTTCTATAAACAACTTTCAATGAATTATAATTTATTTAATTGAGCAGAGAAATTTTGAATATGATTTTTCCGACTCCTGAAACTCACGGCTCTTAATTAATCGATCCAGTCTTCCTCTAATGTCTCAGCTAATGAATCCCTTGTTTTTACAAGCATTCCTAAAATATTCATGAACTTTCTATGTTTTCCTGTTGCCATTCTAAACATATATTTAAATGTATAAATTACTCTTTTTGTGAATTTATTTTTAACTCCTTATTTTGTTTTGTTTACTGTATGACAATGTCTATCGTTTTTCTCTCACTTAACAAAAATACTACTAACCCATTCGACAAATATACCCCTAACCCACTCAACAAATGTACCCCTAACCCACTCGACAAATGTACCCCTAACTCACTTGACAAAAAATACCCCTCACTTGACAAAAATACCCCTAACTCCATTGACAAAAATACCCCTAACTCCATTGACAAAAATACCCCTAACTCCATTGACAAAAATACCCCTAACCCACTCAACAAAAATACCCCTAATCCACTCGACAAATGTACCCCTAACCCACTCAACAAAAATACTCCTAACCCACTCAACAAATGTACCCCTAACCCACTCGACAAATGTACCCCTAACTCACTTGACAAATGTACCCCAACTCTCGACAAAAATACCCATAATTCACCTGACAAAAATACCCATAATTCACTTCATAAAAATACCCCTAACCCACTTGACAAAAATACCCTTAATTCATTTGACAAAAATGCCCCTAACTCACTTGACAAAAATACCCATAACCCACTCAACAAAAATACCCCTAACCCACTTAATATACCCCTAACTCGCTCAATAAAACTAGGAAAAATTTTTCACTGAAAATATTTCTCTGAATCCAGTTCATCCCAAAAATACTTCTTTCATAACAAATCACCCTCATATAAAACTCCAAAATTGAACATATCCTTAAAAACAAATGACCTCCAACCAATATCATCCTTATATACTCCAATGCATTAGCTCCGCCTTTCTACATGATGGAGATAGATTTATTGCCTATCCCATTACGCTCCCTTGTTCATTAGGGAGTGCTGGCAATTGCACACATATTTTTGTACTTTTTTAAGGAACTGGATTTTTCCAAATTGAAATCCGGCTCTAACTATACCCTAACGGTAAGACATGTAAATAGAAATATATTCTGAATAAATGTAACTACGTAGAAGACGTTGCTAAGTCTACTGCAAAGAAAGTGGTCTCCCTCTACTGGGCTAGAAAACTTTTCACACCTTCCCATACCCTATAACGTGCTCCACTTGTACACCCCTCTACACGCCTAACCCACTCAACAAAAATATCTCTAACCCACATGAAAAAAATACCCCTAACTCACTTACCAAACATACTCCTAACACACTCGACAAAAATACTCATGCTCACAGTCTTCTGGGACCAGGACGGAGTAGTGATGACAGATTTCCTGGCAAAGGGTACCACAATTACAGGAGCCTATTATGCTTCACTTTTGAGGAAATTAAGGGAAGCTTTCAAAATCAAGAGGCGGGGCAAGATCAGCAAAGGTACCCTCCTCCTGCAGGACAACGCTCCGGTCCACAACTCGCATGTCGCCAGATCAGAAGCACGGGCGTGTGGTTATGAAATCCTTCCCCATCCTCCCTACTCTTCTGACCTTGTACTCTCTGACTTTCACCTCTTCCCAGCCATGAAGTTGTTTTTGCAAGGAAAGCGTTTCCCAGATGATGCAGCCTTGGCCAACCTGGGGTGCTCTACAAAAAACGGTCTCCAGAGCTGCATCAAACGATGGGAGAAATGCATAACTCTGGATGGTTCCTATATAGAGAAAGACTAATAACTGTGCCAAGTTTCGTTGCTCTACTGCTATGGGAAGTGGGTCAGGGGCGTTACTTATTGCACGCCCCTCGTAGGAGACTTCTCCCTGAACTACTTTCGGTTTTTCTCGCTCACACACTTATTCCTTCCGAATTCATAGCAGCAGGTCGATATCAGTGGACTTTTTTTCTACCAAAACAGTCATTGACAATGTTTGTTTGTTTTTTGTTTTTTTTTTTAATGTTTAATCTATTTCAAACTAATATAAATTATTGCACAATAAAAATAATGGTACTTGTACAGTTTAATCAAGACATTCAAAAATGAAAATATTGATTATTTCAATCGTTATGGATTGAAGATCTTCGAAAAAATAATTCATTTAATTTGATCAAGTAGTTTTTATTTTAAAGCAGAAAAACACGTTTTTATGAGAGCGCGTTGAAGTCAGCCATTATGAAATTTGTTGAACACGCCACGGGGAGATAACTCCAGTTAAAGCGCCGACACTCCCTCCCAAGCTTTTCTTCCTAAAAATCGAACTTTTTGCTCGGTATCATAACAAATTGGTTTTTCGCTGTAAAAAAAAAAGACAGTACTTGTACAGTTTAGTCAAGACATTAAAAAATGAAAATATCGAAAAAAGAGTATATTGTATGTAACCGTTATGAAACGAAGTTCTCCAAAAAAAAAAAAAAAAAAAAAAATTCACTTAATTTCATCAAGTAGTTTTTATTTTTACAGCGAAAAAACAATTTGTTATGATACCAAGCAAAAGGTTCGATTTTTAGGAAGAAAAGATAGTATTAAAGATGGGGAGTGTCGGCACTTTAACTGGAGTTATCTCCCCGTGGCGTGTTCAACAAATTTCAAAATGGCTGACTTCAACGCGCTCTCATATAAGAACGTGTTTTTTCCGCTGTAAAAATAAAACTATTCGATCAAATTCAATGAAATTTTTTTTTTCGGAGATCTTCAGTCCAAAACGGATGCGTACAATATAACCGTTTTTCGATTCATTTTTTTTAATGTGTTCATTAAACTGTACAAGTACCAAAATAATTAAATTAAAACAAAAAACATTTCTTATCTCGAATAATTTACTTAAGTAAAAATTCCTGTTTTTACTTGGTTATTCAATTTAAAAAGTTATTTTAGCAAATTAACTAGCAATTTAATAAACAAAAATATCATAAAAAACTGAATTTAACTTGAAAAAATTTTTTTTTTTAATTTAGTAATTCAGTAAAAAAAAAAAAAATTGAATCTTTTTTTGATTAAATAATTCGAAATAAGAAAAATATTTTTGTTTCAATTTAATTATATTAATTGTGCAATAATTTATATCAATTTGAAATATGTTAAACATTAAAAAAAAAAAAATTGTTAAGAACTGTTTTGGTAAAAAAAAAAAAAAAAAATGTCCTGGAAGACATCTTCTACAGGAGAACCTAGAATAGTTATAACCCCCCCCCCTCCATGTTAAAAATGGGTCTATAAAAAATGAAGTTATTGCAGCAGCACTGCAGCAGCACGGTATCTTCTCTGCATAAATACCGACAAATGTCTTAAAAATTCGGTTTGTACACAGATTCGAAAAAGTTGTCAAAAAACAAATATATAACAAATAAATGTTATCAAAGGCAGTATAAGTTACTTTTTTACCTAACTGGATAAGTTTTTAGTGTTTTTATTCAATGTAACGTGTTTATTCAGCTCGAAAAACATAGTGTTTGCTGATGTATTGAAAAATTTAAAATGGCGCCGAATCTCTCTTTGACACGGTAAGTTTGGGAAAAGGAATTAAAAATAAAAAATATGCAAAATACTGTTAAAAAAACCCACCGAATATATGTTAGCCTATATCACGGTAACAAATATTGAGCGAGATTTTAACCGTATTTTGTCTAGTTTTTTATTTATAACTCCTTTTCCCAAACTTACCGTGTTAAAGAGAGAGTCGGGAGTCATTTTAAATTTTCGATACATCGGTAAACATTGTATGTTTTTCGAGCTGAATAAACATGTTACATTGAATAAAAACACTAAAAACACAGTTGGGTAGAAAAGTAACACCTTACCTTTGATAACATTTATTTGCGATATATTTGTCTTTTTGACAACTTTTTTCGAATCTATGTGTATATTAATGCAAACCATAAAAAAACTTGTCTCAAAAGTAAAAAAAAAAAAAAAAAAACTAGTGGTTTCTGTTGTGACCCAACGGGTTACGAGTACGTCGAAAACCTCCTCTTACTTTTTCTCCTAGCTCTTGGATATCATTGGCTGCGAGTGAATAGCGCCTCCACGCCGGACAACGAGGACTTTTTTTTTTTTATTTATTTATTCTCATAAAGTCTTTCTTTCAATCTTGAAATTAATTCGTGTTTTCTAGTCGGCGAAACAACCAAGTACCTGCTTGGATGTGACACACGTAATTCTTTTTTTTTATTTTTTTTTATTTTTTTAAAAGAAGGGGGGAAAATCGCGTTACACTTTTAATATATCGGATAATTAAAAAAACAAAAAAACGCGCACCTGTAATTACAGGTTTTAGTAGCAAGTGCTCGGTGTCGCCCAGGTATAACGAAGCAGAGAAAGAAACAAACAAACAAATAATAAAAAAAGTAAAATAAAAAGTGTCGATTTTGATAACGGGTTTTACAATCAGTATTTTGGAAGCCGAGAAAAGAAAAAAGAAAACTGGCCTCGAATATTTTTAAAACGGAAAGAAAAAAATAAATAACGTACAATGGAAAGCGATAATCCCCTTAAAAACATGGATTCGGATTATCTAGACCCCTCGTTCGATAATAAGATTGATACCACGGACACCTGCTCTAACCACCAAACGGAAACAACAGGTAGGCATATTTGTAAAAGTAAAAATAGTTGTGTATGTGTGAAATTACGTTTTCAAATATTGCAATTTTGAAAGTTTTCAACTTTTGGTGATTGTTAAAATAGAGTCGACATATCGGTCTTTTAAAGTGTGGGTTTAAGCCAAAAGAAGAATACTTATTTAATAGTTATGTCGAAAATAGTAATAAATCCTAAAATTACGAAAATTCACCAAGTAAAACAACTGCTGTTGTGTTTTTAGTAAAAAAAAAAAATGTCTGTTATGGTCTCAAACTGTATGTCAGCTATTAAAGTGGCGAAAAAAAAAGGAGATAAGTATGTCCCCTGTATTCGCAATTTTAAGGTGTTCAGTGTTCACGTCTAGGGAAAATTCCATTTCAACTTTCCATAAAAATTACTTTTAACTATAATTTTCTACTCGATAACCTTTCATAATTTTTTGATATATTACCACTTTCGACATGACAATTAAGTACTGTTGTTTTTTGCTTAAAACAACATTTTTTAACAATTCGATCCGTCGACTCTATCTTAACAACCACCAAAAAGCTACATGATCAATTTACGTGATTTTTTTGGAATATGAAATCTTCGTTCCATGACGAATACGTAATTTAGAATAGATTTTTCTGCATTTTTATTTTTTATTTTTTTAATCAAGTGTAATTCTAAATAAGTACCTTCTTTTTCGTAAATTAAATAAATACTAACTTGGATAAACGTTACGGGTTTGTAATTACAATCCACAGAGGTACGAAAAAGTTACACACACACACATATATATATATATATCTGATTTACTTTATTTAATCACATAAATTAATATACGTAGATATAATTTTATGCGTAAATTTTTCAGTATTTACTTCAACAGTGTTCAATACATAGGTAGAGCTAGGTAGTAAGTTATAAAAAATATATATGGCAATTAAGCTACACAGAAGATTAACGAATTCTCACGAGTATGAAACGCGGAATATTCTGCGTAGCTTAATTGCCATATATATTTTCATGACTTATATATAACAAATGTTACCAAAGGCAAGATAAATTATTTTTATACCTAACTGGATATGTTTTTCGTGTTTTTTTTTTTTGTTGTTGTTTGTTTGTTTTTTTTTTTTTAATGTAAAATGTTCATTCGGTTTGAAAAACAAGTAATATTGAACACTATCGGACAAGAAAAAATAGCCACGATGTTTCTTTACATCTTTGAAGTCTCGATAATCACTTCAAAATAAAAATGAAACAAAATGGTACTAAAAACATACCCAATAAATGTTACCGTGGCGTTTATTGGGTGTGTTTCTATCACCATTTTGTTTTATTTCTTATTTTAAAGATTTTGTCGAGACTTCAAAGATGTAAAGAGACATCGCGGCCATTTTTTTTTTCTTTTTCTTTTTTCGGTGGCGTTTTTTTGTTTTCGAACCGGATAAACCTTTTACATTAAAAAATAATAATAATAATAATAATAAACAGGGTTTGTATTACTGTACAAATAGATTCGAAAAAGTTGTCACAAAACAAATATATGACAAATAAATGTTATCAAAGGCAAGATAAGTTACTTTTCTACCCAACTGGATATGTCTTTAGTGTTTGTATTTAATGGAACATGTTTATTCAGCTCGAAAAACAGTTTTTCACTTTAAACAAGACGTGTTGCCACTTGATCGAAATATGTTACTATTTTAGAGCATAGGGGTTGTTGGCGGTTGAGTAGTGGGATATGTTAGGTAAAACTACAGAATAGTAATTCCTCTCCTCTAGTGTGCTAAGAATGGCTTTTTAAATAATAGCGTTATTTCAGCACGGCCCGTAAACTGCACAAGTACCATTATTTAAATAATCCAGTTGAGAAAATGAGTCAAAAACAATTTATTTGGGTTTATCTACTCTTTCGTGATCTATTTGCGTTAAAAAAATCTTTAATATTTAATTAAAATTATAAGAATTTTAAGTTAAGCGTAATTAATTATTAGTTGTGACTAAAGCTATGAAGTACGAGACTTTCTGTCTATTGACAGGAAGTAAGGTACAGGACGCCGGTAGTTTACTTCGCCAATAATAGTAACGTCTACCATACACTGAAGAAGGCCGAAGGGACCGCCGAAAATGGTGTACTGTTAGAAAAATGTCTTTTTTAAAGACATTTTGTCTTCCTATACATCAACAAATAGTAAATAAACAAAATAAGTGAACATTTATATATTTTTCGGGTGCTTCTGCTTTTATTGACCCGCGATTTCCACGTAGTTACTTGGGTGTATCCGGCAGATAGCGGGAAGAACAGGAAACGGCAGGACGAACTTTGCTTAAAAACAAAACACAATTTGTTACAACACCCCTCTCCTCATGTTCATGTTAAGAATGGCGACGATCACTGAAATTCATTAATGCATTGGATAAACAACGTCTTAATGTCCAGAAAACTACATGCCAACCGTTTCCGGTTCTTCCCCTCATCTGCCGGGGCACACCCGAGTAACTTCGTGGAAATCGCGGGTTCATAAACGCGGAAATACCATTTTTCGCATTCATTTTTTGGGGGTTGTTTGTCTAGAATTCTCTCTTACATTAAAAAAATAAAAATAAATAAAAATCTGATGTGATGGAAAGAAAATATCGTACACTAAAAATCACGTAAAGTGACCAAGTAGTTTTATTTTAAAAATAAAAAAAATCAAATGGCTAGACTACGAGCGACGATCTCGCGACGCCAACTTGAAAACAGTTTTAAAGAACCAGAGGATAACTTCAAATTAGGATTCTAGAAAGCTATTCTATACACGGGAACTATTTGATCAATTTACGTGATTTTTGGTGTATGATAGTTTCTTCCCGTCACAAGTACGTACATTATATGGATTTCTCGGGCAATTTTTACGACTTGCCCCAGCGTAGTATAAACACCTCCAACTATCCCATGTTAAGAACGGCTTTCAAAATAAACACCTCCAACCTCTCGTGTTTAGAACGGCTTTCGAGGTGGGGGTGTTTATTCTGAAAGCCGTTCTTAATATGAGGAGGTTGGGGGTATTTATAATACTCTGGGGCACATCGTAAAAATTTACTTATTTTCCTTTATTTTTGTGTTTTCATAAGGGGGGGGGGGGCTGAACAAGCGTCAATCTATATCTATACTCTAATTGGAAGAAAATGGTCCATAATAATCCAAAGGCAGAAATCCATGGAATAATTCACAAAAATATGTACAAGGAGAAAAGAAAAGATTCCAATAATATTAATAAAAGAAAAATAAGATATGCTTTTCACTCTACTTCCGAGACATATATATATATATATATATATATATATATATATATATATACACACACACTCCTAGAACTTTTTGTGTGTGTGTGTGTGTGTGTGTGTGTGTATTGATATTCATATAAACACCCCCCTTCTTTTTTAATTTATTTATTTAAAAAGAAAATATAACTTTGTTATATATGGATCGTGCAATTGCATTCATCTGCAAAAGATGTAGCTAATTTGCATATTCTTTTAAACATTCATTTTAATTCCCTATTAGTTTTTTCGGTTTTTATATGGGATGATCATCTTTAGTTAACTATTACGTGTAATTATATTCATGCAGATATTCTACATGATTTATACTTGCGTAATATTTGCGTACAAAGGTTATAGTAAACACAAACCTCTTTCTATATATATTTGTTTAAAATTTTTGCCTACTAAACGTCTGTCAGTTTTTGGTCCACAGACATGAAACTTAATATATAGGATATTCGAACTCATGCAAAAATTTATATTTGGGTTTTAGCCGGGGGGAAAATCGGTGCAAAAGTGTGAAAATTAAAAAAAAAAAAAAAAAAAAAATGAAATTTGCCAGGTGAGGGTCGAACGACGGCGTTATGAACATGCATGCGTAACGTAATAGCTATTGATTCATGTTTTAACTTTTAGCCTTGCAGCAAACATGTTTTCATAGCTCAGGCATTAACGTCAAACGAAAAAATAAATCGTAAGCTAAACGTTTTGGTTTCGATTCTTGGTGGTGGCACACTGGTCATTTTTTTTTTTTTTTTTACTTTTTAAATCATTACTATATATTGGGTCGAATAATAAATGCGAAATCTGCATTAATCAAAATATATGTAAGCGTATTTTACGACCGGGCAATGCCGGGCGGTGTGTGTGTGTGTGTGTGTGTGTGTAGTAATGAAATCAAAAGGATGTAGTGTTTACCTGATGTACGCAAATGCGCGGTTTGTTTTTATTTTTATTTTATTTTTATTTTATTTTTTTTACATATCCAACATTTTTACACTTGTTTTTCTTTGCAATTTATAACTACAATAAATTGCAGTTTCACTTAATGCCATAACCAGCAAATTCTAGCTTTGCTACAAATATAATTTGCTGATTTCTTTATGTCCTCTGATTAGAAGAATAGCAAGAATAGCATTCTTTGAAACTCTGCGGAATAAGGATTTTGTAATTTTTTTGGGGGGGGGGAGTATTCAGTCGAGCAATAAATTTTGATTGTAAAGTTCAACTTAGTTTTAATTTTCTTTCACTTATATATACTAGCAGTTCGACCAGTCGAAAAATACGCTTAAATATGATATTTTAATTTGTGCGGATTTCGTATGATGAAGCCAATTTTCGATAGTCGTAATTTCAAAATTAAAAAAAACAAAAAAACTTTGGTGCCATCAGTTAGAATCGAAATCAAAACATATAACTCTCCGTCGTTATTCGTTACCATCTAAGATAAGTTTATACGCATGTAAAATAAAATAAAATAAAAATAACGTCATTAAAGGTATATTTCCGCAGATGGGGATATATCAAGCCTTTGTCCTCATCATATCACTCTTCTGCAGTGAGATGGACCCTCTACAAGCATCAAGAGCGCAGACTAAATGCCTTCCATCTGTGCAATCTAAGAAAGATCTTAGGCATTACATGGCAGGACCGTGTTCCGAACAAAGACGTTCTTGCCAAAGCAAATCTTCCAAGCATGTTTGCCCTCCTCTCCCAGAGACGTCGGCCCTGTCGGTGGGGCATTAGAATACGCCAACTGCCCCCCTGCAGAGGGTAAAAGTCCCTCAATTGCCCGGTCATAAAATACGCCTGGATATGACCTTAAACTATATCCAGTGGTGAGGCCTCAGCTTGTGGGCTTTGGGGAGTGTGGAGCCACCCTTTAATTACCATTGCTCCCAGGTTCACTCTGACCCGGAGTGGTAGTACCTGTTAGGGTCTCAACTATGGGTTAAATAGAAACCGACGTGAAAACAACAAATATATTCTATTAAAAAAATTTTTCTTCAAAATCTTTGGATTCGGCATTAAATAACCCAAAAAGGGTTGATATGCCGTAAAACAACCAACCAACCAACCCAGAGACGTCTGCGCTGGCTGGGGCACGTCGTTCGCATGCAGGATGGCCGAATCCCCAAAGACATCCTGTATGGTGAGCTCTTAGCCGGCAGTAGATCAACCGGTAGATCACTCCTCAGATTTAAGGATGTGCGCAAAGGGGACTTTAAATCCGGCAACATCAACCCTGTTGACCTTGAATCCTAACCCGACGGACCGTGACTCTTGGAGGGTCAAAGTTCATAAATGTGTCCGACTGAGCGAGAAGAGATGAACAGTGGGAGGAGAAGAGAGGCGGGCGGAAAAGGACAACATCAGCAGCAGCATCGGCAGAGCATGACAGAGGATATCCCTGCGGGAAGTGCAACAGAATCTGACGCTCCCGCATCGGTTTGCTCAGTCACAGCAACAGTTACACCACTTCAGGCGCGATTCTCCATCGTCTATCTAGACGGAAGGACGCCAGCAACAAAAAATGTCCGCATACATAGAAGATACACGTCTAGTTGACTTATTTCCATTTTTTTTTTTAATTTACTCTTTATAAGCTATTATTACTAAAAATCAAATCGAATTCGCTAAATATCACCTTACGCTACAACAGACCCCCCCCCCTCAACCAGTCTTATTTTTTTATTTATTTTTTTTTAATTTATTTATTTCTTAGGGGTATTCGAGGTCGCTGACAACGAACCTGATAATCAAACCCATCGCAAATTTACCGTTTGCATGGTATGAACCCTTTGACCTTGGGACTATTTTGCGCCATTTCACCGCCTTCGGTAGTGTTTTTTCTTAACACCCATACCACCACCACCCTCAACCGCCCCCCCCTCCCCCAATGTAAACATAACTTTTGTGAAATGTTAAACGATATTCTACTCGGTAAATGTCGGCGGGTTATTTACGGAAAAACGGTTAATTAAACTGCAGAAGCACCTGTTAAACTACACAAGTTCTACCCCCCCCACACACACACACAAAAAAGAACGAAACGCATAAGAATGTTTGGTGCTTATGTTTTTTGTAAACCGCTCGTGAAAACTTTTTTGTTTATTTAGATTAATTAAAAAGCATTTAAGACTACGTAAGATTAAAAAAAAAAAAAAAAATCAACCACATATTTTTTTTAAATTTTCTTATTTCAAATTAAAGATTCCTCCGCGATGTGATAAGACACTTCACTATGCCCGTTCGCACGCGAACGCGTCATGTAAGGAAAACACTACCGAAGGCGGTGAAATGACACAAAATAATCACAAGGTCTAGGGGTTCATACCATGCAAACGGGAAATTTGCGACGTGTTTGATTATCAGATTCGTTGTCAGTGACCTCGAATAACCCTTGAAAACCAAATTAGAGTGGTCGGGATTCTGTTGTAAACTTTACATCGAATTCCTTCCATGGGTCCGAATACCTATATATCAAGTTTCAAATGTATAGATCAAAAATTGATCATTTGGTTAACACTGTTCAGTGCACACAGACAGACACGGTCGCTTTTATATATAGATTAGCTGGCCACCCGGCGTTGCGCGGTCGTACGATACACTTAAACATGATATTTTAAATCACACAGATTGCGTATGTAGTATTATTGAACCAATCTTCTATTGATTATTATATATTACGAGGAATAATTTGCCAGGTGGACTAATTCGCAAAAGAAGTTTTTAAAATAATAATAATGTTCATCAAATTCAGTCTGTCTTTGTTTACAATATCACGTCAGCTGATATTTGGGCTTGACGATGAATGCCCTGGAAAAGTCACTTCTGATTAATGTTTAGTTTTAAAATATGCAGACGAAGAAATGATTTGCAGCGATTTTAAATGGTACCTCTTCTTTTATTTTAAATTGAACTCATTAATAAGAAAAAAATTAAAATAAGATGGTGAGGAACCCGAACTTGAACAGGGGATCATTCGATCTGTAGTCCAATGTTCTATCAGTAAGCTATATCTCCAGATGACAATAAATCTGTTTATTTTTTTGTTGTTTGTTTTTTTTTGTTTTTTTTTTTAAGAAATTGTTTGCTGAGATTTTATCTCCCTTGGCCCGTGTAACGTAAAATATTCCCTTGTAATTTTTTTTTATCTACAAAAGAGGAAGACTATTTTTAAAATCGGATTTTTTTTTTTTTTTTTCGATTTTCTATGATTATTGGATGAATTTCTGTACAAAAGATATCTAAAAAATACTGCCAGATAGATAAATTAGTTTTGTGTGAAATTTGCAAAAGATAAATTCAGCCTTTTCGGAACCTATAAGGAATGAACTCCCACACGAAGTGACATTTATATATTTGTTGTAGTATATCTTTTATTTTGGTCGCTTGTTCTTACTGGATTCCAGGACAAGAATTTATCTAGTCTGGTGGAGTATCCAGCTTCGTGCTATTACTTGAGGTAACATCACTTGCAGAAGGTGCACCATTCCTCGTAAAAGCTAATATGGGTTAGCCATAGTGAGGAGATCTTATTTGGACAGCGAATGCGAAATGTGATTTTGAATATTTGGTCAGGGTTTACTTGTATGGAAAAAGTATCCTCATGCCAGGTTGTTCTGACAAACACTTGTACAGAGAGACCTTAGACACTCGAGGACAGTGTCTAGTAGGCATTTAAGTTCTCTCCATCTATATATAGGTGTTTGTGTGTGTATTGAAATTCCGGGTTTGTATTACTGTACACATAGATTCGAAAAAGTTGTTAAAAAATATATATAACAAATAAATATTATCAAAAGCAGGATAAGTTACTTTTCTACCAAACTGGATAGATTTTCGTGTTTTTATTCAATGTAACATGTTTATTCAGCTCGAAAAACATACAGTCTTTACCGATGTATTGGAAAATTCAAGATGGCGCCCCACTCCCTCTTTAACATGGTAAGTTTGGGAAAAGGTGTTATAAATAAAAAACTAGACAAAATACTATTAAAAACCCACCGAATATATGTCAAGCTATGTCACGGTAACATATATTGAGCGAGTTTTTAACCGTATTTTATCCAGTTTTTTTTATTTATAACACTTTTCCCCAAACTTATAGTGTTAAAGAGGGAGTCAGACGCCGTCTTGAATTTTCCAATACATCGGTAAACACTGTATGTTTTTCGAGCTGAATAAACATGTTACATTGAATAAAAACACAAAAAATATATCCAGTTTGGTAGAAAAGTAACTTATCTTGCGTTTGATAACATTTATTTGTTATATATTTGTTTTTTGACAACTTTTTCGAATCTATGTGTACAGTAATACAAACCCGGAATTCCTTTTGTCATTTATTCCTAGTCATTAGTTTTATGGACTGAAGACCCAAGTAGCAAACTTTAAAGTTTATGTCAGTTGTTTTTCCGGAGTTTTTTTTTTTTTTTTTAATACGGCCGACCTTGTAATAGGAAGGCCGTCAACACAATCGCTTATTTCTCGTCGGATGACATTTTCCTTTGTGTCGCTTGCAAGCTATTGATCTCCGATATTACCATGACAACAAAAATACGAAACCCTATTGACGACGACAACAACTGACTTGACTGATAGCCGACATTGTCAGTCATTTGTGCGTTTCTAATGTGTCTAGTGGTTTTATCTCGTTTCCCCGCGAACGTCCCGCAAGGGCCGCCATTTTTCCCCCCCCTTTCGGGCCTTCTTCGTTATTGTAACGAAATTCGAAAATTAAAATATTGAATTTCGAGTGAAACCAATGGTATCTACTGAATTGCCATGTCGCAATAATGAACATATTGAAAAATTATGAAAAGCTGGTTTGTTTTACCTATACACAAAGATTCGAAAAAGTTATCAAAAACATATATACAGGGTGGGTGACCCCCCCCCCAAAAAAAAACGGGCCCAACTCTAATTAGGCCCCGTTTCTTCGTGTTTTGTCCGAATGAAATGAAACTTTGGTCATAACTAGTTTATTATATTCAAAACCTCACATCAAAACACTAGGGTCTTTGGCCTTTTTTTCTCCGTTGACTGCAAAATGCTCAGAAAAACACTTAAATGTCCTCTGTTTTTTTTTTTTGTTTGTTTATTTTTTTTGGGGGGGGGGGTCACCCTGTATAACAAATAAATGTTATCAAAGGCAAGATAAGTTACTTTTCTATCTAACTAGATACGTTTTTAGTGTTTTTATTTAATGTAAAATGCTTATTCGGTTCGAAAAACCAGTAATGTTGAAGGCTGCCGGTGAACAAGAAAAGATGGCCGCGATGTCTTTGAAGACTCGATATTCACTCCAAAATAAGAAATAAAACAAAATGGTGTTAGAAACCCACCTAATAAATGTTAAAGTGATATTTACTGGGTGGGTTTAGGGTTAGGGTTTAGGTGGTGGGTTTTACAACTATTTTGTGTATTTGTAATACAAACCCCGAAAAGCGATAAGTTAGAAAAGCAATTATTAATGAAAAACAGTTTTCGAAGACAATTAGCGAAAATTAGGCTTTTCTAAATCGGCCAAAGATTTTCAGGGTTTGTATTACTGTACAGTGTACAGTAATACAAACCCTGTGTACACATAGATTCGAAAAAGCTGTCAAAAAACAAATATATAACAAATAAATGTTATCAAAGGCAAGGTAAGTTACTTTTCTACCAAACTGGATATATTTTTCGTGTTTTTATTCAATGTAACATGTTTATTCAGCTCGAAAAGCATAAAGTGTTTACCGATGTATTGGAAAATTCAAAATGGCGCCCGACTCTCTCTTTAACACGGTAAGTTTGGGAAAAGGTATTGTAAATAATAAACTAGACAAAATGCTGTTAGAAATTCGCTCAATATATGTTAGCATGACATAATTTGACATATATTCGGTGGTTTTTTAATAGTATTTTTTCTAGTTTATTATTTATAACACTTTTTCCCAAACTTACCGTGTTAAAGAGAGAGTCAGGCGCCATTTTGAATTTTCCAATACATCGATAAACACTGCATGCTTTTCGAGCTGAATAAACATGTTACATTTAATAAAAACACAAAAAATATATCCAGTTTGGTAGAAAAGTAACTTATCTTGCCTTTGATAATATTTATTTGTTATATATTTGTTTTTTGACAACTTTTTCGAATCTGTGTACAGTAATACAAACCCGATTTTCAGTTTTCAGAAAATATTTCTCTCCCTTTTATTACTATTCGAACTCTCCATTTTCTTTTTTTTTATTTTTTTAATTTTTTGTTTTTAGTAAAATTCGATTTACACTAATTGTCTTCTTCGTAATTTTTAGATATGTTCATTACTGCGACACAATTCAATTCAGTAGATACGATTGGTTTCACGTGAAACTCAATCTTTCGATTTTTGAATTTAGATACAATAACAAAGAACCTTTTTTTTTTTTTTTTTTTTCTTTGTAGCTGGGATCATTTTGGGAATAAGGTGTTACTTCCTTAAAGAATAGGGGATTGGTTTATTGTAGATATATAACCTGAGACGCCCCTACTGGATATTCTGACTTTTCACCACCTTGTGGCCATGTGCCACATTTAGTGGCAAGAAACTTTCTATTTTCTGCGACTCTGAGTTTTCTGATTCTTTCGGTGTGCCCTTTTCGCTTTTACAATGATTTCTTGCAAGTATAAATGTTTTGACTATTTCTACTTGGGGACGAGAATTAAGGGTGATATCTACGAATATCACAATGTGGTCAGCGTTTACTAGTAGGCTGTGGGCATTTGTAACGCAATCCTCTGAACTTAAGAATAGATTCAGAAGTGAGGCTTGCTGATCCTCGCCGTCAGGGATACAGGCAAGGAATGGAACAATTTACGTACCGAAATGGATGAGATGTATAAAAGCTATTAATTTTTTTTTTTTTAATCAAATTTGATTTAAAAATATTTCCTCGATATTCGAAAAAATTGAGACGAACTAAATTAGATCATTATTATTATTATTATTATTAGTAGTAGTAGTAGTATAGTATAATAAATTGAAATACGTATGAAATACGTTTGAAAGCCGAATTACAACGCAAAAAAATGTTTAAAATTAATATATTCTGGAGTTATACTCCTTCGTGAGAGTTTTTATCATTTTTTTTTTCTCGCCATGATGTTAAGTTGAAGAAAACAGAAAGTTAATAGTCGACGTGCTGTTATAGGTGGTGTTTTTGAAATGCCGGAAGAATGCGTTTGGCAACGCGATTTGAAATTCAAGGTAGTGTTTTCCGTGTCAGAAGCGTTGGTTAAATTTGAATTTTTAATTGAAATGCGTTTGAAAGCCGAATTTCAACGCAATATAAAAAAAAATAAATAAGCAAACATTCTTTTGGTATTTTAAAAACAACGCCGCAGATAACAGCACACGGACTATTCATTAAGCGGTAGTGGAGTTATCTCCCCTGGCGCCCCTTTCTAGTCCGCGGAAATAGCCAAGATCTCGGCGATACGATTGATCGCATTAAAATTTGATTTCCCTCTGTAAAAAAAAAAAAAAAAAATTACTTGATCAAATAAGCGATGTTTTTTTATTTATTTTTTATTTATTTATTTATTTGAGAATTTTATTCCATACCGTGTACGTACAATATAGTTCTTTTTCAATATTTTGATTTTTTTTTTTTTGTCTTTAGTAAACTGCACAAGCACTAAAAATCATATTTAATTGTAAACTTTTCTTTCGAAATTATTAAAAAGATTAAATTGGATTTTTTTTTAATTTTATTTTATTTTATTTTTTTCTTTATCAAATTCCATAAAATAATTGGTGCAATTTTACTATAGCGTGTTGTTCGACCAAATCGTGTATTTTTGAACAAAGGCATTTCAGGAGAAAAAACATTATGTACGTACGTGTCATGTCGAAATTAGTATAACTTTCAAAATTTGCAAAACATCGCCCAGTAGAAGACGTGCTAAAGCTAATTTTCTGGGGCTGGGGGTGTAGTATTATTGAAAATAAGCAAGATGGCCGATTTGAAAGCAGTTAATTGCACCTTTGAGAATTTCTGTTTTTATTTATAACTAGCTTGGATGCCCGGCATTGCTCGGGTATTTGGTGTGTTGAGCAAAAAAAAAAAAAAAAACAATTTTGAAAATGTGGTAGTAGGCAGACTCAAACTCGTACCAGGAAGGAGGAGAATAACGTGAACCCCCCCCCCCAAAAAATCGTAATGTTTTTGTTGCAGCGTCCATAGCCAAACCGGAAGTGACGAAAGTTTAAATTAAGGCTAGTCAATCGAAAAGAAGGGATGACTTTCGAAAATATCGGCGAAAAAAAGCGGCCCCTCCTTGTAGAAAAGTGCCCGGTTGAGGGTGAAGGAATTAATGTTTTTAACCAATTTTTCGATAGTTGTCGTCCGAAGGGTCGAGCTTCAAGACGATACCGATCTCGTGCAAATCCGTCGCCTCTGTCGAAAGTTTAAACATACATACATACATTTAAACAGACGGGTGAGATTTATGATAGATTATTTTTCAACTGGACCATTTTTCGTAATTTTTGGAATTTATACTAATTTCGATAAGACATGTAAGTACGTAATATTTTTCTCTGAAATGCATTTTTTTTTTTTCGAAGATGCACTTTAGTAAATATGCACCCAATAATTTTCGAAGCAAGTTTGGTTTAGACCATCAAACGTTTTGAAAGTCCGCCTTTCGTTGTCTGCTCGGACAAAACGTGGAACGCGTGCGCGTCTGTATTTAGTTTCCACTTTTGTGTGTGCGTGCATGACCTTGATGGCAAGTTATTTCTGTCTTATTTACATAAATGACTTTCTTTTTTGTCTTTTCAAAACAATGACGATATCTTGCTGCATTGTCACGCCATCCCAACACTACTCCAAACCAACTTGTAAAAGAATAAGGATAAAAAAAATACAAAAAATTCTTTCGGTGTTGTTTGGTTGGTGGTTTTTATTTTACGGCATATCAACCCTTTTCAGGTTATTTAATGCCGAATCCAGTGATTTTTGAAGAACAAGTTTTTAATAGAATGTATTTGTTTTTTTTTTTGTTTTTTTTTTAAGTCGGCTTCTATTTAACCCATAGTTGGGACCCTAACGGGTACTACCAGTCCGGGTCAGATTGGACCTGGGAGCAATGGCAATTAAAGGGTGGCTCCACACTCCCCAAAGCCTGCAAGCTGGGGCCTCACCACTGGATATAGTTTAAGGTCATATCCAGGACATCTTTGGATATACCTGACTCAGGCCAACAACAATTAAAATTTAAAATGTTTGTAACGTAAGGTAATAAAATATGATTTAAAAACATACCACATAAACACATGAAAAAAAAAATATATATGTACGGAACATTTATTAAATGACTGTTTTTATTATATACTAGCGAGGGTGCCCGGTGTTGCCCGGGTGTGTAGGTGGCGTAGTAAGGAACCCTGAAAAAAAAAGTGGTAGTTGCAGAGAGGGGGGAATCAAAACAACAGTAGGTGGAAAAGGTGTTGTAAAAAAAAAAAAAATTAAAAAAAGGGGGGGAAGTAGACAGACAGGCAGGCTCGACTTGTAACGCAAAGGAAGAAAAGAAAGTGAAAAAAAAACGGAAGTCACGAACGTTTAAATTAAGGCTAGTCAATCGAAAGGAGACAGTGACTTGCAAAAATGTTGGCGGAAAAGCCGACCCCTCCTTGTAGAAAACTGGCGAGTTTAGGAAGAAAGAATTAATGTTTTGGGCCAATTTTTTGATATTTTTCATCCGAGACATCGACCTTCAAAACGATAACGATCTCGTGAGAATTCGTCACGTGTGTCAAAAGCTTTTGGCAGACATACAAACACACACACACATTTTGCCTTATATATATATATATATATATATATAAAGATTAGCAGGCCGCCCGGCATTGTTCGGTCATAATTACGCATAAATATTATATTTTAATTCATACAGAAACTGAGACGTGTATGTGAGTATTATATTTTTTCTAAACAGTTCACTTCTTATAAGTAAAAAAAAAAAACACTTGGTCTGAGATCGAAACCAAAACCTAAAGATGGTAAGTCAAGTACAATAACCATTAAGCCAGCTTGACACCATCTTTAAAAAGTGTTTTCAAACCTATTTATTTTAAACATAATGAATGTCATGTGAACGATTTACGCATGCGCGTTCGTGAAGCAGTCGAAAAAACAGATGAAAATCTGATGACTCTCACGTACCAATTTTTCAATTTTGAAAATAGGCACAAACTTTAATAAAGACTTTTCATATCTATCTGTGTAAGTATATTTTGATAATTATGTTTCAGTTTGAAGAAATATGGTATAATAAAATTATGCGGTGTTCGTTCGCGCCTGACCTCCATAGAATGGAAATATGTCACAAAGTTTAACAAGGTTTTTTAATATAGATCCACAGAATATTGTGATAAGTGTTTCAGTGTGAACAGGTATGGTATAATAAATTATGGGGTTTATCTATTTTATTTTTACTTTCATCATATTTTGCTTTGGTTTTGATACCCCCAAATTCGAAGCTATCTCTTTACAACCCTTCCTTTTCATAACCTATAATACTTTCATAAATCAGAGTCCATTTTCTGTAGGCTGTTTTTGAACCCAGTCAACGACGGGTACTTTTGCTAGTATATATATATAAAATAAAATCATCAAATACTTTTTGTATGCAAAATCCGATCACGCATTTTGCTAATTCCTACCCTCTGATGAGAAGGAAAGTATTTCTTCGAAACTCTGCAGATTAAGGACTATCCACTTATTAAGTGTTTCCTTTTCAGATTAAATATGTTTTTAACTCATTTCAAAGTGTTTTTTAACATGTTTTATTAACTATTTGCTCTTATATATATATATATATATATCATACTTGTTTATTGTTATATAAACATGCTCACATCCCGCTGCTACAAATAGCCACTTGTTTCAATCAAACAACAGATATCATCAGGCAGCGACTTGACTATTCAAAAGTTCAATGAATAATCATAAATGGTTATTCATTGAACTTTTGAATAGTCAAGTCGCTGCCTGATGATATCTGTTATTTGATTGAAACAAGTGGCTATTTGTAGCAGCGGGATGTGAGCATGTTTATATAAAAATAAACAAGTATTATCAGCTCTTTTTATTGAGCACTATCTAACAACCTCGTTGAATTCATTGGTCCATTACTTTTGAATAAAAAAACCCGAGTGTATATATATATATATATATAATAAAAACGCTGTAGTTTTCCCCTTTTGGACTAAAATACCGTAGGTTGCCACATATAAATTTATTATCTTATGTAACCATGGACGGCATTTTAGACACATTAATTCGTTATAATGAAACCCTAGATTTAATCCTAGGAATGACATCATCATCGTCACAATCACTTACAGACGAAGTAATTCCCAATTTTCCTTCTAATCACAGAGTTCTCCCACCGTTCCCCTCCTACACCACATAATTTTGCACACAAGGTACTTATATTGAGACCCCACTTTTCGTAACTGATCCGTAAACTCATAGATATAGCATTCACATTGGATGTTTTTTTTTTTTTTTTTTTAATTTTTTATTTATTTATTTTTTTGTTTCAAGGAGTGGGGTACGCTTCTACCAAGCAACGCCGGTTAGTGGGTACTGCTAGTATAAGAATATAAATTAAAATTTTTTAAATTAAGAATTACAAAAATTCATCATCCGACAAGGAACACACAATTTAGAAAATTCCTTATTTTCAGATTTTTAACGAATGCTTTTCTTCAGAGGAAAGATATTAGCAAAATATTATTTATAAAAAAAAATGTTATTTATAAAAAATATTATTTTATAAAAAAATATTATTTATAAAAAAATATTATTTATAAAAAAATATTATTTATAAAAATATATTATTTTATAAAAAAATATTATTTATTATTTATAAAAAAATATTATTTATAAAAAAATATTATTTATAAAAAAAATATTCATAAAAAAATCTGTGCTTTTTTTTTGTTTAACACATAATTGAAACTGCAATGTATGTTCCTTGTCGAATAGAAAAAATTTTGTAAGTTCTTAATTTACAATATTTTAATTTAAATTCTTATATTGAATTTTTAAATCAATACTATATACTGGGTACAATATATTAATCATTAAAGAATTGGCTCTATAATAATTAGGGCTATGACAGCAGCATACTCTTTTCATTGTTTTGACTCTCGAGTATATCGCCGACACAGTTAGACACAATTAATCAACCGAGAACCACATCACTCAACATAAAAAACATAAAAGATATCAATGCCTGAGAATCAAAACAAGAAAAAGAATATGCTGTTGTCAAAACTCTAATAATAATAAATACGAAATCTGCATGAATTAAAATATATTTAAACGTATTTCACAGCCAAGCAACTGTAAAATACTCTTAAATATCATATTTTAATTTATGCAGATTTTATATTATGATATTGTACCCAATATATAGTAGTGACTTAAAAGATATATATTGACTTGGGTGCCATCAGCTAGAATCAAATCCATTTAGCTCTCTAGCCGTATTTAATACCATATGACCTAAGGACACATCAAAAGTTTAAAATTTACCATGGTTAACCGTATAAATGTATATTTGCGCATGCGTGGATGATACAATTAAGTCAACAAGTTCCAATGTTTAAATTTTGATCCCCTTATGTTACCAGCTAAATGCGAAATCGAATTTGGTTCACAGAGCCGAACACCTCATATATCAAGCTTCAAATCTGTATACCAAAAATTGATAAGTAGTTAGGTACAATATAATAATAAAAAATCTGTATAAATGAAGTAGTTTGGTAGAGACCGTTCCACACACACACACACAAGGTCATTTATATATATATAAATATATATATATATATATATATATATATATATATATATATATATATATTTGTGGTTTCATTTTTCTTCAAAGTTTGCAAAAAGTCAAGGAGACACCCTTCTTGGGAATTACATTTGATCTCAATATGAAATACATTCCGTTAAAGTTCTCCTTTACCTCTCAAACTAACGGTTACTATGATACTATTCCATTGATTACTGTTCACGCAATAACCCTTATCCCCGAGTGGCTTCCGGGCCTTGATAAGTGGTAACCTCCATGTAAAAATAAATAAATAAAAAAAAAAAAGATGTTGAAAACATAATTTCTCTCTACTCAATTGACCATTGTAATATGTTACTGTATATCTTTCTTGTGGTCGCCAGGACAAGAATTCATCTAGTCTGGTTGAGTATCCAGTTTCGTGCTGCTACTTAAGGTAACATCACATGGAGAAGGTGCGCCATTCCTCGTAAAAGCGAGGGTGGATTATCCATACCGAGGAGACCCTACTTGGGCCACAAATACTAAACCAAGGGTCCACCTGCCTGGGTCTAACAATTGATCTCTATATGAGATACATAGATAATGGGGGGGGGGCACATTTTGAAACGTATGCAAAAAAGGAAATAAAATTTTACATGTAAGATAGACAACTCCTATTATATTCTTCAGTTTAAAATAAAGTTTTACATTTGAGTTTTAAATGAAGGTAAGATTCAAAATTTACATATCACCATAGACACGGAGTTTCCTTTTCGGATCTGGTTACTGAAAAAGGCAATCTTCGGAAATTCTAGAAACAAGTTTGACGGTAGGATGGGATTAAGGAGACTAGCGAAACGTATGAAACAATCACTAATCCGACGTAAATATCGGTTTTTGCGTCTGACTTTGGTTGCTAATTAATATTTGCTCTAATTCAGGTGGGATTGCTTGTCGACATTCCGGAATGTTTGATGGGCTTGAACAGGAGCAGAGGGTGGGGTATCGCTTTAGTTGGCGGGTGGGGGTGGGGTTGTTTTATTGTTATTTAAGGTAGGTCAGTCGATGATAAAGTGACTAAACTCCTGGCCCTTGATATATCGAAAGTCTTTCACACGAAGGACTTCTAATGATAAATCAGCCGGTATTTCTGGATGCATACTTAATATAATTAGATCCTACCCAGACAAGAGAAAAATCCAGGTTGTCCTCGATAGTCGTACGACCAAATAACATGAAATTAATCCAGGTGTGCTTCAGAGGTCGATTCTTGGATTTTTATTATTCCTGATATTCCTGAATGACCTCCCTGATAAAATTATCTTCTGGATGGGTATATTTGTAACGTGGTCTTCAACTCCTTCAACGGTATCGTTAAATTTTAACACTCGGGCCGAACACGTATCTGAGACAGTTACAAAGAAACATTTCTTTCTTTCTTTTTTTTTTTTCACTGTTTATTTATCCCAAACAAGGCACAGAGCCATTAAGTTGTAAGGGTCTACTACTTGGGACCAGATTTGCCGGGATACTATGTGGGGAGTTGCGCAGCGAGATGTCTGTTCACATTACACTTGAACTTCTGCATGTCAGTACAGTCAGGCAAGCAGGGGTCTGGGAGGAAATTCCAAAGTTTTGCAGTTCAAGGAAGGAAACTATTTGAATAGGCTTTACGGCATATAGGGATCTTTACTGTAGGGGTGGGATTTTGCTGCTTGTTTGGTTTGTCGGGAGTATTAAGGTCAAATGGGCACCAGTGCTTTAAGTTCGTCTGAGTACTTACCATTTAAAGTACTTGCAAAACAGGCACAAGGATGCCATATTTCGGCGATGGATAAATGTTGGAGTTTGGCCAACAGTGCAGAGACCTATTAGGTTGGTGACTTTATTTTTTAACCCTATCTAGAAGCGAGAGACTAGTGGTAGATGCACAAACCCAAATGTCAGAGCAATATTCCATGCATGAACAAGTAGTGGTTTTGTAGAGATACGGGATATGCTCAGGTGTGAGTAACCTTCTAGCACGGTAAAGAGAGCCCATTTTCGTCGCAACAGCCTTAGCAATTCGCTCAATGTATTTATTCCAATTAATATTTGAATTTAAGCCTAGGAGCTTGAGGGAAGTCCTTTTAGGCAGTGTATCATAACATAAAAGGAAACTCGACTTTGCTTTTTTTTTCTAAGGCATTTATTCATGGTACTTTCCAAACAAAAAAAAAATCGCTTGTCCGCAATGTAGTTGATAAAACGCTGGCATGGCGAACACGTGCTTTAAAAGTCTTTCATGCTAGCAGATGACCACATGTCCATTTCACGCTGGCACACCTTGCTGATCCTCTCAGCACATGGTGCCTTTTTTTTCTCTCTGTTTTTCTTTCCCATCTCTTCCTCTGATGTGATGTCAGCTCGCGCACTGGCTTGGTCATTTGCATACATGTTATGCGGCTGCTGATAAAATATGCGTTCGTAGTTTTGTTACATACTTGCTGATGACACCACGTTTTATAATAGATATGAGGGCAGGAAAAAAAGAAACGAATAAAGCAATGGCAGAAATCTAATATAAAAAAAGCACTATGTCTGTCTGTCTGTCTCCACATTTTCAAACTCTATCTCTTCCGAAACTAAAAATCACAGAGCCATGCTAGGAGCCTCAAATGATTGGATTTTTTATGGACCGTTCTTTTGTAGGTCTTTAACCGGTTAAAATAGTTTTTTTTTTTTTTAGGGATCAAAATTGGGTCAAAATTGAAAAAATACATTTTATACATTCATCTTAATTTATTTTTAATCAGTTCATGTGCACAGTGGTGACGTCACCAGCTTTGAATGTTACAGTTTTGTTTTCGGTTTCGATTCTAGCTGATAGCACACAAATTTTTGAAATTACATATATACATATACATATGATGAAAATAATGGAAATAGTATTCCGACATTATTTAACTGTGGACACAGGTTAACTTTCTCACACCATTCAAACACCCCCTGTAATAATTAACACATAATCTCAATCAATAAATTACATAAAAAACACTCATTTCATTTCTGTTACAAACTTATATTTGAATTTCAACAGATATATCTTTTTCCTAATAAGAATATAAACTTGCGTTCATAGTTTTAAAATTAAATTAACGACTATATGACGTCACTAAAATTTCCTTCTCTTTAACAGCGCCAGCCCCCCCCCTCTCCTTTTTGAATTTCCAACATCAATTTTCCGTTTCTCTGAAATAGAACTGCGTGACACTGTGCACGTGAAACATTTTCAAATATTTTGTACTGGTATATTTTTTTGGTTTCTTAATCTGATTCATCCAGAGGAAGTCTCGAAATAAAGACGAAACGTTGATGAACACATAATACGGTTTGTTCCTTTTTATTTTATATATACATATATATATACAAAATCTGAACAAATTAAGATATAATATTCAAGCGTATTTTACGACACTCAAAACCGGATGCCTTTGCCCCGCTAGTTTTAGGAAATAACCTTCAGTCTGTAGTGGAATGAGGCCGTAATTTGGTAGTAATATTTAATGCTACTAAGACTAAGCTTCTTTCCTTTAGAAACCACGAATCACCATAACCAATAGCGCTCTATCTGAGAGCTCATCATTCAAACTTCTCGACTTAACATTCACAGGCAACATGAATTGGAACAAATACGTTGAAGACATTGCCAAGGCTGCTGCAAAGAAGGTGGACTCCCTCTATCCTGCTAGAAAATTACTCACACCTGAGAGTATCCTTTATCTTTACAATGCCACCATTCGCCTACACATGGAGTATTTTTGCTACATCTGGGATCGTGCAGCTATCGCTAGTCGCTACCTCTTAGAGTTTCAAGCTTAATTAGTTCTGCACTGTCAACCCAGCTCCAACTCCTGCCCCATCACCACATGACAAGCTGCAGGATCTCGCTCATTTACCCTGTAAATCATCGTCTACTCCTAATCAAGCTCCGGGCGTACGGGTTCCATCATGGTTTTTCAGTGGGTCTACGCCTTCCCTGCTAGCCGCACATTTCGGGTTCAAGTGAGCTGCTGCCTTTCCGATGTATGCAGTGCAACTCGTGTGCCAGAAGGTTCAGCTATCGGGCCCCTCGTTTTTCTAATCTCTGTCAATGACTTCCCAGAAGTAATTTCTCAGCTGTCTCTCCTGTTTGCCGATGACATCGAAGTTCTTGTGCCTCGCAACGAGTGTGAAGAACTTTGGCGTTGTCTCCACAAAGTCTCGATATGGTCTCTGGATGCCGAAAAGCCTTCTGGTTTAATAGTTTCTTCACTTGCAATTTCTTCTGTGTTTTTTTAATTGTATTAATATTCAGAAATTTAAATGTAATGTGAACAAACATCCCACTGTTTAATTCCCTACATAGTATTCCTGTAGACAAAGTGGCAATATGCTTTGCTTGGAATATGTCAGACGATCACCTTTGTGATAGGGCTACAATAAAATAACGTGAAACAAGATGTAAATCAGTTAAACGTCGGATGTAACATAGACTTACGTTACATAGACTTACGTTACATAGACTTACGTTACATAGACTTACAGGGTGGAACGATAAAATTGTCGCCCTAAAGAAAACAACAATACAGCTTTACTTTTTATTTTATTTTTTTAATTTTTATTTTTTATTTTAAAATTTTTATTTTTTATTTATTTTAAAATTTGTGTTGAAAAAATCATTTCCGGTAACTTCATTATGTAGTAGAGCTGATATCTATTCAATGTAGCCGCCTTCAGCCTCAATCACTGCTTCGATATGGATCCGGAACTTGGAGCATACCTTTTCCACAGTTGGCCTAAGCGTCGAATACTGACGATCAAGCTAATTTTGGTGTTGTGGGAGGTCATGTTGGTGATGTTCTCAATGTATGACCAAACAAAGTAGTCCAGCAGGTTGAGGTCGGGAGAGGAAGGGACCAGTGAGAGAAAGGTTCAAAGTCGTAGCATTCCTTCTGAAGCCAAGCCTAGGTCTCTTTGGACTTGTGAGCTGGCACCAAGTCCTCCTGTCATACTCACGGTTTGCCAGCAGTTACATGATTGCACCAGCGGATCAGCACACTCTTCAGCACATCCACTTCGGTGTTGACTTTCAAGCTGACTTCGAAGATGTGAGGTGGCATGATGTGGCCCTCACTTGAAACCATGCTCAAGACCATAACTGTGGTCGGAAACTTTGTTTTAATCACTCTGGCACGTCCCTGTTATTCGTGGCAATATAGTGATGCAGGGTGCTGGCAATGGTCCTGCTGTCATAACTTGGACCGGTAGAGAGCATGAGTTGTAGAGCAGCGCATCTCCAATCTCGCTCGTTGAACATTGTATCACTTTCAAAAATGATAGAAAACTCCTATCGTTCTTATGATTTGCAATAAAAAAAAAAGAAAACCGGTTTCCATAAAACGGAAATGGAATCATGTCGTCTTTTCTAGGGCAACAATTTTTTTCTACCCAATCATCTCTCGTCCATTCTTCTCAAACTAGTCTGGTCTCACTCAGCTTCAATCTCTCTGATCTCTCTAGGGGAACCTCCGAGCCGCTAACTGCCGCTAAACTATCTATCCTCTATATATCCTCAACTACTGCAAACCCAAGACTGTCCATAAATTATCCGTTACTTTGGGGAAAATAGAAACGAACATACAAACGACCTACCTGTGAAGCGCCGACGTGTCTGCCTGTCATGCACGTTGGGCAGGAAAAAGAAAAACCAAGATAGCGTCTGCGATTTTTAACAGAAACGGTCTCGTGAGATCTTGTGAGATTCACGTGGGTGAATGTAATATAAAGCAGGTCGCTTGGAAGAGTGGCAAAGTTTTTTTGGGTTTTTTTTTACGTACATCCAGTTACTCAGTGCATTGGAACGAGTGAAGGAGATTCCAGTTCTACAGGTACTACCACAAAACTCACAGCCACTCCTAAAACTGACCGTAAAATAACTCTTCACATATCGATCTCCTTTTTCATAATCATCGCCGCAATTTGATTAACAATCCCATTTCAGTTTTCTTTTGTGTGCCCTTGTGAACTTGCTATCTATTGTTCAGTTAATAAACTTATAAAAAAAATTATGAAGTTTGGAGTCTAACTTGCAACTGTTCTTTATACTCTCGTCAACCTTCGCAAACCCAAAACAGTCCGCAGCAAACCACTCCCAACTACTGTAAAACTGTTGCAAAATTCACGACCACACCTAAAAACTTTAACCTAAACTTTTTTTTTTTTCCTATTTTATCATGGTCGCACCTTGACCAACAACCTCAGCTTTTCCGCCAACACCATTTCCTATACCTTTGTTTTCCTTTTTCTCTTTTTCCTCCCCCTCCCAACACTTATGGGGTTGGACACTGATAGTATCACACACCAATTTAACTGAAATACTAAATGGATTATTCGAAAAATTTAAAAACGTTTCATCGATACAAAAAACTTCATACTATTTAAGAATGTTTATATATATATATATATATATATATATATATATATATATATATATAATGAAAATTTGAATAAAACTTTATAAATTTGTAAGGAAGGTATATCAAAATTTTAATTATTCCAGGAGTACAGATAAACAAGAAAAATCTTATTCCATGGAGTTTCGAAAAATGCAATTCTTCTCATCAGAGGGAAGAAGTTCGCAGAATATACAATAAATTTTGCAAGTTAATGCACTAGAGGAAACGGACAATATGAAATTTATCATATTTGCATAAAAAGTCATATCAAGTGTTTAGACCCAAAATTGGCGGAGGAGTTTAGTAGAGTATTCAAAGGTCAAATTGTTGAACTTTGACCATTTGACAGCCAAATTTCTGGCCGAAAACCGATTAAAAATATTTTCCCAAATTTTAATACCCCTTATGTCGAATCTCGAGTCTGTAGACTGAAAATTGACAGAGCAGTTTGATAGGGAAATGTACACATACAATTTCACTTATATATATATATATATATGTTCCATTCACGTTCGAAATGGGCGATGAATGAAAGAAAATGGTTTGGTTTTCTCTTCCGCTGCAAGAACTTAGACAATATGGTAAAAAGTGGAATTGAGAAGTTAGCGCCCCAGAGGAGGGGCACTCTAACCCAGAAAAAAGTGCCTGGGCAGCCCCGTCGGCATTCTCCAGGTGAGGGCGCTTCAGGCGATTAGCAATAAACTAACTCCTTCTCAAAGAGAAGGAAGCAAAGCCTGGAAGGGTGGACCTCCTAGAACTGCACAGACCTAAACTCCCACTAAAATAAACAGGGATCGGATCATTACTGGAATGGTCTAATCTTTGTTGATTTTGGGGATCCCTGGATAAAAAATCCCGGGCCGAGAAAAAAGTTTGTTTTGGGCGAATGACTTATTCGTGTTTCGTCTCTCATCAGATGTCGGCCATTTGTTTTTCTTTGCTTTGTCAACTGAAACTAATAACATGTTTTGATGACGAGGAATATTTTTCTAAAACAAATCGTTGACCTTG
>NC_136523.1:34210373-34222873 GCF_053919585.1 Euprymna scolopes
CTACTATCAGGGGCAACATCTACTGGGGTAATATGTAGGGATTTGGGCAGCAAGATGTCGGTTCACGTTACACTTGAACTTCTGCACGTCAGTACAGTTGGGGATGCAGGGACTTGGAATGGAATTCCAAAGTCTAGCGGCTCTGGGGAAGAAACTATTGGAGTAGAAAGATCTTTTACATCTAGGGATCTCTACAGTGTGGGGGTGGGATTTAGCAGCCTGTCGGGTTTGTCGATTAAAATACTTGTAGAACAGGCAGAGGGATGCAACATTTCGTCAATGGGACACAGGCTGAAGCTTAGATGCCAGTTCAGAGCCTATCAGATTGGCGACTCTCTTTTGAACCTTGTCTAGGAGCGAGAGACTAGCAGCAGATGCACCAGCCCAAATATGACAGCAATACTCCATACATGGGCGAATGGTGGCCTTATAAAGGTACAGGATACTTTCGGGCGTTAGTAGTTTTCTAGCATGGTAGAGAGAGCCTACCTTCTTTGCAGCAGCCCTGGCAATGCCTTCAATGTAATTGTTCCAACTCATGTTTCCTGTGAACGTTAGGCCAAGGAGTTTGAAAGATGTACTCTCAGATAAAGAGTCGTTGGCCATTGCTATAGGTGGTAGAGGTTTCTTATAATTATTGAAGGAAACTAGTTTAGTCTTGGTGGCATTGAACGTGACCATCCATTTTTGTCCCCATTCCACTACAGATTGGAGGTCATCCTCTAGTGTTTCTGCCATGTCTTTAGATATGTGTTCATTTGTTTTCCTGTTGTGCCTGTTATAGAGTGTGGTGTCATCAGCATATATACACATCTTGGAGGCAATTTTGTCAGGTAGGTTATTTATGAATATTAGGAACAACAGCAGTCCAAGGATATATCCTTGGGGCACTCCTGCATTTATATCATATTGTTTAGATGTACGACCGTCGAGGACAACCTGGATTTTTCTCATGTCTAAGAAGGATTTAATTATGTTTAGCATTGTACCAGTGATACCGTATGATCTAATTTTTATGAGGAGACCCTCATGCCATACCCTGTCAAAAGCCTTAAATATATCTAGAGCTACCGCTCTGCCCTCCCCGACTTTGTCCAGTGAATGGTATATACGTTCAGAGATTACAGTTAAGATGTCTTCTTTTTTTTTTTTTTTTTTTTTTTTAAATTACATTTTCACCCCTAACAAGGCAAATTGCCACTTTGGTGTAGGGGGCTACTATCAGGGACAACAACTACTGGGGTACTATGTAGGGATTTGGGCAGCAAGATGTCGGTTCACGTTACACTTGAACTTCTGCACGTCAGTACTGTTGGGGAAGCAGGGACCTGGAATGGAATTCCAAAGTTTAGCGGTTCTGGGGAAGAAACTATTGGAGTAGAAAGATCTTTTACATCTAGGGATTTCTACAGTGTGGGGTGGGATTTAGCAGCCTGTCAGGTTTGTCGATGGTGCTCACATCATGGGGGCACAAGTGCTTGCAGTTCGTCAGAGCATTCACCATTAAAATACTTGTAGAAAAGGCAGAGGGATGCAACATTTCGTCAATGGGACACAGGCTGAAGCTTAGATGCCAGTTCAGGGCCTATCAGGTTTGCGACTGTCTTTTGAACCTTGTCAAGGAGCGAAAGACTAGTAGCATATGCACCAGCCCAGATGTGACAGCAATACTCCATACATGGGCGAATGGTCGCCTTATAGAGGTACAGGATACTTTCGGGTGTTAGTAGTTGTCTGGCACGGTAGAGAGAGCCCACCTTTCTTGCAGCAGCCCTGGCAATGCCTTCAATGTAATTGTTCCAACTCATGTTTCCTGTGAACGTTAGGCCAAGGAGTTTGAAAGATGTACTCTCAGATAAAGAGTCGTTGGCCATTGCTATAGGTGGTAGAGAGGGTTTCTTGTAATTATTGAATGAAACTAGTTTAGTCTTGGCAGCATTGAACGCGACCAACCACTTTTGTCCCCATTTCACTACAGATTGGAGGTCTTCCTCTAGTGTTTCTGCCATTTCTTTAGAAATGTGTTCATTCGTCTTCTTGTCGTGCCTGCCATAGTGTGTAGTGTCATCAGCATATATACCCATCTCAGAGGAAATTTTGTCGGGGTGGTCATTTATGAATATCAGGAACAATAGAGGTCCAAGGATAGAACCCTGTTGAACGGGCTTGTCTAAATCCATATAGTTGGTTAGTCAGAAGTTTAGTATCTGTGAGGTGATGGACTAGAGCTTGGTTAATTATGGTCTCAAATATTTTGGCAAAAAGTGGGAGGAGGCTAATGATGCGATAATTTACTGGATCCGTTCTTTCGCCAGAATTCTTGAATACTGGTACCACAGAAGCAATTTCCCAACAGCCCGGAAATAATATTACATAAGTAATCTGCATGAATTAAAATATCATGTTTAAGTGTATTGTATGACCGGACAACGCGATGTCTACCCTAGCTCGGATATAACCTAATGGAATCTGTTCCTCAGATGCTGCACTTCAATTTCTTGTTCTCTGTCAGTGGAGGAGAAATCCTTCACGACTGAGACAATTTTTATTTTTGTTCCTTTTCTCCACGTTAAAAAACGACCCTGGTGTCTAACTCTGTCCCGTGGGGAGGCATTGTAAATAGGAACCTAATGGAATCGCCAACCAAGTGCTCCCAATCAACCTCTGATGGGAGACATAGTAGATGGAACCAAAAAGGAACCGGAAGTAGATTGTCGAGAAAGATTTGATTGCAACGCAAAGAAACTGGAGTGACGTTGTGTATCTTCAGAAAACACTGGTTTATTTTGACTGCGTTATTTGCGTTCCTAAGTCTGAAGTTGATAAGGAGCAACTGACGTGACTTGATATATAATCGTGATTAAACGCACCCAAATTCTGCGAGGTGTGCGTAATCCCACCCTCCATTTAATTTTATTGTTTGAAATAGGTTGGGGGGTAGGAGTAGGAGGAGGGCGGAAGGAATCCGAGTAGCGAATGACAAAGAAAACTAAATTAATGTTTTTTTGTTCAATGAATTAATTATTTATGATGGGTGTCCATTTTCTTCTAGTTCTTTCTATCATTTTCAACTAATAATATGTTACGATAAAGTATTCCCACTCTATAATAAGCACAAATATGTATCTGTGTGTGTGTGTGTGTGTGTGTATATATATATATTGTCTGTTTGTTCCACTTTTTTTTAGTTATTTCATTTTCAACTAATAACATGTTGTGACAAAGTATATATATATATATATATATATATATATATATATATATATATATACGCACACACAAATAAATGCATACTGGTCATTTTTATGGAGTGGAAAATACTTTGTTACAACATATTATTTTTAAAACAGTAATCTACGTACACGCGTGTTTCGAGTTAACTCTCATCAGCGTAGCTCGACTGTTTCTAGGGATCGAACTTCAGACCATGTTTACCACAGTCCGGCGCCTTAACCGTTAGGCCACGAACCCTAGATGGCTTTACTGTTTATTTTTTATCGCTTATAAATTTAGATTTGTTGTTGTTTTTCAAACGATGAATACGGTTAATATTGGTTTGGTCTCGAAGCTCGTTTTTTTTTTTTTTAATTTATTTAGAAAGTCGCCCATAATTTGTTTGAACGTATATATAACATTTTTATTTATTTATTATTTTTAAAACAGTATATATATATATAAGCGAAATTAAGTAAACATCAGAAAAAAACTTATACAGATTAATCAATGTTTCGACGATGTTAATCGTCTCGAGAAGGGTTTACCAATGACTTAAATGATTAAATGATGGTTTTATATACTAAATAAATAAAGAAGATGAAATAAAAAATTATTAGCAAGGATGATCTTCGGCAAACTGACAACAATTAAAACCTGTTGCCTTCTCCCCTTCCTCTAATATATTTTACCTTTTATTTTATTTATTTAGTTAGTATATTAGCTTTTCATTTAATCATTATCTAATATATAAAAGGAACAATGTGTGACAAACTCACTATTGTTTTAAAGATCGGTCTCTCAGGCGACAAATATCGAAAAATTGGCCAAAGCGTATAATTCCTTAATCCTCAACTGGGCTGTTTTTTGCAAGGAAGGCTTGCTTTTTCCATCCATATTTTCACAAGTCATCGTCTCCTTTCGGTTGACTACCCTTAGTTCCAATACTAGCGACTTTCGGTTTCGTGATGGATGCATCAGCCAAGACATTAGTTTTTTTTTTTTTTCATCTTATTTTTCTTCCTTCGCATTATTTGTTCGAGTCTGCTCACCTACTACCGCTTTTATTTAACACCTCTCTCCACTCGGGCTGCCTATTGTTGTTTTGATCCCCCCTACACTACCCTCTACACCTGGGCAACGTCGGGTACCCCCACTGTGTGTATGTTCGGCTAAGTTACTGATACGTATATAAGTGTGGGTGTGTATACCTGGCTGGAAACTGTACTAGTTTGTTTTTATCCACCCCCCTCCCTAGAGCCGACCTCTTTTCTTAATGTTTCCTCTACGATAGACAAAACTCCTGTTTTTTGACACTTTCCCTCTCAACCCCTCCTTCATAGATGATTTTAAATGTGTTCACCCACTTCCATTGATTATGACAATGTAATCACGCTAATCCCTTTTTTCCTTCTGTTTCTGTTCTTTCCTTTTTCTTTTTCTTTTCCTTTTTATTCCGTTAAGTCTTGACGCTCCCTTCCCCCCCTCCTATCGCTTTCTATGTTTGGAATCTAAAATGTCACTTAACCTACCACCCCTCCCTTTTAAGTTGAACGTTTCATTTTTTATTTCTTCCATTCCAGAAACGGACGTCTTCAGTGGTACATCAGCTTTATTACGTCGCCTGACGAGGACTTCTGGTTCTCGCCGATCAATTGTACAAAACATTAGCGTGTTAGTGTAGCGACTATGTAATATTTGTCTATATATTTTCTTTTTTTTTTTTTTGCATAGGCGTCACCACTTATCAAGGCCGAGAGGCCACTCAAGGATAAGGGTTAAGGGGTGTACAGTAGTCGAAAGGACAACATAGTAATCGATAGTAATGGGAATTCAGTAAATTTGTTAACTTAAGTGGAACGGCTCATCAATATGAATAAAAATATTTTTTGCTCTTTTATATTGAGCACTCCTAATAACCTCGTCTTAATTCATGAGTTTTCTCGCTTGAATATTTTTAACGGGAAATATGCATGGTGGAATGATAAAATTGTCACCTGAAGAAAACAATTCCCATAATTTGATTATGTAGTAGAGTTGTCATCTATTCAATGTAGCCACCTTCAGCCTCAATCACTGCCTTGATATGAGTCCGGAACGAGGAGTAGACCTTTACCATAAATGCCGGCAGGAGCTCAGCAAATACTTGGCGAATGGCGGTATCAGGCTGGCTTTGGTGTTGTGGGAGGTTATGTTGGTGATGTTCTCAACGTATGACCAAACAAAATAGTCCAGCGGGTTCAGTAAGAGAAGGGTACAAAGTCGTAGCACTCCTGAAGTCAAGTCTGGGTCTCTTTGGACTTGTGCACTGGTTCTTTTTTTTTTTTTCTTTACTATGAGGTACATCTTATCAAGGCCAAAGGGCTACTCGAGTATAAGGGTGAATGAGTGAGGGGTAGACTGAGACAACACTGATGATCAGTAAAGGTGGAACTTGTGTAGGGTTTGATTATTCAAGACGAGGACTACATAAGAACTTATTTGCATTAGATTTGAAAAACCATGTTATAGTCAGCTGAGAAGTTTCACGGTATTAGGTTCCACAAACTGGTAGTTCTAGGAAAGGAACTCTGCTCATAGAAGTTTTAGGCACTGAGAGAGTAAAAAAATTTGTTGGCAATTGTTGTAGCTAGACGAGAGAGGGGACCATAGATTGAAGCTCAGTCGAGCACTTTATATCTTTGATCAACTTTAAGATTTGACTAATTTTTGCAAAATTTAGACTAATATATCAATGCCTACGTTCAATCTCGCGAAAGACAAAGGATACCCCCTGCAGGGGCAGCTGTACATGTAATTGTGAGGCAAGGGTTGCGCAATCCCAACCCTCTCCTGAATCGGCACCGTTTGGGTTCAGTGGCAAGGAGAAGTCCAGGACGACTGGCTACAGTGCAGAGAGCACCTGGAAGTTCCAAATGGTCACCCATCTGGTACAGGACAGGTTCATTGTTGCTTAACTTTGGTGAGCTGACGGAACCGGTGTGGCAAATGTGATTATGCCGACTAATATATATATATATATATATATATATATGTAATATACTGAGTTCGTGTAATTCAGTAAATTTTCATATACCGATAGGTTTTAAGCCAAAAATGGTTGACTTGAGGATTAAGCTACAAAATTATCACATTTCATGATTGAGCATTAATATACTGTGTGTGCAAAATCAAGACTTCAAGACAAGGTGTTGATGGCAACGAAAAGTGTATTTCATTTTATGTTACAATTGTTTCAATGTCCAGTTCGACAATTTCAAACATTATATCGTTTGAAAATTTTCAAAAACCAGCATTTCTTCAGACTAATATTATTCAGATGAATAAACACACTTTTGACAATAAACACACTTTTGAGAATGTAGCATTTTTTGAATAGAAAGAAAAAAAAGCCGGGGCGAATTTTTCTTTCTATTCAAAAAAGTCTACATTGCCAAAAGTATCGTCGTGTGAAATTTCATAAAAATTGGCCAAGCTGCTTTTGAGTTTATAGGGAACGAACTCACACAAGCACACACACACAAACTTCCTTTTAATAGATGAGATAGAAATGTGGAGATTTCATTGGCCCTCAAAAAGACTCGGACTTAAATGTCACGGATTTACTGTGTTTAGAGTTTGGTATTAGCAATGTTGAAATCAGAAATGTTGGCGCGGCATCATCTTTATTGATGACTTGCCGTTCAGCCTGGCTTTGCTTGGGCCCTATGTACTCTTCATAACTTTATGTATATACATATATTAAAAAATTTGACTCATGTCCAGATAACCTACATGTAAAATTTCAAGTGTTTTAGACCCAAAAACTGGCGGAGGAGTTTGTTAGTCTTCAAAGATCAACTCTTTCAATTTTGACATTTTGGCAGCCAAATTTTTGCCCAAAAACTGATTAAAGAAAAAAAAAAAAAAAACTTGCTGCATGTCTGAATGCCCTTTATGTAAAATTCCAAATGTTTAGATCCAAAATTGGCTGAATAGTTTCCTACACCGCAAAGATCAAATCTTGATTTCAGCTAGACGAGTGTTTTTCATGAAAGTTTGGGAAGGGGGGACCATAGATTGGAGCTCAGACTAAGTGGTTTCCCAGATTTGAGGACATATCGGAAGATGTTGGTTTTATATTTGATTTGATTCATAAAAACCAGTTTTTTTTTTTTTTTTTTTTTTTTTTTTTAAGCAAAACAGGTTTTTAGTTAAACAGGATTTTCTTTCCGACAGCCGACAAGTTGACATGACAACTTTCATGATTTAATAATAAAAAAAGATCTTGAAATAGCAAACGATTTAAATGGAAAACGAAAAAAAAAAAAAAAAACTGTGAGGAGGAGGTGGTGGATGGGGGTGATAGTACCTGAGCAAATCTGAGAAATCCTCCACAATAATAAAGACCAAGGTGTATTTATTTCTATTTTTCTCGGTTTCTCCCTTTTCTTCTCATTTTTCTTTTTCTGTTTTTGTTTTTCTAATTTTTGTTGGGTTTTTTTTTCAAATTTTTTTTACTTTTTTCGAATTTTTTATTTCCCCTTTTCCTCTAATTTTTTTTCTCTAATTTTTGCTTTTTTTTTATCTTTACAGGTGAGTTATTTTGTCTACCTTATAATTGGTGAGTTTTTGAAAAAAAAAAATTTTTTTTTATAAGTGGTGACTCCCTTGCAAAAAAAAAAAAAAAATTTTTTTTAAATTAAATCAGAAGTTTAAGTGTAATGTGAACAAACATCTTGCTGCTCAAATCCTTATTTAGTGTCCCTGTAGGTATTGTCCCTAATTCACGGCAACCCCCTTAGGCCTTAGAGATAATTTATCTTTGTTTGAGGATGAATATGAGTAAAAAAAAAATGTTTCATTTAGTCTTTAATGAAATCCTCTAAAAAACACAAAAAAAAAACATTCAAACAACCTCCCAGCATGCTATGCGATCACGTAGTTCCTGCTGCTTCTGTAAAACATTCACTGCAAGTACTCACCTAGCTTCAACCACAACCATGAACATCCCCCCCCCTTTTTCTCTCTCTTTATACCAAAAAACAAATCAAAATTTCTATGAACAAAGTTTTTTTTTTCCCTTGAACATCTTACCTGTCAAACAAAATACGATGCCTGCATTAAGTCTCAAGAGACAATGGATACCCCCTGTAAGATTAGCTGCACGTGTAATTGTGAGACGAGGGTTGCACAAGCGCCAACCACACCTCTTGTGGATCGGCACTGTTTATTCCAGTTGCAAGGAAAACTGCTAGATGATTGGAAACGATGCAAATAAAATTCTCCAACAAATTACAGCATAGCTAATTCTCAATTGACTACAACATGCTCATCTTAAAGTCTAAAGTAAACAAATACTTGTCGAGCCGTCTTTTTGGATAATCAATAATTCTTGAGTAATTTTCCCCTTGTTTTCTATCCTTTGTATGTAAACATGCACCGCGCATGCATGTTTATGTGGTGCATGTGAATTGCAGATGCTTAGTCAAGAGAAGATTAGTTGGGGGGGGGTCACAAAGAATGGAAAATATCTTTTGAGTTTGGCCAACCAGATCATAGTGGAATGGGGCCGTAAATGGATGGTAACATTTAATGCTACTAAGACTGAGCTGCTTTCCTTTACAAATTACAAGAAACCTCTCCAACGGTTGATATCCATGACAAATAATTTCTTACTTGAGAATTCTTTCTTTCAAATTCCTCAGCTTAACATTCACAGGCAACACGAACTGGAACAAATATACTGAAGCTACTACAAAGAAGATGGGTTCTTTTTTCTTTTTTTTTGACATGGGGGTCACCACTTATCAAGGCCCAAAGGCCACTCAGGGATAAGGGTTATTGCGTGTACAGTAATCAATGAGATAGTATTGTAGTAATCATTAGTATTGAGGGTTTTGATAGAGTGTTTTACTTAAGAGGGCGGTTTGTCAGGAGTTTGTTTATGTTGGACTTGAAGACGTCCAAGTTGTAGTCAGGTGGGAAACAGGCAAGCGGCAGAGAGTTCCACTGGCGTGCAGTTCTAAGAAAGAAGCTTTGCTCATGGAATCTACGTTTGGATTTAGGCACAGATAAAGAGTGGGGGAAATTATTGACAGTAGTTTCAGCCATACGGGTGTTTCTCGTGAAAGATTGGCGAGGGGGGGGACGAGAGATTGGAGCTCAGACGAGCACCTGCCATGGAAGTAGCGATAAAACAAAGACAGGCTCGGAATATCTCTTTGAGAGGTTACAGGGAAGAAAAAAGGGCACCCCCACTAAACCACGAAGTCTATTTTGTACTCTGTCAAGGCAGGATAGGCTGTTTTTAGCAGCTCCTGCCCAAATGTGGCAGCAGTACTCCATCCTTGGTGCTAGAAGACTACTCACACCAGAAGGTATCTTGTACCTCTACAAAGCCACTGTTTGCCGATGCATGGAGTCTGGATGCCACATATGGGCTGGTGCATCTACCACTAGTCTCTCCCTCTTGAATAGGGTCCAAAAAAGAGTCTCCAATCTAATAGGTCTTGTACTGTCAACTAAGCTCCAGCCCCTGTCCCATCACTGCAATGTGGCATCCCTGTGCCTGTTTTACAAATATTTTAATTGAATGTGCGCTGATGAACTTGTTGCACTTGTGCCCCCTCAACATACATATCTGCAACAAAAAATCCATCCCTTTGCTGTTGCGGCACCTAAATGCCAAAAAGCTTTCTACTCTAATAGTTTCTTCCCTCGAACAGCTAGACTTTGGAATTCCCTTCCTGCTACCTGCTTCCCTGACTATACTGATATGCAGAAGTTTAAATGTAACGTAAACCAACGTCTTAATTTTTCCCCTGGCATGGTCCCAAATTATAGCCCCTTACGCCCAAGTGGCAATGTGCATTCTTTAGAGTGAACAGTGTAGCGAGCCTGTCTTTGTTCTATCGTTATCTCCATGGCAAGTGCTCGTCTGAGCTCCATTCTCTGGTCCACCCTCGCCAATCTTTTTCAAAAAGCACCCGTCTAGCTGAAACCACTGTCAATAATTTCCCCCACTCCTTATCTGTGCCTAAATCAAAACGTAGATTCCATGAACAAAGCTTCTTTTTTAGAACTGCACGCCTGTGGAACTCTGTTCCGCTTGCCTGTTTCCCTCCCGACTTCAACCTGGATGTCTTCAAGTCCAACACAAACAAATTCCTGATGAACCGCCCCCCCCCCGTAAGTAATGACACCTTATCAATTCTCCAATACTATTGCTACACTATCCCTTTGATTACTGTACGCACAATAACCCTTATCCCCGAGTGGCCATTGGGCCTTAATAAGTGGTGAACTCGATGTAAAAAAAAAAATTAAAAAAAAAAACATAAATAAAAAAAAAAAAAAGAAGAAAACTGGACTGTATAGGGAGATGTGTGCTGAACAGGAGACTTTGATGGTATGGTCACGTTGAAAGAATGAATGAATCTTATTGGGTTAATAGAGGCAGAGCAGTTGAGGTAGCAGGTTCAGTTCACAGGAGAAGTTCAAGGAAACTATAGAAAAAAAAGTGATAAACTTGAGAGAAAGAGAGATGAATAAAGACCTGTCCAGAGATAGATGCGAGTGTTATCCATTATAATAAAACACAAAATGGAAACCTCTTCTGTGGTTCAAGATACAACAGTTGTTTTTTTTTGAGGGGGGGGGGGGGCGGTGAATTTTAAATTAAAATAAAGCACAGAAAAATATTCTATTAAACAAATATGTCTTATTCTAAAAACCAGAGGAGGGGAGTTGCACTGTTATAAAATACTCTTAAATATATTTCAATTCATGCAGATTTTCATATTTATTATTAAAAAGCCAATTCTCTATTGAATATTATATTGTACCTAACATATAATAATGATTTCAAAAGTTTAAAAAAAATGACTTTAGAAACCATCATTTGTGTATGATTATTATTTCCTGTTAATTTCAGTTTTATGCGACCAGTTGTTTAATAGTTTATCAGTTAAATATTTACACATAGACGCACACACATACATACATCTGTTTTATTTATATAGATTAAGTTTTGACATTTATAATATAAATACAAGTTTGGACATATTGCTCCTGCAGCTCGTGCATATATGGCGTAATATATAGGTCCAAGGATTAAAGTGTAGTATCTGTTCTCTATCAGGAAGAAAACTCATTCCAGATAGGTATCCCTTTCTAAGTTGAATATCCCTCGCATTACACTGACCTTGTGTCACAGTCGGTCCTCATGGGGAGGCGGTAAAAAGGAACGTATGCATAGACAGAACTCTAAAAAACAAATTAGGAATAGTCGTATTATTTTTCAGAGAAAATGTAACCAGATTTCTTTCCTCGGATAAAGCCGGAAACTCCCTGCAGATTAAAATGACGTGACCAAGATGGGGCAACACTCAGGTCGGTCAACCTAAAATGTCAGACGAGGGCTTCAAATTTTTCTCGGACTCAATAACCAAGAAAAGGCCAAAATATTTTATACAAATTGTTTGAATTCAAAGTTCACCAAATTTGCTCTTATTGCCGTTCTAGATATGAACATGTCCATTGCACAGGCCGGGATCGTTCCACTCATTGTGTTCAAAGTTGTTGTCAGCAAAGTAATAAAAGAAACAAGTTTAGCTTATGAACAAATCTAATATATAAACGGTTATATGTCTGTCTGTCTGTCTCCACATTTTCAAACTCTATCTCCTCCGAAACTAAAAGCTTCAGAGCGGCGCTAGGTCCCTCAAATGATTGGATTTTTTATAGGGTGTCCTTTTATGGGTCTTTAGCCAGTTAAAATTGTTTTAAGGGGTTAAAACTGGGTAATAAAGATCTGAGAAAAATCTGTTTAGGTCATGGCATTACGAAGCTAAAATCTTCTCTTCAGAAAAGTAGAAGGACCAGAATTATATGTAGGTAATCTAATATATAGACGGCTATATGTCTAGCTGTCTGCCGGTCTGTCTGTCAGTCTCCATATTTTCAAACTCTATATTCCCCGAAACTAAAAGGGGCTTCTAATGATTGGATTTTTACGGGCTGTTCTTCTCTGGATCTTTAGCTGGTTAAAATTGTTTTTAAAGGGTCAAAAAAAGGTGTCAAAATTGAAAAAATCGTTGAACATTTTGTACATTCATCTTAGTTTAATTTTAATTTATAATCAGTTGGTACAGTGGTAACATCACCAGCTTTGAATGCTTCGGTTTCAATTCTAGCTGATGGCAGCTAAATACGTTTTTTTTTTTTACTTTTGAAATCACGACTCTGCAATAATATGACTATCCCTAATCTGTTTTTAGAGTTCTGTCTGTGTATATGTTCCTTTT
>NC_136523.1:34225373-34227873 GCF_053919585.1 Euprymna scolopes
AGTATGGAATTGATAATTGTATTGGAATTAGGGAAAATATTGGAATCGTCCTATCACTAAAAGATATAGTTGTCACCCTCACTGTAATTGTTGGGTGAACCAGCAGTGACACCGAAACTACGTCCGTGGGTCCGACGGTACCTTTTCAGACCAGCAGTTGACTTGCCACATAAGTGGCAGACAAAGTTGAGTGTTGAAACTTGCTTCACTTTTTGCTGCCGTTTTTCTCCTCCTTCTGCCCACACGGTCCTTGATATGACCTTGAACTATATCCGATGGTGAGGCCCCAGCTTACGGGCCTTGGGGGAGTGTGGAGCCACCCTTTAATTGCCATTGCTCCCAGGTCCACTCTGACACGGAGTGGTAGTACCTGTTAGGGTCCCAACTATGGGTTAAATAGAATCCGACTTAAAAAACAAATATACTCCATTAAAAATCGTTCCTCAAAATAACTAGATTCAGCATTAAATAACCTGAAAAGGGTTGATATGCCGTAAAACAAAAACAACCAACCAACCAATCCTTCTGCCCACAGCATTGTTTTTTTTTTTGTTTTTTCTTGCTGTCTATTTTTTATTGTGTGTGTGTGTGTGTGTGTGTGTGTGTGTGTGTGTGTGTGTGTGTGTGTGTGTGTGGTTAATGTAAACAGCTTTCGAAAGGAGCATCCGATCATAAGATATCAATATATAGCTAAGTTCCCCAAAGTTTTCAAACAGTGAGCCATATTGCTTTTTTTTTCTTTTTTTTTTTTCTTTTTTTTACATGGAGGTCTCCACTTATCAAGGTCCAGGGGCCACTCGGGGATAATGTTATTGTGTGTACAGTAATCAATGGGATAGTGTAATAATAGTATTGGAGAATTGATAAAGTGTCATTACTTAAGGGGGCGGTTCATCAGGAATTTGTTCGTGTTGGACTTGAAGACATCCAAGTTGAAGTCGGGAGGGAAACAGGCAGACTTTTTTAAAGCTATGCAGACTGAAGAGAAAAAAAAAGTACCTTTTTAGCTAAACTGGTTCTCCAAAAACTCTTTATTTATTTTGTTATTTTTTTAAATCATTTTCTGAACAAAAAAAAAAAAATCACAATATTTTCACACATTTTCGTTTTTAAAAAATTTTTCATGAATATTTTTACGTTTTCCATAACAGACTTTGGCGGGCCGGAGTTTGGAGACCCCTGATATATAGATATATATATATCGGAATATATCTTCTTCTGCTAAAACCCTGAATAAATATTTATCTATATAATTATAAAATTCACATCAGCTTGCTTGGGCGTTTAAACTGTTCATCCGGTTTCTGACTTCCAGTTTAAAAAAATTTGTTTGCTTACCTATTTCATGGCCACCCTGTCTTAAGTCCGATATTAAAAGCCATTGCTGCTATTCAAAGCATACACAAAGTCAACAATATTTTTTTGCTTTAGCTTATTTTAATGTGTTTTCCTTACAAATAAATGTTATTTAAACTTGTTGAGTTAGAAAAAAACCTGATTAAAAGCCATTGCTTTAGAAATACACAATATATAACTATAATCCTATTTATAACCATGTTTACTGCTTTTAGTAGCGCTTCTGTGGATTGTGACGATTTATTTTTTTCAGGCCTTACTTAAAAAATATTTTCTCTTCAAGGAGGGGTGGGAGATAGAAACTTGGTTTTAGTAGTGCTTTTAGTATGGCCTCCTTAATTTTAATTAGTGTTTGCAGTAGTGCTCTGGGAGCTTCCTGAGTTTTTATTTATTTTTTTTTTTTCTCCACTCATCATTAAAAAAAAATGTTTTCTCAAGACAATAAAAGACAATATAATCTCAAAATTACTTTTTATTTTGAACATTTTTCATCTTACCCTTTAAGGACTAACAGGTAGATTAGTATATATATATAAATATTTAAAGATAAAAAAAAAAAAGGCGTTACAAAATGTGTAAGTCGATCCGGGTTAATAAAATAAAAATGGAAAATAACGGATATCATTAGCAAAGAAAGAATACATTAAATTCCTGATACGGTCGATAAAGAACACATGTTGCCAGGGTCTAAAGACATGAGCCATCTCCTGCATCAACTCACTAACCCGGACGTGCATATATGTGGCATAAAAACGCTTGAATCTTGTCTCGGCAAATTCTAGATTTTCATATTAGACCATAAATATGACAACATAGATTGTTTAATTCTCTCCCACTGCAAGATGGTCCTGGATATGACCTTAAACTATATCCAGTGGTGAGGCCCCAGCTTGCAGGCTTTGGGGAGTGTGGATCCACCCTTTAATTACCATTGCTCCCAGGTCCACTCTGACCCGGAGTGGTAGTACCTGTTAGGGTCCCAACTATGGGTTAAATAGAAACCGACTTGAAAATAGCAAAAAAAAATTTCTTCAAAATCTTTGGATTCGGCATTAAATAACCTGAAAAGGGTTGATATCCCGTAAAACAAAAACAACCAACTAACCCACTGCAAGAACTCCGATACCAGGATCAGAAAGTGGGA
>NC_136523.1:34232873-34287873 GCF_053919585.1 Euprymna scolopes
ATGTTTCAATTTTAGCCTTGTAGCAAACATGTTTTCGTAGCTCAGACATTAACATCAAAGGAAAAAAAGTAAGTCATAAAATAAACGATTTGGTTTCGAGTCTCGGTAGTGGTGCACGAGTTATTTTTTTTATCTTTTTTTTTTACATAGTCACCACTTATCAAAGCCTGAAGGCCATTCGAGGATAAGGGTTAATGAGTGTACAGTAGTCAATTGGACAATATTGTAGTAATCGTTAGTGATGAAAATTTGGTAAATTGGATTACTTAAGGGGACGGCTCATCAAGAATTTGTTTACGTTGGACTTGAAGATGACCAAATTGTAGTCAGCTAGAAAGCAGGCAAACGAAAGAGAGTTCCACAGGTGTGCAGTTCTAAGAAAGAAACTTTGTTCATGGAATCTACGTTTAGGTTTACGCACAGATAAAGATTGGGGGAAATTATTGATAGTGGTTTCAGCTAGACAAGTGTTTTTCTATGCAGGTTTGCCGAAGGGGGTGGGCATAGATTAAAGCTCAGACGAGCACTTGCAATGAAAATTTTTAAAAAATGTAGGATTATATATATATTACAATACAAAAATGCGAGCATGAAAGTAATATGGTTAAGCTTAAACATGGAAAAGTAAAGGACTAGTTGTTAAAATTGGAAAAGAAAAGGTCAGGATATTCTAATAAAAATATAATACATTTATTACTTAAAATATTGCAGCATTAAGAATTGATTATATAATGTTATAAATTGAATTTAAAAAAAATCTTAATGCTGCAATATTTTAAGTTATAAATTTATTATATTTTTTTTACTAGAATATCTTGTCCTTTTCTTTTCCAGTTTTAACAACTAGTCCTTTACTTTTCCATGTTTAAGCTTAACCATATTACTTTTCATGCTCGCATTTTTTTTTATTGTAACCTATGATTTTCCAGGCTTTCAATAAATTCACTTGTTCTTTGTTTAATTTCAGTCTTATTTTTTTGCCCCCATAAACATAACATACACATATGTAATAACAATATACAGCACTCGTCTGCTTTCAATATAATATCCCCAATTATCTCCCTTTCATTCTGTCTGTTTCACTTGTTACTTCTCTTTTCGCGACAGCAGTGAATTAATAGCAACATTAGTCGCTGAAGTGACGTGGTCGCTCACCTCTTTACTATTTTTTTTACCACTAAATTCATAATTTTTATTTTACTGAACGAAAATTGAAAAAAAAAATTTCGCAATATAGTTAAGGTGATCTATAAACTGTAATAATTGTTTAAAATTTGGTCGAAAAATGAGTGAGCGTTGAAGCTTTAAAGCAGTTCTAAATAAAACTACCACTTAACCTATCTACCGTGTTTGAAATAAATAAATATATATATATATATATATATATATATATATATATATATATATATATATATATATGATTCAACGTGCTAACAAAACTTTGTTTCATTCGCTTCGATTCCAAATAATTTGTATAAAATATTTTGGCCTTTATTTAGTCATTTAGACCGGGGTAACCATTTGATCCCCCTTGTCTGACATTTTGATTGACCCGGAGGTTCTATCTTTTACTTGCGTCATTTTAGCCGAGGGAAGTCTCAAGTTTCACATCTTCTGCTCCTCCTCCTCCTCCTCCTCCTCCTCCTCCTCTTCTTCCCGGCGAAAAAGATCAGGTTGCGTAGTTCATTCTATCCGCAGTGTCAATTAAATCGAATGCATCTACTGTGGAAAGCTTGGGTGACAATAGTCGGCCATTACATAATTTAGTCCGCCCAGTTGGCTGTCAATGCTGCGTGCGTGGCCTCATGTCCTTCGGGCCCGAATATGTTAAGGAGGTTGGCATGGTTTTACGAAAATTCAGTACGTCACAATACCAGCTTTGCTTATTGGGCGACAATGTTACTTGAACAAAATCATTCATAGGCAACATGAATTGGAATAAATAAATAGAAAATGCTGGCAAGTCTACTGCAAAGAAGGGGGGGGGGCTGTGTTATATTTTCAGAAAACGTCTATGAGGTTCTGGATATGACATTTTTTTTACTCGCCTTCATCCCAAACAAGATCGTCACTTGGACATAAGAAGCTACTAATTAGCCTAACAAGATGGACTAAATAAATAGAAGATGCTGGCAAGTCTGCTGCAAAAAGAGTCTGTGGTCCTGGGTATGACCATTTTTTTTTTTTTTTTTTTTTACTTCATCCCAAACAAGGCATATCGCAACTCGGACGTAAGGGGCTACTAATTGAGACATTGCTTAAGAAAGATTAACTAGGTTTGTTTGTACATTACACTTGAACTTCTGCATATCAGTACAGTTTGAGAAGCAGGTAGCAGGAAGGGAATTCCAAAGTCTAACTATTCTAGGGAAGAAGCTATTAGAGTAGAAAGCTTTCTGGAATTTAGGGACCTCAACAGTGAAGGGGTGTGATTTTGTTGCTAAGCGGGTTTGTTGAGGATATGTACGTTGAGGGGGCACAAGTACATCCAGTGGTGAGGCTCCGTTTGGTGGCTGTGGGGGAATGTGGAGTTGTCCCTTACTTATCATTGCTCCCAGGTCCACTCTGGGCCAAAATGGTAGTACCTGTTAGGGCGTGTGGTGCTACAAGATCAGGCTGTCTGGAGATACTGGCTTCCTCCTCAAAAATACACCAAATATTGATAGTCTCTTTCCCTTTGAAAAACTCAATCATGTTCTGCACAGTCAAAAACAAAAGACAAATTTTCTTCTAAAAAAAAAACAAAAAAACAAAAAAAAAAACAATCCAACCAAACACCATGAATGAATATTATTTATTTGCTTCTCCACGAAAGCAAGATGTGATACAAGTCGATTTTTGATGTGGGGGAGAAAACCAGCTCCCCAAAAACGGGCACTCTGGAAGTAGGCAAAAATAATAATTGCCTTGGTATAGAAGGGTTTGCCACTGAGGGATTTATAAAACTGGTCCAAAAGTGACTGTCTTTTATTTTTCGAAAGGAAAAAAATATTTTGCATTTAGGTCCGTGCAATTAAAAGGGATTTTTTTTTATTTTTTAGTTTATTTAATAATGATGTTTATTCAAATTAGCATTTATGGCGGCAATTAAAAGTAAAGAAAATACAGAAAAGTCTCTATGATGTACGTACTCGTTACAGAATGGAGATGTCATATTCCAAAAATCACGTAAATCGATCATTATTTTTTTTTATTCAAGAAAATCAAATTTTACAACTAAGCGAGTCATAGTGTTTTCGTTGGGCATAATGGAATGCGATAAGAGGGAGACAACTCAAATCGAAGTGTCGAGGTAAAAAATCAACCTTATGATCAAAGCAGTTTAGTAAAAATCGCCAAAAGTCGTAACTTTTTTTTTAGTTAAAAAAAAACTACTTGATGGAATTACGTGATTTTTGGAATATGATATCTTTGTTCTGTAACAAATGCGTACATCATATAGACTTTTCCGTATTTTCTTTATTTTAAATTGCCGCCATAAGTGCCAATTCAAATAAGCACCTTAATTATTAATTTTAAATATGCACCCGTTTTAAAATAATTTCCGTAACGGTCGTCTATTTCCTAACTGTGACCATTGTACGTTATTCTATGACGTTAGCAGGTTACGTGACTTTAGTGGAACGGCCTGCTATTTACGTAGACCACACTCGACTAGATCAATATGCGTATTTAACTTATTATTTAAGTGAGGGCATGTCTAAAAAAAAAGAAAAGAAAGAAAGAGGGTTTGTTTTACAATCCAAAGAAATTCTAAAAAGTGGTAAAAATTCAAATATATTGCATGTGGGTGTTTGTTTACATTTGAGCCAATAAAAATGTTTTCAAGAAAAATCGGCGCTTTTGGGACAAAATTTTGGAAATCGTAAAACTGAATTTCACATGAAAACAATGGTACCTATTTATTCCTCATATTTTTAAGATGATTATCTCCAAAAAATTATGAAAATCGATAAGGTAGAAAATTATTTATTAAAGAAAATAGAATTTGATCAAAACGATCGTAAAATACAGAAGAGTTCAAAAAGGAGGTAATTTTCCATTTCAATGTAAACAAGATGGCAGCAAATTTTCACCTGCTAACACGATTCAAGTTGTTTTGTTCAATAATTCAGTAAAATTCAAGTAATTTCGACTGCATAATTTGGAAGCTACCATTGTAATTTATTAGAATTGACAAAAAAAAATCAGTTGAAACCATTTTTTTTTATTTGAAAACTCCATTTATCGATTACAAAATTTCATCCCAATAGTGTAGAAGCTCCAAAAAATCTGTAATACTCTTTGAGCGGCATAGGCGCCGCATCTGTCACAGTTGAAGGCTCATTTGGTGGTATGTCTTGCCTCCTTCGTTGGTGTCTGAGCTATTGGTTGTTTCTAAACTCTCTCTCCCCATACTCCTTTTGGGCCCGATGGTGAAGCGCCATAGGTCACGGTCTTGGGCAAGTTCTTCCCAGTTTTGCATGTTAATGTCCAGCGTTTTGAGATCACGCTTACAGATGTACGGGGTCTGCCTATTTTTCTGTTGCCTGAAGTTAGTTCGCCAATGAGTATGTCTTTTGGCAATCTGCCATTTTTCATTCTGGTGACATGCCCCAGCCAGCGGAGCCGGCGCTGTTTCAGGAGTGTGTATATCACTGGCAGATTGAAGCAAGAGAGGATAACGTTGTTGGTGATCCTGTCCTTCCAGCTAATCCCAAGGATCCATCGTAGGCACTGTAGGTGGAAGGCATTCAGTCTTTGTTCATGCTTTGCATAGGTAGGCAAAGATTCACTGCCATAAGGAAGGGTGCTATTAATGCAGGTCTTGTATACAGCAGTCTTGGTCTTAATGCTAAGCTTAGAATTGTCCCAAACACGTGTTGTGAGTTGGGAAAGAATAGGAGCAGTTTCCCAATACGTCTTTCTAGTTCCAAGTTAAGTGAGGTGTTGGCTGTAATGGTACATTTTTTTTTCCTTTTTTTTCTTTTTTCCTTTTTTTTCTTTTTTTTCTTTTTTTTTTCTTTTTTTCTTTTTTTTCTTTTTTTTCTTTTTTTTCTTTTTTTTTCTTTTTTTATTACATTTTCACCTCAAACAAGGCACGTCGCCACTTTGATGTAGGGGGCTACTATCAGGGACATAAGCTACAGGGGTACTATGTAAGGAGTTGGGCAGCCAGATGTCGGTTCATGTTACACTGGAACTTCTGCATGTCAGTACAGTTGGGAAAGCAGGGTCCTGGAAGGGAATTCCAAAGTCTAGCAGTTCTGAGGAAGAAACTACTGGAGTAAAAGGCTCTCTTACATCTAGGGATCTCTACTGTGAAGGGGTGGGATTTAGCTGCTTATCGGGTTTGTCGGGGGTATTTACATTGAGTGGGGTACAACTGCTTGCAGTTTGTCAGAGCATTCACCGTTAAAGTATTTGTAGAACAGGCAGAGGGATGCAACATTTCGTCTATGGGACAGACGCTGAAGCTTAGATTACAGTTCAGGACCTATCAGGTTGGCGACTATCTTTTGAACCTTGTCCAGGAGCGAGAGACTAGTAGCAGATGCACCAGCCCAAATATGACAACAATACTCCATACATGGGCGAATGGTGGCATTATAGAGGTACAGAATACTTTCGGGCGTTAGTAGCTTTCTAGCACGGTAGAGAAAACCTACCTTTTTCGCAGCAGTCCTGGCAATACTCTCAATGTAATTGTTCCAACTCATGTTTCCTGTGAACGTTAGGCTGAGGAGTTTAAAAGATGTACTTTCAGATAAAGAGTCTTTGGCCATTGCTATTGGTGGTAGGGAAGGTTTCTTGTAATTATTGAAGGAAACAAGTTTAGTCTTGGTAGTATTAAATGTGCCCATCCATTTTTGTCCCCATTCCACTATGGATCGGAGGTCATTCTCTAGTGTTTCTGCCATTTCTTGAAGCTCTGGACTACTTCTAGATGGGTGTCATTGATAGTGATAATTGGTGATACATCTCCCTGACCCTGCCGGCGGGGCATTAGAATACGCTGACTGCCCCCCTGCAGAGGGTAAAAGTCCCTCAATGGGGGTCCTGGATATGGCCTTAAACTATATCCAGTGGTGAGGCCCCAGCTTGTGGGCTTTGGGGAGTGTGGAGCCATCCTTTAATTACCATTGCTCCCAGGTCCACCCTGACCCGGAGTGGTAGTACCTGTTAGGGTCCCAACTATGGGTTGAATAGAAACTGACGTGAAAACAACAAATATATTCTATTAAAAAAGAGTTTTCTTCAAAATCTTTGGATTCGGCATTAAATAACCCGAAAAGGGTTGATATGCCGTAAAACAAAAACAACCAACCAACCAACCCTAACCCTGCACAAGGATATTAGTTTTGATACTGATGGTGAATTGAAAATTTGTGCCGGATTGGTCTAATTAATTGAGAAGAGCGTGCAGTTCTTCCTGTGAATGAGCAGTGATTGCAGCATCATCTGCAAACAGCATGTCACGGACAGTGAGGTTTGAGATCTTTGTTTTAGCCTTAAGCCGACTGAGGTTAAAAGGCCCACCATCTGCACGAGTATCCATGTGGACACCTTCTGTGGATGAGCCAAAAGCTTTCTCCAGGAGGAGGAAGAAGATTGGTTGGTTGTTGGTTGTCTTTGTTTTACGGCATATCAACTCTTTTCGGGTTATTTAATGCCGAATCCAAAGATTTTGAAGAAAAATATACTATATTTTTCAAACCGAATAAACGTTTGAAAGTCGATACTGTATTTTTTCAAACCGAATAAACGTTTTAAAGTAAGCAAAACCACTAAAAACTTATCTTGTCTTGTTATTAACAAGCATTAATGGCAGGAGACTGATAGGGACCCATAGTTTTGAAAGCGGGTTTATCCTAATTTTTTTTTGATGTTTCCAATTACTTTTTGATTGTATTTGAAAGATTAAAGCCTAAAGTTAATTTCTAGAAGGAAAAAAAAATATATATATATATATATATATATTTTACTCGTGAAAAATAAAAGTTATAATGAAAAATGTTTTCACGGCAACATTTGGAAACCGAGAAGTTCAGGTAAATTTTGGAAGTTAAATAAATTCATTGTAAAAAAAAAAAAAAAAAATCCCTTGAAAGATAAATATTAATTTTCTGGGACTTCCAGCTGACTACAATATGGTTTGTCTTCAAGTCTAACGTAAACAAGTTTTTGATGAGCTATAAACTAACAAACTTACCGAATTTCCATTACTAACGATTACTATATTGTCCAATTTCTACTGTACACTCTTTAACCCTTATCCTCGAGTGGACCCTTGGCCTTGATAATGTGGTGATGCCTATATAAAAAAAAACAAAAAAAAATCCTAAGATATTGAATTAAATTTAAAAAAATAAATAAATAAAAAATAATAAAAAAAACTTGTTTGTGCAAAAAAAAGAATAGCTTATTTGAATTTTGGACCGCTTTTTCGAATCTCTGTGGATTGTAAAACAAATTCGAAAGAGGATTGGAGCCATTGGTACAGACGATTCAAATGAGTGACAAAAGCGATATTTTCAGCAGACAATATCACCCGAAAAGACGAGAAGACACGATCGTATAAAATTAAAATAAATAACAATGGCGGGCTTTTAGGCCCACCTGGTCTACGGGGTGGGGGTTAGGGTTAAAAATAGATGACGTCAACACCCATGCGAACAGTTTGTGTCCTGTTTTTAGTTATTTTGTTTCCTGAAATGACTCCAATGACAACTGAAGCAGTCATCGTGTTGTTCGAGGCTTGGTTTTGCGTTCCAACCGTAACTGGAGAGTTTGGTATTTGATATTTAAAGAATAAAAATAGATTGCTTTATCTAGATAAGCGATCTAGTGTGTTATTATTGAAATGTATCCCGGGGTGGGTGGGTGGGGTCTATTGAAATGTACCCCCCCCCTGGGGGAAGAGGTGGAGTTTGACCTTCAAATAGACGAAAAGATATGACCAAGCCTCGTTTAACTTAAAAGAATTTTAACATTTTTATGTTGCTGCTGTTCTAACAGTGCGCCGTATTGATGCGTGTAAAAATATCAGCAGCCGCCTAAGAATAGCTGGCTAGCGAAAATAGTAGCAGCAACAGCCGTTAAAGAACGTATTTTTTTTTTTTTTTTACAAGGTGGTCACCATTATCAAGGCCTAGAAGCCACTCAGGGATAAGGGTTGTTGTAAGTACAGTACGTTGGTGTGGATATTTAGAGTGTCTACTTAAGGGGGTGGCGATTCATCAGGAATTTGTTTACGTTGGACTTGAAGACATCCAAGTTGTAGTCAGGAGGGAAGCAGGCAGACGGAACAGAGTTCCACAGGCGTGTGCACTGCAGTTCTAAGAAAAAAGCTTTGTTCATGGAATCTACGTTTTGATTTAGGCATAGATAAAGAGTGGGGAAAGTTTTTGACAGTGGATTCCGCTAGACGGGTGTTTTTTGTAAAAGATTGGCGAGGGTGGACGAGGGATTAGAGCTCAAATGAGCACCTGCCATGGAAATAACGGTAAAACAAAGACAGGCTCACAACGTCTCTTCTGTGGGAGAGAGGTTGCAGGGAAGAGAAAAGGGCATCCCCCACTAAGCCACAAAGCCTATTTTGTACTCTGTCAAGGCAGGATAGGCTGTTTTTAGCAGCTCCTGCCCCGATGTGGCAGCAGTACTCCATCCTTGGACGTACTTGGCTTTTATACAGATAGAGAATTGCATCAGTAGTGAGATATCTTCTGGAGGGGTAGAAGGATTCCATCATTTTCCCAGCGTCCCCGGCAACAGATTTGATGTACGTGTTCCATTTCAGATCAGGAGTAAAGATCAAACCCAGAAGCTTGTCAAAACATGGAGCCTCTCCAAGACGAGAGCCATCCATATCAATTGATGCCAGATGGGGATCAGAGCATTGATGATGTAAAGATAGGAGTTTGGTTTTAGAGGCATTAAAGGTAACCAGCCACGTCTTCCCCACTGAACCACTCGTTCGAGATCAGAGGAGAGAGAATAAGAGAGAGCTTTGTCATTTACAGCCTTTGATGTGTTGCGTGTCATCAGCATAGATGTCAACGAATGATTTAAGTATGTGTTTAGGGAGATCATTGATGTAGATCAGGAAGAGAGTTGGGCCCAGGATGAACCCTTGAGGAACTCCAGCATTAATAATGCAGGCCTCTGATCTTTGTCCATCAACCACTACTCTTATAAGCCTATCAGAGAGAAATGATTTAATGATAGAGAGAATATTTCCAGTTATACCGTAGCTGGAGATCTTGTGAAGTAGGCCTTTATGCCATACCTTGTTGAAGGCCTTTGATATGTCAAGAGAAATTGCCCTAGAAAGGAAGCCTTTGTCAAGAGATTCACTAATCATATGAGATATAACCGTTAGCACATCTGCGGTACATCTTGCAGAACGGAAATCATATTGCATGTCACTAAGAAGGTTATTCCTGCTGAGGTGGTTGATTATTTCTCTATTTAATATGGATTCCAGCAACTTATGACACACAAGAGACTTATTGGTCTGTACTGAGAAGGAGATGACTTATCACCTGAATTCTTAAATACAGGGCATACTGATGAGGTTTTCCAGGGTGTTGGAAAGCACTTAAGATAACGTTTAAACGGTTTCGTAAATATGGGAGCAAGTTCTGGTTGAAGCTTTTTTAACACTATAATTGGGATGCCGTCAGGGCCAGTTGCTTTACTGGAATCAAGGTTCTTGATTAGCTTGGCGACCTCATGCACAGATATTTGTGTTGCCTAGCGTGTTCTGTGTTATAGGAGGAAATATGGGGAGTTGATGGCCTTCGTCGCATAGGGTAGAATTAGCTGCAAAGTTCTTGGCAAATAGTTTGGCCTTGTCTGAAGCTGAGGAGATGACCTCTGGTCCGTTGATAATGGTTGGGATAGAACGCACACTTCTGTTCAGAATCCTATTTGTTATTTGCCAAAACTGGTGGGAACCAAGCCGCTGATCAGCTACTTTGGATTTAACAGACTGAGCATATAGCTCTCTTGCATTTTTTATTACTCTTTTACAGTGGTTGCTGGTGTTCCTGAAAGCAGCTTTAGTCTCAGTGCATCTATTACGTTGGTAGCTATGAAAAAAATGATTTCTGTGCTCGATGGCAACAGCACATTCTGGAGAGAACCATGGCTGGTTGGTAGGTTTTTGTTGGAATTTTTTAGATGGTATGAATCGGTCTATGCTTACAATTAACCATTTGGTCAGATCTGATACTATAGAGGACACTTCCTTTTTAAACATGGAGTGCAGAGGTAAATCAGATATGAATGTACAGAAGCTATTCCAGTCAGCCATGGAGTATCGGTATACAGTATGGTGGAGGGGTACGTCTGGGGACTTATTACATTTCATTTTTACCTTAATTGATACGACGGAGTGGTCGGAGGATCCTAGAGGAGAATGAACGGAACATGAACATAGCTCAAGGGGAGTTGAGAGAAAAAGGTCTAGGAGGCTTGCATATTGACCTGTAGTATCGGGCACACGGGTGGGCTCGCGAACAATCTGAGTGAGGTCATAAACAATGGCAAAATCATGAGACAGAACCTCCCCTCATCGTCCGTCTTATTTGAGTGGGTCAGCCATTCCACATTATGGACGTTGAAGTCACCACAGATGTGGATGTTAGCCGAGGGATGTGCAGACCGGATGTGGTCTATTTTCTCTTAAAGATAGTAACTCCGCTGTATGCAAGTTAACAAGTGCGCGCGAGCTTGCGTCACAAGAAAAGGAGAAAAATTTTTATACCACTAGACATTACACGAGTTAGACACACGTACATAATACGTATATACCCTTTCATATCATACACAACCCCCAACAATATTACATAATCGTTCTGGTACCGTGACCATATTATTTTATTAATTATATTAACCACTGTTAACTCACTGTTGTTGTTGTTGTTGTTGTTGATTAAAAGAAAATTACTCGTAATTCTGCTATTCCTCCTCTTTTAATGGTCTCCAGGTCATTTCATCTTCTAAGAATATGGCTGATCTTTTTGCTGACAATTCTTCTATCAATGATTCTGGCGCTATTCTCACAGATTTTCCTTTGAAATTCTGTAATTATCACTCCAAGGATTTTTTTTTTTTTTTTTTTTTTTTACTCATGTTCACTCCGTACAAAGCATATCGCCACTTGGACGCAAGGGGCTACTATTTGGGTCCATGTCTAGGAAAGATTAACAAGATATTTGTTTACATTACATTTAAACTTTTGCATATCAGTACAACCAGGGAAGCAGGCAGCAGGAAGGGAATTCCAAAGTCTAGCTGTTCGAGGGAAGAAACTATTAGAATAGAAAGCTTTCTGGCATTTAGGGACGACAACAGTGAAAGGGTGAGATCTCATTGCTAAGCGGGTTTGTCGGGAATATGTACATCGAGGGGATACAAGTGCAACAAGTTCATCAGAACACATTCGATTAAAATATTTGTAAAACAGTCACGGTCATGCAACATTGCGGCGATGGGACAGGGGCTGGAGCTTAGTTGATAAAGTGGGACCGATTAGATTTACAACTCTTGTTTGGACTTTATCTAAGAGAGAGAGACTAGTGGTAGATGCACTAGCCCATGCATGGGCGAATGGTAGTCTGTCAGGCGTAAGTAGCATGGGGTATTGTTTCCACATCTCATTCAAGTCCAACGTTAACAAATTCCTAATGAACCGCCCCCTTAAGTAAACACTTCATAAAATCTCCACACTAACGTAATGTACTTGCAATAACCCTTATCCCTGAGTGGCTTCCGGGCCTTGATAAGTGGTGATCACTGTGTAAAAAAAAAAAAAAAAAAAGAGGGACTCAAAAAAAGGGATTTCCATGTCAGTAGGAGGGAGGGAGCCATTCTCTAGCTGCCTGGTCTCTTCCTGAGATGTTGTTAGGCGCTTGACATGGCTGGAGAAGCTTCCCTTCGATTTTGGTTGCGCCATTGGTTTATGTTCATGAAGGTGACGCCGTTCATCACTGATAACTTCCGTGATCCCTACTTGGTTGCCAACTTTCCGTCTCGCATCTGAAGAGACAATGGCCAGTGAGGAGGTGCAGGTTATTCAGGTGGGTTAGCTGCACCGGTTGGGCAGTAGGGGGCAGACAAGGCAGTGTTGCATTGTATGGCCCTCCTCTTAACATTCCTAGATGGTTGGGTTAGTTTTGCAGACCCTATCTGATCAGATCATCTTTTTATTTTTATTTTGTATCCTTTTTATGTCGCCACCGCCGCCATCTTCTTTGCCTCCTCCTCTTCATTCATTATTTTTATGCGCGCGCTTTTGATTTGTTCTTGTGCACTCGAGTGTTGTTGTTGTAGTAGTAGTAGTAGTAACAACAATAATACTAGCTGCCCAGAACCGGCGTCACCCAAGAGAATTTCAAATGTCTTGGGGAAACAAACGTTGCATCTTTTAAAAATATTCATGTTTCTCTAAATTCATCAAAACTCTCCATACACACGTATCATGAGTTGTGCAGTTTTTCTTTTTTTTTTTCTTCTTTCTTTTCTTTTCTTTCTTTTCTTCTTTCTTTTCTTTTCTTTCTTTTTCGTTTCTTTTCGTTTTCTTTCTTTTCCTTCCTTTTCTTTCTTTTCCTTCCTTTTCTTTCTTTTCCTTTTTCCTTTCCTTTTCTTTTTTCCTTCCTTTTCTTTTTTCCTTCCTTTTCTTTTTTCCTTCCTTTTCTTTTTTCCTTTTTCTTTTTTCCTTTTTCTTTTTTCCTTTTTCTTTTTTCCTTTTTCTTTTTTCCTTTTTCTTTTTTCCTTTTTCTTTTTTCCTTTTTCTTTTTTCCTTCCTTTTCTTTTTTCCTTCCTTTTCTTTTTTCCTTCCTTTTCTTTTTTCCTTCCTTTTCTTTCCTTTTCTTTTTTCCTTTTTCGTTTTCCTTTCCTTTTCTTTCTGTCTTTTCCTTTTCTTTCTTTTTCTTTCTTTCTTTTTCTTTCTTTCCTTTTCTTTCTTTCCTTTTCTTTTTCTTCATCATTTCTTGATTCGTTTCTTTTTCTTTGTCTTTTTTACTTTTATTTTGTCTTTACTTTATCTTTTTTACCTTTACTTTTTTTCTTTCTTCCTTTTTTCTTTCTTCCTTTTTTCTTTCTTTTCTCTTTCTTCTTATAGCTGTCTAATACTGAATATTATTTTAAAAGTCCTGAAATACTGCATCCTTTCAAATCTAAACGTTCTCCAAACTACACCTGATGACCTCCCCCGCCATACACAGATAATTCATGACTCGTGCACTATACAGGGTGGAACGATAAAAGTATTGCCCTAAAGAAAACACTGCAGATTTATTTTAAAACCGTCATTGAAAAAATCAATTCCAGTAATTTGATTATATAGTAGAGCTGACATCTATTCAATGTAGCCGCCTTCAGCCGCAATCACCGCCTCGATACGGGTCCGGAACTAGAAGCATGCCTTTTCTACAAGCGCCACCAGGAATTTGGTGGATGGCGGCGATCAGGCTGGCATTGATGTTGTGGGAGGTCATGTTGGTGATGTTTTCAACATATGTCCAAACGAAGTAGTCCAGCGGGTTCAGGTCAAGGGGGAGGGGGTCAATGGAAGAAGGGTATAAATTCGTAGCACTCTTTCTGAAGCCAAGCCTGGATCTCTTTGGACCTGTGAGCCGGTCCAAAGTCCTGCTGCCACACCCAAGGTTTGCCAGAGGCTACCTGATTGCAGCAGGGATTATCACACTCTTCATCACATCCAGGTACACTTTGGCGTTAACTTTCAAATCGACTTCCAAGATGTGAGGTGTCATGATGTGCCCCTCACTTGAAACCACACCAAAGACCATAACTGTGGCCAGAAACTTCGTTGAGCTTTACCCATAAGCGTTGAACCGTTCGGATTTGCATTTTGAGGGTGCAGGCAATGGTCCAGTTGTTATAACTTGGATCGGTAGAGAGCATGAGTTGTACAACGGCGCATCTCCGATCTCGCTCGTTGAACATTGTGTCACTTTCAGACATGATAGAAAGTTCCTATCGCTCTTGAGAGTTGTACACAACTGACCAACGAGTAGATGGTCTGCAACAACAAAAAATGGTTTTCATCAAACGGAAATGGAATCATGTCTTTTATAGGGCGACAGTTTTATCGTTCCCCCTATGCATTTCCCATGTACACGCTTGTTTCATGCGTTCTAGTGCACTTGAATAATCTATACAATTCCATTATTATTTTAAACGCGGCTAAACAGGAAATGAACAAACTAGACTAATACAATGTCTCTTTGATGAGAGATTTCCACGAGGATCGAATGTTGTTATAATTAAACGTTTGTTATTTCTGTGCCTTTTATTCATCTTATTTTGTTTGTGTTGCGTGGTTGAAAGGCGGGTTGATTTTTGTTTTTGGTGGCGTGTCATCATTTTATTTGTTATTTAAGGTCAACCAAAAACATAGAATTCCACCCCCGACCCCCAAATTGTCACCCATGGAATCGTTCTGTTTTAGACTTTGAAAAATCATAACTTTTATGCCATAAGTGTTTCATCAAGTGTTAAAATATCTAAGTACCTGAACACAGAAACTACTTACCTGGCCCGGGCCCTTCGGCGTCTGGGCAACTTGTGCCTAATTTGCTCGGTAGGGGGAGCAAATAAATACCCGTATCTGAACACAGAAAATTATTTCACTATCTTTACTGTCCCGACCTGGCACTTCCCCGGAACTACTTAATGATTTTATAGTTAAACTTTTTTCTTTCTTTTTTTTTTTTTTTTTTTTTTTTTGTCCCCTAACAAAAGAAGGGTGGACCTGTAAATTCACCCTTGTCGTTCGTCCGTTCGTCCGTCCACACATTTCTCAATAACTACGCCTTCTCAATAACTACGCCTTGGAATTTTTTGAAATTTTCCACAAACATTAAACATGATATGGGTAAACAAAAAAGTAACAGAACGGATTTTCCGAGAAAACTCCAGTTGCCCCTTCGGATGCCTTTCGGGTTAAAATGGCTAAAATTGAGACTTTTGTGCGTATATAAAAAAAAAAAAATTGATACCTTGGATTTTTATAAAACTTTCTGAAAAGTTGTAACTAACCGATTTCTATATAATTTTGTTTGTCTATACTTCACGATAACCCTTGGGTGTGCCCCAGGGGCTCTTTTAGGGCTAATAAAAACACTCCACTTTTGGGACTATTTTATAATATTTGGCCAAAATTTTCTGTGTATGTCTATTTAGCAGTTTTGCATGGTGCTGAACTCAAATTTAAATATATGTTACGGCCGTGGGGACTTTTGGGGGCTAAATGGGGGAAGGGCAAATGATGGACCTAGTCATTTTTTTTTTTTTTTTGCAAGGTGAAGAACTCAAATTTACATAAGTTAAGGCCTAAAACTGCACCGTTTGTTTTTTTTTTTTTTTTCACCAGAATTAGACGTCTCCTGGGGACTTTTGGGGCTAACTGGGACCATGTATGCTTCACTTTTTTGTTTGTTTGTTTGTTGTTCTAGCTTTGCAGGTCGGTAGTAATAGAAAAGATACAATATTATAATTATTAGACTATACATTATACTAACTGTCCCGGCCTGCTGATGTTGGTTTGATAGCGAGGGGAAGGAAGGGGTCCACGGAATAAACGGGGAGGATTAATAAGAGGGGAGAAAAGCGCACACAAAAATGAACAGCTTTAAATTAAATGAGAAGAAAGATGGGTATTCATCTAATATCCTATAAAAGAGAGGACACTTCTCAACCTATATACTCAACGAAGTTTTAATCTAAATACTTGAATCTTTGTGTATATATAGGTTATTCATACATGTGGAAAACTTTTCATTCGGTTTTTATCCGAGAAAAAAAATCGGCTCCTAAGAGGTCAAAAGTGAAAAAAAAAATGCTACGTGGGAATCGTTGGATTTTTCTGTTTGCTGTTTCACGCTTGTGCATGCGCGAATAGTTCACGTTACAGATTTCTTATGTAAAGTATAAGTCGGTTTGAAAACACTTTTTTAAGGAGTGTGTCATGCTGGCCTAATGGTCATCGTACTTGATTCACTGTCTTTGTTTTGGTTTCGATCTCAGCTCGAGTATTTTTGTTTTAATTACAAAAAGTGTTTAGAAACAAAACCTACTCATCGCATGCACATGTCTCAGTTTTTCCGTTTTTTTTTTTGTTTTTACTTTTTTTTCTTTTTTAAGGAATTTAACGTTACGTTTGATACCTACGGTATTTCTGTTTATAATCAACTAGCAGGGATACCCGACGTTGCCCGGGATTGAATGATGATCAACGAATATTTTGCACTCCTATATTTTTATTGTCATCGAAATCCGTGAAATCTCCCGGGAGGAAGCTTCACATGCCTCCATGCAGTAACTTAGTCCAAAATATGTGTTATTCTACATTGCACTGTAGAGAATGTATTGTTTCTTTTATAAAATTATATTATATAAAATTCTTTCCAATTTACAAAAAAAAAAAAAAAACATTAAGAAATTTACATGAGGGTTTGAACCTACAGACCACGCCATGCAAAAAAAAAAAAAAAGAAAACATGTAAATTTTCAAGTCTTAGAAAATTCTTTGTAGTCAATGAAAAAAAAAATCAGGAATTTACGTGCGGCCTTTGAACCTACGGACCACGTCATGAACCCCCCCCCCCCCCCCAAAAAAAAAAACGCTATCAACTTACCCACAGTAGAATTTTCACAGCCCGTTGTTCTATCATTGTTGCTAAGTGACGACATTGATAAAAATAGCTTTACCGATGCTAGCTAAATTAAAATAATAGTTTTGATTATCGGTAATTATTGGGGGTATTCTGAGACACAGTTTAACTAAGATCACGCACAGACTTATACACTAAAGTTCTGTAAAATTTAAAGAAAATCTGTTCAACTGTCAACCGTTTCGGACTCGAATATAATTATATAAATGCAACTTTGTCTGCGTGTGTGAATTCGAGTCCGAAACAGTTGAACAGATTTTCTTTAAATTTTACAGAACTTTAGTGTATAAGTCTGTGCGTGATCTTAGTTAAACTTTGTCTCAGAATACCCCCAATGATTACCGATAATCAAAATGTATACATATATATATATATATACTTTATATTCTTATCATCAGTATCTTTAGATTTATTATTTTTATTATAGTTCTTGCAATTATTATTACTATTCCTTACTTTGACACTTCTGCATTACACGGACGGCGCCATTGTTAGAGGGCAATAACTCCAATTTCCTTATGATCAAATAACACTGCAAATAAATAAGATATTTTCCGAACACAAAAATATTTGAAAACCAAAACATTTACTGTATAAAAATGTATCAAAATACAATTGATACTATCACTGGCAAAAATGGCTTGCAAAAAATCGACCCCTCCTTGTAGAAAACTGCCCAGTTAAGAGTGAAGGAACTAATGTTTTTGGTCAATTTTTCGATATTTATCGTCCGAGATGCCGACCTTCAAAATGATACCGAGCTCGTGAAAATCCGTCGCCTCTGTCAAGTTTTAGACAGATACATACATACATACATACATACATACATACATACAGACAGATGAGATTTTTATTATAGATGGTTTGAATTTTTAAATTAATAAACAATTTCAATTGAATGCGTCCCCTATTCTTTGACCAAGAAGCACCACCTAGCGGCAGTTTAGTGAAACTTACAAAAATAATGGCGCCGTCCGTGTAATGCAGAAGTTTTCTTCCTTTTATTAATAATATTTGTATATTTATTATAATTATTACAATATTTATTGTTACTATTATCATTGCTGAACTTTATTTTAATGTCGGTATAATGTTTTGTATTTTTCTATGCGTTTACTCTAACCCGCATCCATATTTGTCTGCCTTGACGTGACTATATCACATCTGTACAAAATCTAAAACCAAACTCCTATCTTTACATCATCATCATAATCATCATCATCAACGCTCTGATCCCCATCTGGCATCAATTGAAATGGATGGCTCTCGTCTAGGAAAAGCCCCATGTTTTGACAAGCTTCTGGGCTTGACCTTCACTCCTGATCTGAAATGGAACACGTACATCAAGTCTGTTGCCAAGGTCGCTGGAAAGATGGTTGGATCCTTCTACCACTCCAGAAGATATCTTACTACTGATGCAATTCTCTATCTATATAAAAGCCAAGTACGTCCAAGGATGGAATACTGCTGCCATATCTGGGAAGGAGCTGCTAAAAACAGCCTATCCTGCCTTGACAGAGTACAAAATAGACTTCGTGGCTTAGTGGGGGATGCTCTTTTCTCTTCCCTGCAACCTCTCTCTCACAGAAGAGATGTTGCAAGCCTATCTTTGTTTTATCGTTATTTCCATGGCAGGTGCTCGTCTGAACTCCCATCTCTGGTCCCCCCCTCGCCAATCTTTTACAAAAAACACCCGTCTAGCTGAAGCCACTGTCAAAAACTTTCCCCACTCTTTATCTATGCCTAAATCAAAACGTAGATTCCATGAACAAAGCTTCTTTCTTAGAACTGCATGCCTGTGGAACTCTGTTCCGTCTGCCTGCTTCCATCCTGACTACAATGGATGTCTTCAAGTCCAACCTAAACAAATTCCTGATGAACTGCCCCCTTAAGTAGACACTTTAAATACTACTGTACTTACAATGACCCTTACCCCTGAGTGGTGTCTGGGCCTTGATAAGTGGTGACCACCTTGTAAAAAAAAAAAAAAAATCTGGTAGATCATCCCGCTACCATACAACACCATCTTAACACTAGTCAGCAACCTTTTTCACTTCTCGTCTGACTATATTACTGTTTTTTTTTTGTTTTTTATTTCACTTTACCTTACTTTTTATATTTATCGTCTAGTTTTTTATTTTCTAGGAAACTTTTAGCTTCAATCTATGGCCCCCCCCCATCACCAAACTTTCACGAAAAACACTCGTCTAGCCAAGACCACTATCAATAATTTCCCACACTCCTTGTCTGTGTCTAAACCTAAATGTACATTCCACAAACAAAGCTTCTTTCTTAGAACTGCACGCCTGTGGAACTCTTTTCAAATTGCCTGCTTTCCAGCTGACTACAATCTGATTGTCTTCAAGTCCAATGTAAACAAATTCTTGATGAACCGTCCCCCTAAATAATCCAATTTACAAAATTCCCACTACTTATTTTTACTGCGCTATAATCACATTGACTAATGTATCCCCATTAACCCTTATCCTCGAGTGGCCTACGGGCCTTGATAAGTGGTAATCCTTGTGTAAAAAAAAAAAAAAGGAAAAAAGATCACCACATACCTGATTATCTTGTTACCATATAGCTCCTTCTTAGCATATATATATTAACCATAAACATATATATATTAACCATAAACATATATATATTAACCATAAACATATCATATGTTGACCATAAACATACCATATGTTAACCATAAACATTTTCCTTAGGACTGATATGCACGATGGGGTGGGGAAAACCTTTTGTCTTTCCTCTCTAGCTATCTCTTTCCGAAACCTCTACATTTTATCCTTCTTCAGATTCTCCTACATATAGGTGTATGTATGTATGTATGTATGTATGTCAACGGCCAACTAGCACCGTGTATATTTGTGTGTGTGTATATGTGTATTGGGGTAGAGAGGGCTCCCGTAAGCCGTGGTGAAGGCAACCTTTCTAGGAGAAGCAAATCTCTGATGTAAAAAACCATAAAGCGGAAGACCATTACCCGCATTAAGCTGGTCTGCAGTTTAATTTGTTGCTGGCTATCTTGCTCTTGCTTGTTGCTGGATCTCAACATTTTGAACCGAGAGAGAGACTTAGCTGTCATGCAAAGCTAAGACTCTGTAACATCATATTTGTATAGATACTCCCTCAGACATTTGGGCTCATGGATTTTAAATGTCTGAGGGAGTGGCACTCGTCTGACAAGACGTTGCAATCATCATCATGTATGTATGTATGCGGGTGTATATATATATATATATACACTAGATAAGTGGATAGTCCTTAATCCGCGGAGTTTCGAAGAAATACTTTACTTCTCATCAGAGGATAGGAATTAGCAAAATGCGGGATCGGATTTTGCATGCAGAAGTATTTGATGAAACAACAAGTAAGTCAAAGATCTTACTTGAAAACAAAAAAAGTAAAGCAGAGGGAATATGGTGAAGAAAAAGGTGATTACACATGAATGGATAGTCTGGTGGAAGATAAAAAAATCCAGTGACGGTAAAATCCAAATGTAAAACTTCAAGAAAGTTAAAAGAATTTCCATTTGTACAAGTTAAATCCAAGGAAATCCCGTAAATGGAAGAAGATGGTCCATAATAATCCAAAAGCAGAAATCCATGGAATAATTCACAAAAATATGTACAAGGGGAAAAAAGAACAGATTCCAATAATATTAATAAAAGAAAAATAAGATATGCTTTTCACTCTATTTCCGAGACATAAATATAAATAAGAAAGATCAGGGAAGAGAAAGAGGAGAGAGAAAAAAAGGAGAGAAAAAAAAATGATAAAGTTAAATATAAAATAAAGGGAAACAAAAGTCAAAATGACCCAGACAGGAAATGTTAAAGGCGCGAAAAAAAAAATATATAGGGCAAAATAATATAGGTTTATTTTTTTTATATATATATATATATATATATATATATATTATATCTCGTATACCTATATCTCTCTTTTCCTGTCCCTCTCCCTTTCTCTCCCCACATTTGCTTATGTATCTTTATAGGCTTATGTATATATGTAAAATTGTCTATACGTGTATGTATATGCATATGTGTATCTGTTATATGTATGTATGTATGTATGTGTTATATATATATATATATATATATATATATATGTTTCTATGGAAATATATTTTATTTCCTTATTATATTAATAATATATACCAATCCTTATTTAAGAAGCTCAATGTAATTACAGAGCAATATAGTGAATAAATGACAAAAAACTATATTCCAAAATTCATGATGTTGCCCATCTTAAAATTTATTTCTTTAATTCAGTTGACACTTACAATTCTTTACAGTATGTTTTGTAGCACAAAATCACTTAATTATTATATCAATCAGTGAATCTATTTTGCCCTGAACTCATCAAAAGAAATAGCAACAATCAATCCACCAAAAGAAAATAAAATGCGTTTGGACTAAAAAATTCGATTAAAAAAATTCGAAAATTGGAAGAGAAGTTGCAAATACCTAAGTTTTCTTTTATTACGCCATTTTTGCAACTTTTCTTCCAATTACAAGAATTCGCTCCTGCTTGTGTTCCTTGCAATTATATCCACTACAAATAGTTTAGCGTGTATTTTGTGTGAGAGGGGGAAAAAACGTTTAATTTTCTATGGATATGATAGCACAAAGATGGCGTTCCTATAGACGTTTCTTGATTGGATCGCCCCCCCCCCCATTCAGCATCTAATATTACCAAATAGTCACCCATTTTATACTAACCAGTCTCCAAATCGCTTAACTTCAGTGATCTAACAAGAACCAGTGAAAAAATATGATTATGTTCTATTTACTGCATTCCCGGGCAACGCCGAGGAGAAACAACTAATTTGTAACAAATTAGATTACTCTTATTCTGTGTTGGTTTACCTCAACTTCCGTTCAGTTTTAGTTACTTCCGGTCTTACGATCAGGAGTGTTTTGTGGGGTTTTTTCATAAAAAAAATTAGGTAAAGATGAGACAATTTCGTTTTGATGTGGCTAATGTCTGTTAGTTTTACAATAAATCCGTTCTGATAATAAAGTAAAGATGTTTGATGCGATCCGACATGTTGACAAAGTAGGGCTTTGTTTAGCGCCGTGGTGGGCGCCATTCTTTGAATGCAATCAAAGCAAACTCAAACAGTATAAACCATGTGTGTGTCATTTACAGAGTGGGTAGTGTATTTCAGGACAGATTTAAAATGACTCTAAGGAACAGATAACAATACTTTTCTGCTGAAAGACATTTTGTAGGATAACAATAGATATATTGTTTAAAAATTTTATACGTGAAATTCTACTTCAGCTCCGATAACAGCTTTTAGGTGAGGTATGAACCGCCTACAGTTTAGGATTAGGTGATCTTGTTCATAGTCGGCATTACTCTAACTATAGAGACTTTTAAAGGTTATTTAGTATTATAAGAGTTTCTTTTTAAACACTTTTCTCATCTATGCTCCACACATAGTAGCCCAAAAGATTGAATAATATAAATTGTGTGTCGTTTATAGGTGTACTGTCTTTGAGGACACACACACAAAAAAAATTACACTTAAAAACATATAACCATGTCTTTCACAATTTTATATATTACACTCCTTTCAGCTTCGATAACGGCCCTGTGAAGTATGAATCGCCTACATTCTAAGATTAGGTGATTTTGTTTATAGTCGACATGAAAAGAAATTAGAATCTTAGGAAGATTTTTATAATTCCAGCAGTTATATGAGTAATCGGACTCCTGAAAAAAAAAAAAATTAAAAAAAACTATACTTGACAAATATACCCAGTGAAACAAGTGCAAGAGAGATACAAACAATTGCACTTAAATGAGCGGTTAGAATCTTAAAAAGATCTCTTGATTAAAAAGTATGAGATTAACAGATGACGTTGCTCCATACCCAACTAGAACAAAATGATAAAAAAAAAAAACATACAGACTTTTAAAAATGATCTAGTGTTATAATAATTATCATGATTTCTATTTTCTCAACTTTGCTCCACACACAATAGCCCAAAAAATTGACTAATAGAAACTTAGCGTTATTTGCACGTTATGTACAGGATGGAACGATAAAGTTGTCGCACCTAAAGAAAACAACACTACAGATTTATTTTAAAACTTTCGTTGAAAAAATCATTTCAAGTAACTTGATTATGTAGTAGAACTGACATCTATTCAATGTAGCTGCCTTCAGCCTCAATCACCACCTCGATATGAGTCTAGAACTAGGAGCATGTGTTTTCCACAAGCGCCAGTGGGAGGTCGCCGAATATTCTGCGGATGCGGCGATCAGGCTGGCTTTGATGTTGTGGGATGTTTGTCATGTTGGTCATGTCCTCAACGTATGGCCAAACAGTAGTCCAGCGGGTTCAGATCGGGAGAGGGGGAGGGGTAGTGAGAGAAGGATACAAAGTCGTAGCACTCCTTCTGGGTCTCTTTGAATTCATGGGCAGGCAATGAGTCCTGCTGCCACACCCAGAGTCTGCCAGCAGATCACCATCCAGGTACACTTTGGTGTTGACTTTCAAGCAGACTCCCATAGTTGTTGTCTCACCACGTTTTTGGCCAACTAATCCTCTGGCCTTCTTTGGGTAAGATTGAAACCGCTATCTTCAGACTGTACTCACCTGGAACCATAGAGATTCAATGCCTTTATCCACTACGCCACAGGCCCTGAAGAGCAAACAAGGTTGGATTATTTTGGTCTTATAAATTCAAGGTTTCGTTCTGGTAAAACAACAACAACAACAACAACTATGGAAGGCAGTAATTACTGAGGATACAGTTAAGACTCAGCATTCTTATCCCATTGCGGTTAACCATCTGAAGAAGGCCAAAGGATGAGTTGGCTGAAACGTGGTAAAACAACAATAACTATGAAGATGAGGACAACAGTCCACAAATAAATAAATAAATATGCAGATTACTCATCTCAAAGCATAAAATAAGGGGAAAAAGGAACGACCGGAGAATTGAAAGACAGCGTGTTATGCGAACGGACGTTTATATTATCACGATTATTGAAGCTGGCTCAAAAAATTGTAGGTGGGACAGAACACAACTTTAAAACTCCACTGAAATCAATTTTCAAACTAATTCAGCTTTCGTAACGGTAACGAAGGACAAGATTTTTGATGTGCGGTTGGTTCCGGAGTTTAATGATGCTGTTGTGTAGTCGGATTGGGCCGGGGGTTCATATCGGAGTCACATAATACAGGGACTCAGAACAAAGATGATAATGACATTTATAAACATTACACACACAGTTCATATTTATAATGCAAATTCATTATTGAAAGAGGGAAATGTGTAAGGGGGAGAATCATTACTGATGATGGCGGAGGGGACAATACTTGAAGGGGGTTATACAAAGTTCGTTTACAAAATGATGATGCTTTATTCATACCAGCTGGATGATTGATGATGGTCAGGGATTCAAGCTTTTACGGTTACATGGTCTCCTCTTCCTCCTCTCTCGTCTCACTAAGTCGTTGTCCAACTCTCGTCTGCTAACTGACCTCTAACTTCAAACCCTGTCTCAATATATTGGAAATCTCCTTTCTTGATGACGTCAGAGGCGTGTCTTCGCCACGTGAAATTTATTCCTGTGAATTTTACCTACGTATGTCTAAAACACACTTTTGGCAAACCAAGAAATCCCAATTTGAATTGTTTCATTTATAAGCTACTTATTTGAAAATCAAACCTATTTTTTCCTATTTACTATGCCTCCCCCCCCCACAGGACAGAGTTAGACACCAGGGTCGTTTTTTAATGTGGAGAAAAGGAACAAAAATAAAAATTGTCTCAGTCGTGAAGGATTTCTCCTCCACTATCAGAGAACAAGAAATTGAAGTGCAGCATCTGAAGAACAGATGGTATTTATTTGCTCCCCCACCGAGCAAATTAGGCACAAGGCCAATTTTTAATGTGAGGAGTGAAGGGAGGGGAAAGGGAAAAAGGGGACCAGCTCCCGAGAGGTGGGAAATGGGAGCTGGTTAAAGGTCAGGTATGTGGGGTTGCCCCCACATCTGGTCTTTGCTTGCAGTATCTGCCGGAACAGATGGTATTTATTTGCTCCCCCACCGATCAAATTAGGCACAAGGCCGATTTTTAATGTGAGGAGTGAAGGGGAAATGGAGACCAGCTCCCCGGGGAGTAGGGGAGCTGGATAGTGACAATTGGTATGAAGGGTTACCCCTACATTGACCAAGGTCTTATATGTGAGGTTGCCCACACATATGGTCTTTGCTTGCAGTATCTGTCGGAACAGATGGTATTTATTTGCTCCCCCACCGAGCAAATTAGGCACAAGGCCAATTTTTAATGTGAGGAGTGAAGGGAGGGGGAAGGGAAAAAGGGGACCAGCTCCCGAGAGGTGGGAAATGGGAGCTGGTTAAAGGTCAGGTATGTGGGGTTGCCCCCACATCTGGTCTTTGCTTGCAATATCTGCCGGAACAGATGGTATTTATTTGCTCCCCCACTAAGCAAATTAGGCACAAGGCCGTTTTTAATGTGAGGTAAAAACCAGCTCCCCTAAAAGTAGGCAAAAAGGGGGCACTCTGGTTACCAAAAATAATAATTGTCCCAGTATAGAGGGTTTCCCCTCCATTGACTGGTACAAATTATCTTAAGTGCAGTATCTGCCGGAACAGATGGTATTTATTTGCTCCCCCACTGAGCAAATTAGGCACAAGGCCGTTTTTAATGTGAGGTAAAAACCAGCTCCCCTAAAAGTAGGCAAAAAGGGGGCACTCTGGTTACCAAAAATAATAATTTCCCAGTATAGAGGGCTTCCCCTCCATTGACTGGTACAAATTATCTTAAGTGCAGCATCTGCCGGAACAGATACTACACTTTGATCTTGACCAAAAGGCCAAGTAGTATGTTAATCATTATTTCTAAACTCGTACTGTCCATTCTTTTAACTGGCATATTTAATATCTAGTTATTTCTAAAAGAATGAGCGATCGACTGCATTCCTAGGATTAAATATCTTTCTCTGACATAAATAATATTTAGTTAGTTCCCAGAACAATGACAATCCTTCTGCATTCCTAGGATTTCAATATGTATTCTTTTTTAACTTTTTTACTGGGTTCGATTCCAACCCTTTCCAAATATCATTTTGAAACTTATATAATTTGCCTTCTTACTTACTGAGGTCTGTCCCTTCATAACAAAAGTACCATTCAGCCGGCTGCGAATTAAATTTTTGACATGCTTCCTCGACTTCATCAAATGAATCAAATCGGCAACCTTCAGAAAGTGCTGTAAAAAGCAATAATCTGATGGAGCAGAGTTAGGACTGTAGGCTGGATGTGACAGACCCTCAATGCTATCCAGCTCTTCAAAATTGTCTTTGGTCTTTCTGATGGTGTGTGGCTTGCCATTGTCCTGTTGCATGAAGTGCGATTTCGGTTGATCAGAGTCGGGTACTTCTGCTTCAATTTTTTGTAGACCCACTCCAGTTGAGTACAGTAAAGTTTGGCATATTTGTTAATCATTATTTCTAAACTCGTATTATCCATGCTTTTAACTGACATATTTAATATCCAGTTATTTCTCTGACATAAATAATATTTAGTTATTTGCAAGAACAATGCCAATCGTTCTGCATTCCTAGGATTTAATATCTATTATCTTTTAACACTTGCCTACTGGGTTCGATTCTAACCTTTTCCTAATATCATTTTCAAACTTATCTAGTTTAATTACTGGGGTCTGTCCTTTTTTTACATAACAATGCTGCAGCTGATATGTCCATTATAGAGTGGATCGAAAATGTGGAACTTGTGTGTGAGCTTTGCACCTGTTCGCTGGAAAAAAGGAAAATTCAGCATGAAGAACTGGGGCAGGTTAGCGATGGATATAATCCACCACAATCGTAAGAATTTTCTAACTATCATCGGCTGTGGCCCCTCTAGATTTGCAACATGTCAGCCACTGCGTTGGACAGATGCGACCACCACTGCTTTCACCAGTAAAGGGTTTGGAGAATTTGCAAAAAATTGGGACATACATCTGCAGTTTCGATGTGCCTACTGGAAACAGGATTATAGAACAAAGTCATAGGACCGTTAAGACCATCGCAGCCAGAAAGAATTGTTCAATATTGGAGACGGTCTATTGGAACAACTTCGCCCCAAATGATGACGTTTCACCTTCCAGCACACCAGCTGACGTGCTACATAGATATCATGTTCGAATCAAAGGTGTTGAAGCTAACGCACTACCCAAACCAAAAGTGATTGGAGAGAAATATGAAAGAGGAGACGTCGTTTGGGTTAAAAATCTGTGTGGCGATTGCACAACAAAATATAACACGGGTCGCGTTACTGAAGTGATCAGCCCACAGTCTGAAAGTTGATGGGGTGCCTCGGCGCGTGAAAGACCTTCGACCAGTAGATTCTGAGGCTAGTGAGTGGCTAATCTATTTGGATTCAGATCCGTTTTTTTTTTTTTTTTGTTTTTTTTTTTACAAGGAGGTCACCACTTATCAAGGCCCGGAAGCCACTCAGGGGTAAGGGTTATTGTATGTACTGTACGTTGTACGTTAGTGTTGAGATTTCATAAAGTGTCTACTTAAGGGGGCGGTTCATCAGGAATTTGTTCACGTTGGATTTGAAGACATCCAAGTTGTAGTCAGGTGGGAAACAGGCAGACGGAACAGAGTTCCACTGGCGTGCTGTTCTAAGAAAGAAGCTGTGTTCATGGAATCTACGTTTTGATTTAGGCACAGATAGAGAGTGGGGAAAATTTTTGACAGTGGTTTCAGCTAGACGGGTGTTTCTCGTAAAAGACTGACGAGGGGGGACCAGAGATTGGAGCTCAGACGAGCACTTGCCATGGAAATAACGATAAAACAAAGACAGGCTCGCAACGTCTCTTCTTGACATTGATTCCTATGCTAGGAACCTCTCAGCTAATAAGGTGTCTATTGAAAGTCGACACACAGACGGGAGGACGCATAAGAGCGAGGCCCGCATCATTCCTCTTCAAAGAAGTACCCGACAAAGACGGATATTACCTCCTTGCTATGTTTGTGATCATGAAATCGGGGGAGTGTAGGGAAAATCGTAGCTTACCTGACTAGTGTGGGTGTCGTGTTCATTTGCTTAAGGAAAAAGAAAAACAAAAGGCTAAAATGGCGACGTTGCTTTTGTATTTAACGATCACGTGTGAGTAACACGAACTTCAGGCAAATTAGTTTATGTAAATTAGTTTATGCATAAAAGAATAGAAAAAAGAAACGACCGGGGAGTTGAGAGACCGCGTGTTATGCAAACGAATGTGTGTATTATCAAGATTATTGAAGCAGACTTAAAAGATTGTAGGCAGGACGATATTAATCGTCGAAACGTAGAATAAGGGGAGATAAAAACTACCCGACTGAATAAATGCATAAAACAATATTTGGGTTTGTATTACTGTACACATAGATTCGAAAAAAGTTGTCAAAAAACAAATATATAACAAATAAATGTTATCAAAGGCAAGATAAGTTACTTTTCTACCAAACTGGATATATTTTTCGTGTTTTTATTCAATGTAACATGTTTATTCAGCTCGAAAACCATACAGTGTTTACCGATGTATTGGAAAATTCAAGATGGCGTCTGACTCTCTCATTAACACGGTAAGTTTGTGAAAAGGTGTTATAAATAAAAAAAAAAAACTGCATCAAATACGGTTGAAACTCGCTCAATATATGTTACCGTGACATAGGTTGACATATATTCGGCGGGTTTTCAATAGTATTTTGTCTAGTTTTTTATTTATAACACCTTTTCACAAACTTACCGTGTTAAAGAGGGAGTGAGGCGCCATCTTGAATTTTCCAATACATCGGTAAACACTGTATGGTTTTCGAGCTGAATAAACATGTTACACTGAATAAAAAACACGAAAACTATATCTAGTTAGGTAGAAAAGTAACTTTTCTTGCCTTTGATAACATTTATTTGTTATATATTTGTTTTTTTGACAACTTTTTTCGAATCTATGTGTATTTTTGTTGTGTGCGCATAAAAACATGGCCACCAGTGAATTACAGTGCATAATACAGGTCTTTATATTTCGAAAACTACTAGTTTCTGCAAAATTTAAATAAGGTTTTCTTCTTCAGCATAGTCGAAAACTTATGAAAGTCGTCATTTTAAAGAAAATTGTGGAGGTAGACCTAATGTAAAAAATTAGCAATATTTCTTTATACCAGAGATCAAATTTTGGTATTTATTATTTGAATACATTAAATATAAATAGATTCCATTTTCACAAACTACATATTAAATTAAGCTTTATTTCGGCAATAACGCGTCAAATATTACCTTCCAAGTTGTCTCTTGTGTTTGGTTTATCAGCGTATACATGGGACATTACGTATCCCAAAGGAAATAATCTAATGGGGTTAAATCGCACGAACAAGGTGGCCAGTTGAAAGATCCATTTTGTGAAATTATTCGTTCCTCAAAAGTTTCTCGAAGTAAAAATAAATAAATTTACACAATTTGCAAACGTTGCTCGGGTGTTAGTCTCTTGATGGTGAATTGTCAAACCAAGCTGAACTCCAAATATCGGATAGTTGCCAAATCGGCAATCAAATATAATAGTTGTCAATTTAAAACACGCTACTTCTTAAAAAAAGAAAGTAAAAAGACCCCCCCCCCCAAAAAAAAAAAAAAAACGTGTATGTGATATTTGATACAGATATATTTTTATGGAAGAAGATCAGACATTTCTCTCCAAACATTAAAGATAAAAACCAAAACAAATCTGACGTGTAAAAACAAATGTGTGGACGAGTCTATTCTTCCATTATTTCTTTGATTCTCCTTCGCTTTGTCTTCTCTCTCTCTCTCTCTCTCTCTCTCTCTCTCTCTCTCTCTCTCTCTCTCTCTTTCTCTCTCTCTCTCTCTGGCTCCTTCCCTCTCTTGGCTCCCTGTTGTTCTTTTTTTTTTTTTTTTTTTTTTTTTTTTTTTTTACAAAGGCATCACCACATTATCAAGGCCCAGAGGCCACTCAAGGATAAGGGTTAAAGAGTGTACAGTAGAAGTTGGTCAATATAGTAATCATTAGTAATGAAAATTTGGTAAATTTAATAACTTATATGGAACGGCTCACCAAGAACTTATTTACTTTAGACTTGAACAAAACCATATTGTAGTCAGCCGGAAAGCAGGAAAACGGAAGACAATTCCACAGGCGTGCAGTTCTAAGAAAGAAGCTTTGTTCATGGAATCTACGTTTAGGTTTAGGCACAGATAAAGAGTGAGGGAAATTATTGATAGTGTTTACAGCTAGACGAGTGTTTCTTGTGAAAGTTTGGCGAGGGGGGACCATAGATTGAAGCTCAGTTGAACACTTTCCATGAAAATAACGATACATCAGAGACAAACTCGCAACATCTCTTCTGTGAGATAGAGGTTGCAAGGAGGAGAAAAGGACATCTCCTACGAGGCTACGAAGTCTATTTTGAACTCTATCAAGGCAGGACAAGTTCTTTCTAGCAGCTCCTGCCCAGATGTGGCAACAGTATTCCATCCTTGGACGTACCTGGCTCTTATATAGATAGAGAATAGCATCAGCAGTGAGATATCTACTGGATCGATAGAAAGATCCCACCATTTTTCCAGCGGCCTTGGCAACAGATTTGATATACGTGTTCCATTTAAGATCAGGAGTAATGGTCAAGCCCAGAAGCTTGTCAAAACTTGAGGCCTCCTGAAGACGAGAGCCATTCATTTCAATTGATGACAAATGTGGATTAGAATGTTGATGATGTAAAGAGAGAAGCTTGGTTTTAGATGCATTAAAAGTAACCAGCCACTCCTTTCCCCATTGTACTACGTGCTCAAGATCAGAGGAGAGAGAATTGGAGAGAACTTGCTCGTTTACTGTCTTAGATGTGGTACCATAAATGGTAGTGTCGTCAGCATAAATGTCTACAAATGATGTAAGGATATGATTTGGAAGATCATTAATGTAGATCAGGAAAAGAGTTGGGCCCAGGATGGATCCCTGAGGGACACCGGCATTAATATTGTGAGCTTCTGATTTTTGCCCCTCAACTACTACTCTTATGAATCTATCAGAAAGAAATGATTTAATAATTGAGAAGACTTTTCCAGCTATACCATAGCTAGCGATCTTATGAAGTAAACCTTTATGCCATACCCTATCAAAGGCTTTAGATATGTCAAGAGCAATTGCCCTAGAAAGATTGCCACCGTCGAGAGATTTGCTAATCCTATGCGATATAACTGTAAGGACATCTGCTGTAGATCTAGCAGAACGGAAACCATATTGAGTGTCACTAAGAAGGTTATTTTTGTTGAGATGTTTGATTACTTCTGTATTTAATACAGATTCTAGCAACTTACTCATGACGCACAGGAGACTTATTGGCCTGTACTGAGAGGGGGATGAGCGATCACCTGAATTCTTAAATACAGGGCATACTGATGAGATTTTCCAGGGAGATGGGAAACTATTCTCCTTAAGACAACGTTTAAACAGTTTTGTAAGTATGGGCGCTAGTTCAGGTTGAAGTTTTTTGAGTACTATGATTGGAATACCATCAGGGCCAGTTGCTTTACTGGAATCAAGGTTTTTGATTAGTTTGGCAACATCACGTACAGATATACGTATATCACATAGCGTGTTTTCTGATACAAGAGGAAATATTGGGGGTTGGCGGTCTTGGTCGCAAAGGGTAGAATTAGCTGCAAAGTTCTTGACAAAGAGTTTGGCTTTGTCTGATGCTGACGAGATTACCTCAGATCCATTGATAATAGTTGGGATGGAGCACACGCTTCTGTTCAGGATTCTGTTTGCTATTTGCCAAAACTGGTGGGAACCAAGCCGCTGCTCAGCTACTTTGGACTTAACAGATTGAGCATACAACTTTCTTGCGTTCCTTATTACTTTCTTACAATGGTTGCTGGCAGTCCTGAAAACGGCTTTAGTTTCCATACATCTATTACGTTTGAAGCAGTGGAAAAAGTGATTTCTGTGCGCAATGGCAGCAGCACATTCTGGAGAGAACCATGGCTGGCTGTTAGGTTTTTGCTGAAACTTTTTAGAGGGTATGAAATGGTCAATGCCTACAATTAACCATTCAGTTAGGTCTAATACTATAGAGGACACATCCTTTTTAAACATGGAATGCAGAGGTAGATCAGATATAAATGTACGGAAGCTATCCCAGTCAGCCTTAGTGTATCGATATACTGTACGATGAAGAGGTACGTCTGGGGACTTATTACATTTCATTTTTATCTTCTCACCTCTCTCTCTCTCTCTCTCTCTCTCTGCGCCTCTCTTTTTCTCTCTCTCTCTTTCATCTCTTTCCTCTCCTCTCTCTCTTTCATCTCTTTCCTCTCCTCTCTCTCTTTCATCTCTTTCCTCTCCTCTCTCTCTTTCCTCTCTCTCCTCCTTCTCTTTCTCTTCTCTCTCTCCTTCTCTCCTCCTCACCCCTCTCTCTATTCTCCTCTCTCATTCGACCTTCACTTGGCAAATTCCATTTTTTTAATTTTCACATTTTTTTGCACCGATTTTCTCTGGCTAAAACCCAAATATAAAGTTTTGCATGCGTTCGAATACCCTATATATTAAGTTTCATGTCTGGAGACCAAAAACCGACAGATTTTTGGTAGACAAACTTTTTAAACAAATATATCTACAGATACATAAATATATATCTCGCTACTTTCATTTTTCAATTTCATTTTTTTTTTTTTACTACTCGCCTGAGGATGACCAATGGAGGGCGAAAGCGTTCGCGATTATGGGAAATTTCTTTTTTCTCTCGGAAAAAAAAAACGTTCGGAAAATGGTCCGACAAAGAGAAAAGGAGGATTACAAGAAAAACAAGCAAGAGTTATCTGTGCTATTTAATGAAACCTGCATAAAATATATATAGAAAGAGGTTTGTGTTTGCTATACATTTTTTATGTAAATATTACGCAAGTATAAATCATGTAGAATATCTGCATGAATATAATTACACGTAATAGTTAAAGATGATCATCCCATAAGAAAACCGAAAAAACTAATAGGGAATTAATTAAAATGAATGTTTAAAAGAATATGCAAATTAGCGTGATCTTTTGCTAGTGAATGCAATTCCACGACCCATATATAACAAAGTTGTATTTTCTTTTTAAATAAATAGAAAAAAAGGGTTTTTTTTAATATGAAATTATTGGAGTATAGATTTGTGGATGAAATATTTCTTATTCCGTGGAATTTCCACAGGTCCTGCTAGTGAACAAATATTTTACGATGTAACCTTTGACCTTCTTGTCAAACTCGTGAATTGTTACGCTAAAGGACCATGGCATAACGGATAAAGCATTGAGTAAAATTCAGTTTTAATGACATGCTTCTGAAGATTGAAAGTTCAGTCCTCGATGACGGCGATACTAAGAATATAATTGTGAATTATTTCCGAGTTATACGCAGTCATGGCTGACAGAATGAGAGCAACCTACACCCATAGTTTAGATACCCCCCCCATAGTCTTGAGCCCCTGGAGGGGCATAAGCCATCTACAACTTTATAGATGCTTTCGTAGCGGGGAATTCTTTTTACAGGGTGAGGGTGCTGGCCCCACGCCCAACCTTCCCAGAAGGTACATACAGCGCCTAACCTTCCCAAATGATCACCCATCTGGTATTGGCCAAGCTCAACATTGCTTAACTTTGGTGATCTGGCGAGAATCGGTGTGTCAACGTGATTGTGCCGTACGGTTTTGATAAAGGGTTCGATTTAAAACTCCGTAAGTTTAACAGAAAGATTTCCAAATTCGACAAGATAAACCTTTTAAAAAAATTAAAAAAAAAAAAAAGTGTCCGAATTTACATCAACCAATTTACATCAACTTCCTTATGTTATTGACTGCCAGGCCTTTTATAGGAATCTCCTTAGAATTGACCATTAAAACAATGACCTGAACTATACATCGCAAGCAAGATTCATACTCCCTGTGAAAGCGAGACTATCGATGTGATTATCAATCGATAGTCCATTATCTCAAGATTTATTGGACGCGTAACAACTGCGATCGCTTTCTTTTTTATTTATATTTTTATTGCCAATTGTGGGATGGAGGGCACGTGGGTGTTAGATATCTCGACTGAGTCATTTTTTTTCCTTTTTAGCGAAATTCGATAATGAAAAAGGCTGTTTTGCAATGTGTGTGCTTTTTGCAAAGATGAAAATAATAATAATAAACTAGCGGAACCCGTTGAAACCAAAACCTAAACACAGTGAGTCAAGTACGATAACCATTAGGCCAACTTGACGCGATATTTAAAAAGTGTTTTCAAACCTACTTGTTCTTAACATAATGCAAACTATTCGCACATGCACAGCCATGAAAGTGTTGACAAACAAATAAAAACCCGATGACCGCCCCCACGCAACAATTTTTCAATTTTGCCCCATTTAGCAACCCTTTTTTTTTTTGGATGCGAACTGATTATAAAGTTTTCAGCATGTCCGAATACCCTATATACCAAATTTCAAGTCTGTTGATAAAAAATTTGTTGAGTATATAGGTTGAGAAGTGTCCTCACACACATTCTCACTGTATATATATATATATATATATATAAAGAACTTTGTGTGTGTACGAGTTCGTTCCCTATGAACTCCTAAATGACTGTGCCGATTTTTATGAAATTTCACACAAATGTACTTTGTGCTTGGCAGTATTCTTAGATAGGTTGTGTATCGGAATGCTTTCAGTAAGTATTGATAATCTAATGAAAGAGGGAACACGCGATTTTGACTTAAGTTAACGCCTTATACAGCCTAACATCACAGTGTGTGAATATATATATATATATATATATATATATATATATATATATATATCCTCAAAAAGTTGGATTCCATAAACAAAGCTTTCTAAGAACTGCACACCTTTGGAACTCTTCCGTTTACCTGCTTTCCAGCTGACTACAATTTGGCCGTCTTCAAGTCCAATGTAAACAAATTCTTGATGAGCCGTTTCCCTTAAGTAATCCAATTTACCAAATTTATACTTCTAACGATTACTATGATATTGTCCTTTTGACCACTGTACGTACTTTAACACTTATCCTCGAGTGGCCTCTGGGCCTTGATAAATGGTGATTCATTTGTAAAAACAAAAAAAAAAAAAAACTCCGGCCTTGATGGAGGGGGAGACTAAAACTTGCTGCTATGGTTTCAAATGATCTGAAATAACAGCAAGGGGAGACTTGATTCCAAATATTTCTCATCTGTTATAGCTTCTCTCTTTGTTTTTCATACATAAAGTCATTTTCACAGTGTATAAAGATTATTTGATACTGGAGATACTCAAAATCGCACCCTATTTCATGAAGAGGAGAGATATAACATATGAGAAATATTTGGAATCAAGTCTCCTCTTGCTGTTATTTCAGATTTTTTGAAATCATAACAAGTTTTAGTCTCCCCTCCATCAAGACCAGTGGTTTTTGGGGAAATATCAGATATTTTGTAATTCATATGCAAAACTAGGAAAACAAATGACTATGATTGAAACATTTATGGCTGTAAAAATGTGCCAGAATAGGTTCTGAATGATAGATGATCCCTTTAATGTGCGACCTTAAGTGCAAAGGTCACATCGACCACTACAAAATAGAGGTCATTACATTTCCAACAAGCCTTCATTTGTTAAATTATGATCTATAGTTGCTGAGATTTTGAACTTATAAAATTGCCAAAAAAGGTGGTATATATACTAGCAAAAGTACCCGTCGTTGACTGGGTTCAAAAACAGCCTACAGAAAATGGACTCTGATTTATGAAAGTATGATAAGTTATGAAAAGGAAGGGTTGTAAAGAGATAGCTTCGAATATGGGGGTATCAAAACCAAAACAAAATATGATGAAAGTAAAAATAAAATAGATAAACCCCATAATTTATTATACCATACCCGTTCACACTGAAACACTTATCACAATATTCTGTAGATCTATATTAAAAATCCTTGTTAAACTTCGTGACATATTTCCATTCTATGGAGGTCAGGTGCGAACGAACACCCCATAATTTTATTATACAATATTTCTTCAAACAGAAACATAATTATCAAAGTATACTTACGCAAATAGATATGAAAAGTCTTTATTAAAGTTTGTGCCTATTTCCATTCTATGGAGGGCAGGCGCGAACGCAGACCCCACAATTTTATTATACCATCCCTATTTAAGTTGAAACATACTTATCAAAGTATTATTATGTACATCGATATCAAAAACACTTGCAAACGTTTTTTTAATTTCTAAATTTTTTTCTTCCATACTTTGTGGACCAGGCGCAAAAGCAGACCCCAGAATTTTAATGAACCACCGTTCTGCCAGATCAAACATACCCATTCCTGTGTCTGGATACATCTTCTATTATTATATGTAATCTTTTTTTTTTAAATAGTCAACCATATAGGAGCCTATTTGTGACCACACACACACACACAGCTTCATATTATAGAAGATATATACACTCATCGTCAAATTGAATATTGAAATGTTCATATTTTGGGTTCTATGGGACGAAATTACATGAAAATCTGCAGACTTTTTGAAGATTATAATACTATTCTAGGGTCAAAACTTTATGACAATAAATTAAAAAAACTATTTTCAAACCAATAAAATATGCCCAAATTTGCCTACATTTGTGTGCGTGTGTATATATATATATATATAGTGTGTGTGTGTGTGTGTATATATATATATATATATAGTGTGTGTGTGTGTGTGTTTTATGGCACTTCGGTGATCTGACGAGAACCGGTGTGTCAATGCGATTATGCCGTATATGCGTTTGTTTTTATGTTTCTTTACTAACCGACTTCACCCATTTGGTAATGTTTCGCAATTTCTATTCATTTCTTGAAATCATTGAAACGAAACTAATCGATGTGCAAAAAACAAAACTCTCTCTCTCAAAAAAAAAAAAAAAAAAAAAAAGACGACAGTAATCGACACAAGGCGAAATTAATCGATAAAAGGCGACGGAACTAATCGATTAACTTTTGGCCTTGATAAGAAGTAAAAAAAAAAAAATGCACTAATATCTTAAAAGTTCACTAAAAAAAAAAAAAAAAAAAGAAATCAATCACAAGTACAGTTGATTGTACCCGGGCACATTGATCGGTGCCAAAATTTTTAGGGTTTATTTCTATTAAAGTATTTTCATAAAATTAAAAAAAAAAAAGTCAAATTTTAATACAACAAAAGAAAAGAAAGAATTGATTTTTTTTTTTATTATTTATTACTCGATAATAAAGAATGGCCAATAAATATTTATACGTTAATAAAGTGTATTAATGGTTTTTTTTTTTTTTTGTTTTTTTTACAGGTGAGTGTTTTTAATTTCATTTCTGTCTCAAGGTAAGAATTTTGTCTTTTATGGGAAATTTATGTATGAAGGTGACTCATTCCATCTGACGGATTCAAAGTTTTTATGGATTAAACATTTTGCTGAATCGTGCAAACAAATTAGCGTTGTAAAAAGTTTTTTTCTTTGTATGTTTTTAATTTTTACTCACGTTTACCCCTAACAAGACATATCGCCATTTGGACGCAAGGGGGCTATTGCTTGGGACCATGCCTAGGGAAAGATTAACAAGATGTTTGTTTACGTTACATTTAAACTTCTGCATATCAGTACAGCCAGGGAAGCAGGTAGCAGGAAGGGAATTCTTAAGTCTAGCTGTTCAAGGGAAGAAACTATTAGAGTAGAAAGCTGGCATTTAGGGACATCAACAGTGAAGGGGTGAGACTTTGTTGCTAAGCGGGTTTGTCAGAGATATGTACGTCGAGGAGACACAAGCGTCACGGGTTCATCAGAACACATTCCATTAAAATATTTGTAAAACAGGCACAGAGATGCAACATAGCGGAAATGGGACAGGGGCTGGAGTTTAGTTGATAAAGTGGGATATATTAGATTGAAAACTCTTTTTTGGACCCTATTTAAGAGGGAGAGACTAGTAGTAGATGCACCAGCCCAGATGTGGCAACAATACTCCATGCATGGGCAAATGGTGGTCTTATAGAGGTACAGGATACTCTCAGGTGTGAGTAGTTTTCTAGCACAATAGGGGGAACTCACCTCCTTTGCAGCAGCCTTTGCAGTGTCTTCGATGTATTTGTTCCAGTTCATATTGCCTGTGAATGTTATGTCGAGGAGTTTGAAGGAAGAATTCTCGGGTAGATAGTCGTCGTAAATTAGTCGTAATAGTCACGTAAAGTTATGGACCACCTAAGTTATCTTGTGTGTCGTGTGGACCAAGTTGCGGACCACCTGAATGATTCTATTTCAATGTGGAGTGGTCCAAATTGTGGAACAGATGAGTGATTTTATTTTAATGTGGAGTGGTCCAAATTCCCGACCACCTGAATGATCCTATCTCTTGTAAATAAGTGTGTGTGTGTTTTTTTTTTGTTTTTTTATTTTTATTCTCGCAGTATTCGGCAACAGTTGTGACAATTCAATATGAGAAGTAGTTTGTCTTTTCGTTCTAAAATTGAAATTAGAAAATCGCCCTTTCTTTTTTCTTATTTTCAAAAGAATTTGCTTTGCATAAAAAGGGGGGAGTCAACATTTTGCATTAACCTATTCATACAAACCTAACAAACTTGTTTCGCCCTCATTTAGGCTCATCAACTAGACACATTCGAACTCTGGTTTAGCCCAAATTACTGCAAAACTTAAGTCTTGGACTTTCAGTTTGTTGGCTTTCACGACTGGCTCTCGTGAGCTGCGACGTTTCTTGACTGTGGAAAATAATTATATATTAGGAGGTATGTTTGGTTAAAGAAAAACAGGGAAAAGTGCTCAATACGTTAGTAGAGCTAAATATGTTTTCTATTATTTCAACCTCAGGGATTTTTATTTAAATCATTTCAAGTTGTTCCAATAGACAGGACAATAAATTATCCTGCCGATCTCGTCATACATTCTTGGGGGGGGGGGCTTAGGTCGTCTGACGAGATCGGCAAGACAATTTATTGTCCCGCCTATTGAAACAACTTGAAACGATTTAAATAAAAATCCCTGAGGTTGAAATAATAAAAACATACATTATATAAATAAGTATATTTATTTATATATATATATACTTATTATATTTTCGAAAAAAGAATTCCAGCAGAGTGCTCTATTATAAGAAAAAGAAAATTCAAAATAACAGCATAATATTTATATTTTTATTTCAGAAGTTTAGATAAGCTATTGGTACCGTCGGTCCTGATAATAGGGAACCGTATTAGTTCCCAATATCTAGCTCTTTTCAATCGATCTATCACATTTGGCAATAACCGGAAGTAGACAATCATGACTCGTTGTGGATGTTTCCACTTCCGGTTATATATAGATGAAATGGATCGTCTGAAGAGAGCTTGATATTGGAACCTAAAACGATTCCCTATTATCAGGTTTGAAACTGACGGTACCGAAGGCTTATTTTATGTAAACTTCTAAAAATTTATATGTACAATTTTTTTAATTTTATTTTTTATTTCGAATTTAAATCAATTTTTACGAAATATGAGATTTGATCAAGAAAAGAAAGGAAAACCATTTTGCTTTCTTTCCGGCTGGTGTGACCATATTTAACACCCATAAGCGATGATCGTTCGTCTTGAAACATATTTACTTGGCGATTTCGCCGTCGCCATTGTCAGCAACAGCTGCGACTAATGTTTGCTTATCGAAGCAGGAAACAAATCTTTATCTTGGAAAATGTCACATTTGCATTCGATTATGCTAAAAATATCGCAGCAACTTTTTCTCTCTCTCGGATTTTTCTGATATAAAGATGAGGTGCCTTCAATAAGTTTCGGTGCAAGTCTATAAATGGTCCACAAGCAATCTTTTTTACTATAAAAATCTGAAAAAAGTCTTTATAATGTACGTACTTGTTACTGCACGAAAATGTCATATTCCAAAAATCACGTAAATCGATCAAGTAGTTTTGTTTTTTTTATTTAAGAAAATCAAATATTATCGGACGATTCATCGAAGAAAAAGCCACGCGCCATCTTGTTTGAGAGATAACGCCACTAACGACCCCTGGCGGAAATATGGGTCAACAAGGGCAGTACATGCAGACAATCGAATATTTTATCAATCAAGTACTTTTTTTTTTTTTTTCTAAGAAAAACAAATTTTACGATTTTTAGGGATAATAAATAAATAAATTGACTTTTTTTTAATAAAGAGAATGCGGAAAACACTAGTTTTTTTTTGTTCGCCTGAAAACAAACTTTAATAAGCGAAGTACTTCTTTTTTTTTCTAAGAAAATCAAATTTTACGATTTTTAGGGATAATAAATAAATAAATTGACTTTTTTTAATAAAGAGAATGTGTCTTTTAATAAAGATAATGCGGAGGGCAGACCATCGACTATATTTAGTTTTTTTTTTTTTTTTTTTTTTGAATGTCGAAAACCCTTTTTGGGTTTGTATTACTGTACACATAGATTCGAAAAAGTTGTCAAAAAACAAATATATAATAAATAAATGTTATCAAAGGTAAGATAAGTTACTTTTCTACCTAACTGGATAATTTTCGAGCGTTTTTATTTAATGTAACGTTTATTCAGCTCGAAAAACATACAGTGTTTACCGATGTATTGGAAAATTTAAAATGGCGCCCGACTCGCTCTTTCACACGGTAAGTTTGGGAAAAGGGGTTATAAATAAAAAAAAAAACTAGACAAAATAGTGTTAGAAAGTCGCTCAATATGTTACCGTGACATAGGCTGACATATATTCGGTGGGTTTTTAACAGTATTTTGTATATTTTTTATTTTTAACTCATTTTCCCAAACATACCGTGTTTAACAGAGAAGCCGGCGCCATTTTAAATTTTCCAATGCATCGGTAAATACTGTATGTGTTTTGAACTGAATAAACATGTTACATTGAATAAAAACACAAAAAAATTATTCAGTTAAGTAGAAAAGTAACTTATCTTGCCTTTGATAACATTTATTTGTTTTTTGACAACTTTTTCGAATCTATGTGTACAGTAATACAAACCCAAAGACACATTCTCTTTATTAAAAGAAGTCAATTTATTTATTTATTATCCCTAAAAATCGTAAAATTTGATTTTCTTAAAAAAAAAAAAAAAAAAAGTACTTTATTGATAAAATATTCGATGGTCTGCATGTACTGCCCTTGTTGACCCATATTTCCGCCAGGGGTCGTTAGTGGCGTTATCTCTCAAACAAGATGGCGCGTGGCTTTTTCTTCGATGAATCGTCCCATAATATTTGATGTTCTTAAATAAAAAATAAAAAACTACTTGATCGATTTACGTGATTTTTGGAATATGACACTTTCATGCAGTAACAAGTACGTACATTATAAAGATTTTTTTTCAGATTTTTATAGTAAAAAAGATTACTTGTGGATCATTTATAGACTTGCACCTAAGTTTCCAGGCTCTTTTTGTACAGACATTTAAAATTGTCGTAGACTCTTGAAAATTCAATATGTTATTGCTATACATCTAGTGAGATGACCAACTAATTTTTATGAGTTGAGGTTCAAATGAACAGCTACAGCGGGAATTGGAATACAACTTACTAAATCCTGATTGTCACAGCTGGTGAATTTCAAAAATGCAATCTGAATTTGAGGAGTCTTTAGAAGAACGATATACAATAAAATTCTTTTTTCAACTTGGGAAAATACCACAGAAACGTATGGACTGCTTCAGACTGCTCTTGGGCCATCTTACATGAATCGAGCATCAGTTTTTGAGTAGCTTAAAAGATTCAAGGAAGGCATGAAGTCTGTGAGGGATGAGATATGTGGAAGAAGTAAGGAAGTTAGAACACCAGAGTTGATTGGCCAAATAAAGAATTTCATGGATAAAGGACCGTCGTTTGTCTACAGAGACAATAAGTGCACAGTTTGATGTCAAAAATGCAATCTGGATGTGAGGAGACTTTAGAAGAACGATGTGCATGGATGTTGCCATGGAGCTGCTCGTGTTTATTAAAGCCTAAAGGCCACTCGAGGATAAGAGTTAATTAGTGTATGGTTATGTAGTAGATTGAACACAAGAAAGTATTTGTTAGTTATTAATCTGTCTGTCGATCTATCTATGTGTATTATCGATATATCTATCGATCTAGTTGTCTATTTCTGTATATATCCATCTTGATCGATAACTAGAATCGCGTAACATACACGTACCCCGTCAGCTGATCAAATGCTTCCGGTAATCTTGTCTATGATATAGTTTTATTATATTTTGACAGTTTTTTATCAACATTCTTCAATTAGATAGATAGATCGATACATAAATAGATAACTAGATCGATAGATATATTGATAATATACACAGATAAATAGATAGATCAATAGACAGATAAATAACAAAGTAACCATACACTCATTAACCCTTATCCTCGAGTGGCCTTCAGGCTTTAATAAATGGTGATTCCCTTGTAAAAAAAAAATTCAATTTTTTTTTTTTACAAGGGAATAATTACATGAAAGTTTCTGGCGTTAAATGGTGCGAATGTTGTGGAGAACAGATACTGCACTTTGAAATATTTATTTGCTAAAAAAAAAACTATTAAAAATATAAGCATTTTAAACATTTAAATAAAAATTAAATGTAACGTTAGTAGTTATTCGTCATCATATTCGGCTTGCAAACTAACCTGTCTTTGCCAGGTCTTTATTTATCCCTCTTTCTTTCGAGTTCCTCTTTATCACGTCCTCCCCTGTTTTCATTTCACCCCAAACAAGGCACATTGCCACTGATGTAGGAGGCTACTATCAGGAACATAGGCTACAGGGGTACTATGTAGGGAGTTGGGCAGCAAGATGCCTGTTCACATTACACTTGAACTTCTGCATGTCAGTACAGTTGGGGAAGCAGGAACCCAGAAGGGAGTTCCAAAGTATAGCGGTTCTGAGCAAGAAACTACTGGAGTAGAAAGCTCTCTTACATCTAGGGATCTCTACTATCTAGGGGTGGGATTTAGCTGCTTGTTGGGTTTGTCGGGTATTTACGTTGAGGGGGTAAAAGTGCTTGTAGTTCGTCAGAGCATTCACCATTAAAGTACTTGTAGAATAGGCAGAGGGATGCAGCATTTCGTCAATGGGACAGAGGTTGAAGCTTAGATGACAGTTCAGGATCTATCAGGTTGGCGACTCTCTTTTGAACCCTGTCTGGTAGTGAGAGACAAGCAGCAGATGCACCAGCCCAAATGTGACAACAATACTCCATACATGGGCGAATGGTGGCCTTATAGAGGTGCAAGATACTTTTAGGCGTTAGTAATTTTCTAGCACAGTAGAGAGAGCCTACCTTCTTCGTAGTGGTCTTGGCAATGCTCTCAATGTATCTGTTCCAACTCGGGAAATAGTAATGCCCATTTAATCACTATGAGGAGTGTATCTTTTCAGTAGATATATAACCTTTACTAACTGACCCATAAACATTAACTACCTATGCAGGGTCACAGAAATACCTGGTTTAGGACCTAGATGCAGGCCAAACCCTCTCAGTGCTGATAGACCCATAGATCTTTCCAGGTCATCTGTCTAGGAGAAGGAAAACTCTGAAGCTAATCCTAAGGGAAGGAAGGCCTCTTCAGCCCTGGACGACAACCTTCCTAGAGCTGCTGACTCAAACAAATTGCCGGTTTGCAAACCTAAACTGTTTAAGGAGTTGATAGACAGTCTATCGCCCGGCTTCCATACACCTTCTTTGCCTATTAGCCATGCGCAGAGGTACTATCACAGGGACTCGACAGAAACACCCAGTGGTCCATCTTGTTTCCTGACTAAGGCAATGAATACCGTTTTCCCCACTCCCGCTACATTCCATCCCTTTAAAATGAACATTTGGGGGTGCTTGAGTACTATATATGCCAATGCAATTAGATTGGGTTGGCTGCTGTTTCCGACTGGTAGTACAGGAGCCCTAACTCTTTGGTAGCGCTTAGAGCGGCTGCTCCATCAACAGTTGTATAATATTGGGATGTTTGTAATGCCATGTTGTGCATGGAAAGGGCCCTGCACTTATCTCCGGTGGGCTTTCCTGAGACCACAATCTTTGTAGATTAAAGGTCAGCTGATGGTCTACTTATGTTGCGTGTTTGGTATTCTACATAACCACTTGTTCAGCACCCCTTACCTTAACTGAAACTTTTAAAAAATAATATGACAGTACAATAAAAAATTGCGATTAAGCCAGGTTTAAACTCAAACAAAACCAACTTGCCTCCTCCCTTGAGGCTTGCATTTACGAACATCCATGGGCTTATGATCACAGCATGATCAGCATTCCAGAGTGGGCTATGGGCATTCTATGTAAAATCATAGGGAACTGTGGTCAAAAACAGATCTAGAAGTGAGGCATGTTCTTGCTGGTCAGGGAAACGGGTTGGAAACGTAACCATCTGTGATAGGAAATGAGATATAGAGAAGCTATGTGTTGTGCTACCAGCTGCGTCCGTGTGTTATATAACTCAATCATTTCTATCCATTCATTTAACGTAGCCAAACCATCGAAGTTTCCGATTATATATCCAGATTCCATCATCCTCTGAGGTCATCTGATCTAAGCCAGTCTTTAAGACTCGTGTTACATATTCATTGCATCATTGTACAGTCATAAGATCTGCTTAAATATATTTTAATTCACGCAAATTGCATAGATTTTTTTTATTATAAAGACAATTCATTATTGATTATTATATGGTAGTGAGATCCAAACTAAATATATATATATATATATATATATATGACTTTGGTGCCATCAGCTAGAATCGAAACCAAAACATACAAACCCCCACTCTCATTCCTTATATTCCTTAGCCTCTGAGCCACACCTAATATATATGTGTGTGTGTGTGTGTGTGTGTGTGTGTGTGTGTGTGTGTGTGTGTATTCATATTCATCTATCATCCCTTTCTTAAAAGATGAAATTGCCCGATCATTGAAGACAAGATTCAAGCAAGGGCACATGGTCCAGAGTTTATATATATATATATATATATATATATATATATATATATACTAGCAAAAGTACCCATTGTTGATTGGGTTCAAAAACAGCCTACAGAAAATGGACTCTGATTTATGAAAGTATGATAGGTTATGAAAAGGAAGGCTTGTAAAGAGATAGCTTCGAATTATCGGGTATCAAAACAAAAGCAACATATGATGAAAGTAAAAATAAAATAGATAAACACCATAATTTATTATACCATACCTGTTCACACTGAAACACTTATCACAATATTCTGTGGATCTATATTAAAAAATTTTGTTAAACTTTGTGACATATTTCCATTCTCTGGAGGTCAGGCGCAAACGAACACCCCATAATTTTATTATACCATATTTCTTCAAACTGAAACATAATTATCAATGTATACTTATGCAAATAGATATGAAAAGTCTTTATTAAAGTTTGTGCCTATTTCCATTCTATGGAGGCCAGGCGCGAACGCAGACCACACAATTTTATTATACCATCCCTATTTAAGTTAAAACATACTTATTAATGTATTCTTATGTACATTTATATCAACAACACTTGTATGCGTTTTTTTCTAATTTTAAAATTTTTTATTTCCATACTTTGTGGACCAGGCGCGAACGCAAACCCCACAATTTTAATGAACCACCGTTCTGCCAGATCAAACATACCCATTCCTGTGTCTCGATACATCTATCATTATATGTAATCAGTTTTTTAAAATAGTCAACCATATAGCAGCCTATTCGTAACCAGACACACACACACATTCAGCTTTATATTATATATATATATATATATATATATATATATATATATATATATATATATGCATACTAACTGTACCCTGCCATGCGTTGCTGTAGCTCAATTTGTTTAAATGGAAAAAAATCATATATATATACATATATATATATATATATATATACGTACTAGAAGATGTACCCGGCGTTAATTGTTATTTCCATGGCAAGTGCTCGTCTGAGCTCCAATCTCTGGTCCTCCCTCGTCAATCTTTCATGAAAAACACCCATCTAGCTGAAACCACCGTCAGTAATTTTCCCCACTCTTTATCTGTGCCTAAATCAAAACGTAGATTCCATGAACAAAGCTTCTTTCTTAGAAGTGCACGCCTGTGGAACTCTCTTCCGTTTGCCTGTTTCCCACCTGACTACAACTTGGATGTCTTCAAGTCCAACATAAACAAATTCCTGATAAACTGCCTCCCCCCTTAAGTAAAACACTTTATCAAATCTCCATTACTAGCGATTACTACGATACTATCCGTTTGATTACAATACATGCAATAACCTTTATCCTCGAGTGGCTTCCAGGCCTTGATAAGTGGTGACCTCCATGTAAAAAAAAAAAAAATGTACACGTCTTCTGTTCTTTTACATAGCTTGTTGCACTTTATTGTTTTTTTGGCCAATAAATTTGATTTGATGAATAACGCAATAAAATCACATGTGCGTGTATTCTTTTTTTTTTTTTTTTTTACATGGAGTTCACCACTTATCAAGGCCCAAGGGCCACTCGGGGATAAGGGTTATTGTGTGTACAGTAATCAATGGGATAGTATTGTAGTAATAGTATTGGAGAATTGATAAAGTGTCATTACTTAAGGGGGCGGTTTATATATTGGTTTCAGCTAATTCATGCTACCGTTTTACCTGCACGAATATCAAATTAATTTAAAGGACTTTTTGAAGGATTCTACCATATTTGGAAATGATGGATTACCAAATATGCATGACTTGGATTTTATTCCGCAGCTTAGAGTGGATGAAACGCGGAATATTCAGTGTAGCTTAATCGCCATATATATTTTATAACTTACTAACTAGCTCTACCTACGTATTGAGCACTTTTGAAGTAAATACTTAAAGTTTAAGCATAACTCTATACTTTCGTATATTAATCTTATGTGAGCAAATTAAGTAGTTATATATATATATATATATATAGAGAGAGAGAGAGAGAGACACACACACACACACACATATATATAGGCAGATATATACAACTTTTTTTGGAATATACCAATACTCATTGGATTTTATAACTTTTCCTGTATATCCTTTTTAAACTATCGCATCAATTTTAATTTTCAATTTGTGGGCTAATGAGCAAAATTATTTATCTATTATCTATTTTGCTGTTTTGGGTTAATAAATTTGATTTGATAAATAAAATAATAAATCACATGTGCATGTGTGTGTGTGTATATATATATATATATTGTGTCAGGTCATGTCATATGCTACTGGTACCATGTAACCCAGTACTACCTGCCTCGTGGTCGGGTCACCGGCGACTAAACTGGTTCCCCCATCAGACTTGTTTGGTGAGGAGGGCGGCTAGTCTCCCTGAAGGATTAAAAACAAGACCTTCCAAAGGGCGAATGAACTCTTTTTCTGGGTCAACGGCCAACTAGCACCGTGTATATTTGTGTGTGTGTGTGTGTGTATATGTGTATTGGGGTGGAGAGGGCTCCCGTAAGCCGTGGTGAAGGCAACCTTTCTAGGAGAAGCAAATCTCTGATTTAAAAAACCATAAAGCGGGAGACCAGTACCTGCATTAAGCTGGTCTGCAGTTTAATTTGTTGCTGGCTATCTTGCTCTTGCTTGTTGCTGGATCTCAACATTTTGAACCGAGAGACTTAGCTGTCGTACAAAGCTAAGACTCTGTAACATCATCTTTGTATAGATACTCCCTCAGGCATTTAGGCTCATGGATTTTAAATGTCTGAGGGAGTGGCACTCGTCTGACAAGACGTTGCAATCATCATATATATATATATATATATTTACCGTTTTATCTGCTTAGTTACACATGTTTCGGTTACCAAATTATGTTAATGATCCGACAATTTCATTAGACTCCACAGAAACTGTTTCTGCGAAGTCTGACAAAATTGTTGGACCGTCAACACAATTCGGTAATCAAAACGTGTGTAACTAAGCAGAAAAAATGGTAATAAAAATATATATATACAGTAGCGTCCAAAACTAAGGGGCAAAATTTTAAAACCTAATATTTGTTAGAAATAACAACTGTGAAAAGCTGAAATTTTGACAACTGGTAGTCGTTATCATCCATAATAACATACTAAAATTTGAATCATTTGCAAAGGATAGAAAAAGAATTAGTTTTGGACGCTACTGTATATGTTTGCTCTACAATAGTATTGAGCACTTTTTTCAGGTTTTTACAAACTACCATTTATTATTAAATAAACACACAGACACACACACACACACACACATACACATATATATATATATATATATATCGTGATACAACAAAACAGGACTGTATGTCGATGACTACAAATATATATATATATATATATATATATATATATATATATATATATATACTCGGGTTTTTTTTTATATTCAAAAGTAATGGACTAGTGAATTCAACGAGGTTGTTAGATAGTGCTCAATAAAAAGAGCTGATAATACTTGTTTATTGTTATATGAACATGCTCACATCCCGTTGCTACAAACAGCCACTTGTTTCAATCAAACAACAGATATCATCAGGCAGCGACTTGACTATTCAAATGTTCAATGAATAATTATTATTATTCATTGAACATTTGAATAGTCAAATCGCTGCCTGATGATATCTGTTTGATTGAAACAAGTGGCTGTTTGTAGCAGCGGGATGTGAGCATGTTTATATAACAATAAACAAGTATATATATATATATATATATATATATATATATATAATGCGAGGGATACCAGGTGTAGCTTTGGTATATTTTATGAAGCAATGACTCACATTCTACATGGCTTCAGATCGGAAACGATGTTATTCTTTGACTGCCTCTTGAGTTCTTGTGTTTAAGAAAGTTGTGTTCGCTACAAGATCCAGCATTATTATTGTTATTATTATTGCTATTATTGTTGTTATTATTATTATCGTTATTATTATTGTTGTTATTATTATTGTTATTATTATTGTTATTGTTATTATTGTTATTGTTATTATTATTATTATTATTATTATTATTATCAGCAGCAGCAGCACTTTTGTCTCATTAGAAAAAAGATAGCATTGTGGAACAGTCTATCAAATGTAACGATGATGTCGACCATCTTCAGGATACTGGAAAGTTACTCTTATCTCAGAAGCAGTGCTCAATCTGTTCTAACTGGAGTGAAACGTAAATTTGTTTGGAATCAGTTTGTGTGGATTTTTGTGCTTGTTGAGACAGATATCGAGTTTGGTTTTTTGTTTTAATTGCTTATAACAGATGAAAATGACATTCGCAACAAATATGTCGTTTAAAATTGAATTAAAAATTTTTCATTGCTATTTTTTTATAGTGATGTTTAGTAGGAAGATTAACTTTATAAGAATGATTGGAATTTAGATTTGAGATTGTTATCGAGTAGGTTTTCATTTAAGATTCACGCTTAAATTGTTCCATAAAAAATGGAAATACGGTTTAATTTTTTTTTTTTTTTTTTTTTGGAGGCGGGGCACAAATCATCAGTGGTACATGGAGCACCGGTTGGCTGCCATCTTTGTAAACTAAATTATGTGAGACTTGAAGATATACGTTGCATGGAAAGTTAAAATAAAATACTAAGGCTGTTCCATAATAATGCCCTTTTTTGCCTGAATGTATCAGAGGGGATTGTAAATTACATTGTTATGATGACTGAATTATGCATTCATCACCAGAAAGTTTCATGTCTGTTGCAGATATTGACGGTAAAAATGCATTAGGAATCGTGGTGACGATGTATAGAAAAATAAATTCTAAAGATAAAAGGTTGCTCATTTTAATTGCACAGAGTGGAACGATAAATTTTTTTCACCCTAGAAAAGACGACATGAGGAAAAACGGTTTTCTTTTTTTGTTGTAGACCATCTACTAGTTGGACAGTTGTGTACAAATTACAAGAGCTAACGGAACCATCTATCATGTCTGAAAGTGACACAATGTTCAATGAGCGAAATCAGAGATGCGCCACTGTACAACTCATGCTCTCTACCAATCAAGTTATGACAACAGGACCATTGCCAACACCTTGAAAATGCAACTTCGGATGGTTCAACACTTGGGAGCACAGCTCCACAAAATTTTCGGCCATAGTTATGGTCTTTGGTGTGGTTTCAAGACAGGGCCACATCATGCCACCTCACATCTTTGAAGTCTGCTTTAAAGTCAACACCAAAGTGTACCTGGATGTGCTGAAGAGTGTGGTGATCCCCTGGTGCAATCAGGTGGCCGCCGGCAGACCCTGGGTGTGGCAGCAGGATTTGACGCTGGCCCACAAGTTCAAAGAGACGCGGACTTGGCTTAAACAAGTGCTACAACTTTACCCTTCTCTCACTTGCCCTTCTTTTCATCCCGACCATGACCCGCTGGACTACTTTGTTTGGTCATACATTGAGAACATCACCAACGTGACCTCTCACAACAGCAAAGCCAGCCTGATCACCGCCATCCACCGAGTATTCGCTGAGCTCTTGCTGGCGCTTGTGGAAAAGGCATACTCTCAGTTCCAGATCCATATCGAAGCAATGATTGAGGCTGAAGGTGGCTTCATTAGATAGATATCAACTCTACAACATAATCAAGTTTCCTGAATTGATTGTTTGGTTTTATAAAAGTTTTTAAATAAAGCGGTAGTGTTGTGTTGTTTAGGGCGACAACTTTATCGTTCTATCTTGTAACACTCCTGTTTTCGTAGCTCTTCAACTCTTTGAGTTAAAGAAAAAATAGGAAGCTTTACTTTTGGTAAGAATATTATAGTGCCTATTACTATATCCTCTTATTAATAATAGTGCCTATTATTTATACCCCTATTATTAATAGTGCCTATTACTAATGCACCCTATTATTATTAAGTTTTCGATTAAATAGATTCTTATGTCTCTGTTGTAATCGGGCATGTTTGGATGAATGAATTAAAAAAAATCATCATCATCATGCAGTCTGTCAGTCTTGACGATGACTAGTCGGGGTCTCAGTGTTTTATCCCTCGGTGTTGGCGTAGTCTCACTCCATCACCACAGGACTTTCTACCTTGGCTCCAAACTCGCTTGCGCAGTTTAGGTGCAGTATCTGTTGCGCATCAGATAGACATCTTCTGAATCTCCGATGCTTGTGTCCAGTGGAGCGAACCTGCGACGACTGGCAGCAGACAAGGCTGCAGCTTCTGGCCGAAAGTAATCTCAGTGAGGTAAACAGTCACCCTATCGTGTCCACTAGTACGCCTTTTCTTTCTTCATTTGAAGTCATAGTTCCCATCTCTTAGCTTTTAGCTGTGATAAGGCCCACAAGGCAGTGGTGTTTGATTTTGGAGTTGGTTCCTCTAGTCTTCGCCCAACCAAGGGCACCCACAAAACAGTGGGGTAGGGATTGGTAGTGTGCCAAGGCATGTCCACACATCGGTGGGCCATAACGCACTACCTCTGGGGTCCCCTACTACTCAGATCTCTTACAAATTTAGCCTGGGTCCGCAAGGCACTCAGTTACCATGTGTGGTCAATGTGGAGGCATTATAGGAGTCTTGATGATGGAACGGCTATGTACTGGCAGGGAAGACTTATGCATAGCTGCTCCCTTTTCACCACGAGGTTAGCCAGCAGTGTTAGCTGGAATCGAGAAGGCATGCAAGCACGAACTTAACACTAACTTATACCTAACGCACTAGACGCATCACACCCCCCTGCTGGATTAAGAATCCAAACGCACACACAAAAAAAATAAAGGGGAGGTAATTAGATCAGTTAGCAGCACGTTTGAACTTGCAATCTCATGATCTTAATAATGATAAATGTTTATCAGTGGCCTTGACTGTCAGCCATGATGGCTGATTAGTTTTAAACTGAGTATAAACTCCAAAAAATTCTACGGCTGAATTTCATAACCACTAACGTCAATATGGAGGTGGGGGAGCTTCTTTCTTTTTTTTTTTTTTCATGTGTCACGTGGATTTCCTGTCTCCCAGCATTATATAAACTTCCCTTTTACTCCCTCCCCCTTACCTCTGAGGGGCTAAAGCTGATCTTGGCCCTCTGATCTGTGGTCTTTGATGGTGCAATCATAATTGGCTTGAGATGCAGGTAAAACCACGAAATGGCCGGCATATATTCCCCCCCATCCACATAATTTAGCATGGGTCAAAAGAGTACAATTTGTCAATTCGTCCAAGAAAGTCATCAGCCAATCCAAAGCATGTGAATTAATTGATTTTGTTTTCTATTCTTCATTGAAACGTTTTTAGTGCCAGATTGCATTTAACCAAGAATGGGCCAAAGAAAACGTGCTCTAAACTTGGCGCGATTCCAGAGAAAACATGTTGCCACTTTTGGCAAAAACATATTACATTTGCTATCGACTACATAAACATACCAGCAGGAGTATCTGGCTTTGCCTCAATCCAAGGAGAAGGGGTTATGGCGATATCCTGAGTAAATATAGGGACATTCCTTATAATTTCAACTTGTGGTAACTCATTTATTTTGCAGAGTTCTTAGATAAAAAAAATTCAATATATACAAAATGTAATCTTTTTTACAAACGTGTAATCCTTTCTCATAAGGATGGGTGCGAGTTGAAGCTGGGTACATCTCCTAAATCAGGGGTCTCCAAATTACGGCCCGCAGGCCAGATCTGGCCCACCAAGGTCTTAAATTAGGCCCAGAAAGCTGTTATGGAAAGTGTAAAAAAAATAGTCAGAAAACGTATTTCACTGGTTGGTTAACTTTGAGTTAATACGTTCCTGTGAAAACTAACTTGCCTTTAGAATTGATGAGGAAAACGAATCTCAATAAAACTAAAAAAGAAAAAAAAAAGTGAGAAAGGGTAGCAATTAGAGCGGTTTGCTTTTTAGCGTTTGTTCAAATTCAGTCACTACAAGTATTTTTATGGAAAGTGATATGCTTTTCATAGACATTTTAAAAATGTTAGGAGCCGAGTATTAGCTCTGATTCGAATCATAGTAAACACGTGACTTGATTTTTTTTTTTTTTTCTCGGCTCCAAATCAGACATAAGTATATCTAACGAACACTAATATTTACTCTTTTTGTAATAAAAAACGAGATTCTATTTTTCTTCTTTTTTTTTTTTTCAGCTTAACAAGAACTTTTATAATCTTTGTAACGTCTTTAAAATCGCTCATTAAGTCAGTTCCCATGGGAAGAAAAAAAATCCCAAGACAAATTCTACAAGGACCAGTCGGTTCCCATAGCAACACACACACAAAAAAAAAAAATCATGAGACATTGTCCATTTTATGACATTAGTATTTTCGGTGCTTGTGTAGATTAGCGATATTTTAACCCAACGCACTTCAGGTGAAAACATTATTACGTACTTACATGTCCTGTCGAAATTAGTATAAATTCTAAAAATTACCCCCCCCCACCACCACCACCACCAATAGTAGAACAATACAATTAAAAATAAAATTTATCAAATTATTGAGTTTTTTTCCTGTGGAAGTGTTGTGCAACCAATTTAGGATGACACACAAGGGAAGTAACCATTGCCGTAAATTGATTTCAGTTGACTTAAATTAAGGGCCCGCCATCTTTAAACAGAATCTATCATTATTTTCACAGCAAGTGCTTGACTAAACTCCAATCTATGGTATCCTCTTGCTAAACTTTCACAGAACTACCTACCTTTTGGAATATGAGACGTCCTGGATATGACCTTAAACTATATCTGATGGTGAGGCCCCAGTTTGCAGGCTTTGGGAAGTGTGGAGCCACCCTTTAATTGCCATTACTCCCAGGTCCACTCTGACCTGGAGTGGTAGTACCTCTTAGGGTCCCAACCATGGGTTAAATAAAAACCGACTTACAAAAACAAATTAAAAAATTCTTCTTTAAAATCACTGGATTCGGCATTAAATAATCTGAAAAGGGTTGATATGCCGTAAAACAAAAACAACCAACCAAATTGGAACATGAGAAGGAGGAGCTTTTTCTCCATGTGTCACGTCGGACTTCCTGTCTCCCAGCATTATGTAAGTTTCCCTTTACCCCTCCTATCTGTAGTCTTTGGTGATGCAATCCTCATTGGAATCTGTGTGGAATTTCATGATGATGCTACTGATGATGATGCTGATATTTATAGTGCACCAATAATCAGAAGTTTCTTAATTCAAATGATAACTAAATGCAACATTAAATAACCTAAAAAAGAAGGTTAATAGGACATAAAACAAATATTATTGCGAAAGATCGTCTATAGTTTTTCTTTTTTCTAGTCCCCTGACAAAAGGAGGGGGGGGATCTGTAAATTCACCCTCATCCATTTGTCTGTCCGCACTATTTTCAATAATTACACCTTGGGATTTTTTTATATTTTGCACAAACATTAAACATGATATGAGTAAAAAAAAAAAGTAACAGAACGGATTTTCCGCGAAAACTCTGCTTGCCTCCCCCCACCCCAGGGGTGCCTTTCCAGTTTAAATGGCTAAAATTGATACTTTTGTGCTTATTAAAAAAAGTTGATGTCTTGGATTTTTATAAAACTTTCTGAAAAGTTGTAACTAACTGATTTCTATATAATTTTGTTTGTCTATACTTTGCGATAACTCTTGGGTGTGCCTCAGGGGCTCCTTTAGGGCTAATAAAGACACTCCATTTTTGGGACTATTTTACCATATTTGTCTAAGATTTTCTGCGTATGTCTATTTAGCAGTTTTGCATGGTGCTGAACTCAAATTTAAATATGTTAAGGCCTTCGGGACTTTTGGGACTAAATGGGGTGAGGCAAATGATGGACTTAGTCATTTCTTTTTTTTTTTTGCATGGTGCAGAACTCAAATTTAAATATATATATATATAATGAAATGAGAATTGCAGTTAAGTTTACCAAAATAATCCAAGATGGCAAAACTAAAGTAAATTATAAATATTGAAGAGTTAATATTTATAAAGTAATCTCAACCAGATGTAAAAGCTCGATAAAACCAAATAGGAAATAGAGCTTATAAGAACAAGTAGTTAATAAAAACATGTTAAAAAAAGATTTTGAAAAAGTGTTGTTTTTTTTATGATGTATTAACTTCTTGTTCTTATATATATATATATATATATATATATATATATATATATAGTAATTTATAAAATATATATGGCGATTAAGCTACACTGAATATTCTGCGTTTCATCCACTATAGGATTCGTCAGGCTTATGCGCGAATTCTGTGGTTGCTTCTTGTTTTTATATATGTTGAGGATTTTTAGTTAGCCAATCAGCTTTCTAGTATCCACCGCG
>NC_136523.1:34292873-34322873 GCF_053919585.1 Euprymna scolopes
CCACCACGGATCAACGTATGTTAACTCCGGACGTGACAAAATTTAGAATCGCAAACTACATCTCGAATTTAATTGTAGAAATTGTTATTGAATTGAAACTAAGTCATGTCAGTTAAAAGTCTAATAATTTTTTATAAAAGTGAGGAAGAAACGGTAAGTTAATGTTTGATTATTTTTTGAGGTGTGCATGCAGTAAATTTAAGCATTTTTTAATGGCGATATTAGTATATAATTGTATTATATCTAAGCTGTGTATAGTTTTCTTATGTATATTAATGTTTATTTTTATCCTGTTGAGTAAATCTCCGGAGTTCTTTATGTGGGAGGTGATGATAGTGCCCAGTAGTGGAGTCAAGATGTTGGATATGACACGTGCACTTTTGTGTGTTGCACTACCGATGACATATTATGGGGAATATAGAATAAGTTAGGATTAAAATAATTTTATTAGGTGAGAAAAAAATATATCTATAAAAGTGAAAGTGTCTCTGTGCGTGTCTGTGTACATTTCCCTACGCAATAACTCTGTCAATTTGAAGTCTACAGGCTCGAAATTTGCTATACAGGGTACTGAGATTTGGGAAAATATATGTGACCGGATTTCGGCCAGAAATTTGGCGATTAAGAGGTGAAAGTTCAACGATTTGACTTTTGAGAACTCTACCAAACTCCTCCGACAATTTTTGGTCTAAACACTTAAAATTTTAGATATAGGTTCCTTGGACATGGATCTAACTTAATAACTTGATTTGAGCCCAAAACAATACATTTTAAGGGGTCATAATAAGGGTCAAAGTTTAAAAAATTGACCGCTCTTTTTTCTTTTTTTCTTTTTATTTATTTATTTTTTTTTTTGCTCAACATACACCTCCAAATACCCGGATTGATCTAATGGGTATTAATCTAGACAATGGGATCAAGAAGTCAAGCTCAAATGACAGATTGGTTGCGCTTTCTTGCGCCCTCGTACCATATTTTTTGTTGTTTATCCTTTTTCTTTCTGTCATGCCAGGATGGCTTAATGGAGTCAGATCTTTTGATCCTTTTTCGGACCTTCTGATTGAAAGCTTTATCCATAAAAAAATTAATCTTTTTCAACTTATCGCAATTCAGATTATTATTATTTTTTGGCCAATTTAACTCCTTACCTTCTTCTTTGGTAATCTTCAATTAATTTTATTTGACAAAAAAAAAAAAAAAAAAAAAAAAAAAGAAATAAAAGCAATCATGCTTCAATTACCATTTACGGAAAGGGTGGTAGAAATGTACACAAAAGAGGATACAGTAGCTCAACACCTGTCCTAATATGTCATACTCCAAAAATCACGTAAATTGATCAAGTACCTTTTCTTTTTTTTTTTTCTTTTTTTTAATAAAACCAAATTTTATGAGTAAGCAGTGCTGTGTTCTGATCTGCCACATTTAATAAATAATAAACGAAAATAACTCAATTCAAATAACAGGGACGTGTCCAAGATGATGAAAACAAAGTTTCCAGCCACGATTATCGTCTTTGGTGTGGTTTCAAGTGAGGGCCACATCATGCCACCTCACATAATGAAGTCGGCTTGAAAGTCAACAGCAAACTGTACCTGGATGTTCTGAAGAGTGTGGTGATTCTCTGGTGGCCGCTAGAAGTCTCTGGGTGTGGCAGCAGGACTCGGCATCGGCCCACGAAGAAACCCAGGCTTTGCTTTAAAAGGAGTGCTACGATTTTGTATCACTTGCTATGAATCATCTTTGGTGTGTGATTACTATTTTCTGTTAATTTCAATGTCACGTGACCTGTAGTTTAAGAGTTTATCGGTTAAATATTTTCACGTAAAGATACATCTATTGCCTTATGGCACTTTGTGCAGTTTAATCAAGGCATTAAAAAATGAAAATATCGAAAAAAAAGATTATATTGTACGTATCCATTATGAACTGAAGATTTCCGAAAAAAAAATTACACTTCATTTTTTTTTTTTTTTTTTTTTCTTTTTACAGCAAAAAAAAAAAAAAAAAAAAAAAAAAACGCGTTTTTATGACAGCACGTTGAAGGTAGACATCTTTGAATTTTTTTATTTTTTGTTTGGATTTTTTAGAACACGCCACGGGGAGATAACTCAATTTACTCCCTCCCCATCATTATTACTAGCTTCTCTTCCTAAAAATCGAACATTTTGCTCGGTATCATAACAAATTTTTTCGCTGTAAAAAAGAAAAAAAAATTACTTGATGAAATTAAATGAAAGTTTGGGTTTTTTCTTTTTTTTTTTTTTTTTTTTTTGAAACTTCATTTCATAACGGAATCGTATAATTTAAACTTTTTTCCCCCCCCGACATTTTCATTTTTTTAATGTCTTAATTAAACTGTACAAGTACCTGTTTTATTTATAGAGATGAGTGTACCTATTTACTATGCCTCCCCACGGGACAGAGTTAGACACCAGGGTCGTTTTTTAACGTGGAGAAAAGGTACAAAAATAAAAATTGTCTCAGTCGTGAAGGATTTCTCCTCCACCGAAAGAGAACAAGCAATTAAAGTGCAGCATCTGAAGAACAGATACTACACTTTGATCTTGACCAAAAGGCCAAGAAAAAAAATTAGTGTATGTGGAGAAGTACCTAGTTTTGTTTTCTTGCGCAATTTATACGAATTTCTTGACAATTTTTGGTCTTTTGGTCAAGATCAAAGTGTAGTATCTGTTCTTCAGATGCTGCTCTTCTATTTCTTGTTCTCTTTCGGTGGAGGAGAAATCCTTCACGACTGAGACAATTTTTATTTTTGTACCTTTTCTCCACGTTAAAAAACGACCCTGGTGTCTAACTCTGTCCCGTGGGGAGGCATACTAAATAGGTACAACAACGTATTATCTATACAAACATTGAACGAAACAATAGCAAAGAATTTTTCTTTCTTTTTTTTTTTTTGTTTAACTAATCGATATTTTGTTTTGTTTTGGTGGTCACCTTGGTCTATGCAGGCATTGACTAGCCGACACATCCGAGGTTATCGATTTCCGACTTGCAAACTTTGCTGATGGCGCGATGGCCGACGATCTAGTTAGGAAGGTCGTGATCGCCAGGGGCTCCCGCAATTTCATCTCCTTCAACAAGATGGAGTAGGCAACACGTTAATTATCGTCCGCCATGCTCCTGGCGTCCGCTTTCTTCTCCAGCCGGCTGTCAAGAAAGGTAATTAATTTTGACCCCAGCCAGCCCTATCCGATGAATTTTATTTCTTTTTATTTTGGAGGGATAGGATGGGGGGGGGGGTTCGAGATTTGTGTGTTAGGATCATAAAATGGTCCGACCCCCCCCCCCACACACACCAAAAAAAATGGGGGTGTAATAAAGGGATCATTACTAAACATGTTTAGACGTATCACGTTTTGTTTATTTATTTCGTAATATACTTCTAAAGTCAGAGGTGACGCTATATATATATATATATATATATATATATATATATATATGAGCAAACAGTTAATAAAATATGTTAAAAAACACTTTGAAATGAGTTAAAAACATATTTAATCTGAAAAGGAAACACTAGATAAATGGATAGTCCTAATAATATAAGCCTGACGAATCCTATAGTGGATGAAACGCCGAATATTCAGTGTAGCTTAATCGCCATATATATTTTATAAATTACTCTATAATATATATATATATATATATATATATATATATATATATATATATATATATATATATATTATATATATATATATATATAAAGTGAAAATGTGTGCACTTCCCTACCAAATAACTCTGTCAATTTTCAGTCTACAGACTCAAGATTTGACATAAGGGGTATTGAGATTTGGGAAAATCTTTTTAATCGGTTTTCGGCCAGAAATTTGGCTGTTAAGGGGTCAAAGTTCATCGATTTGACCTTTGAGGACTCTACCAAACTCCTCCGCCAATTTTGGGTCTAAACACTTGAAATTTTAGATGTGGGTTATACTTGGACATGGGTCAAAATTTTAATTTAATTTGAGCCCAAGACAAATGTTAAGGGGTCAAAATTGGGATCAAAGTTTTTTTAAAATTGTCGTCTGCGGTCTCTACCAACTTTTCTCTGTGGTAGTTATGGAAGCCCTTTATATAGAAAGGTATTACCGTACATATTCACACTTTTTAATATATACATAGGCACGAAATGTTATGAACAGTACATAGGACCCGAGCTAGTATACATATAAAATGTTATTGGATTTAAACTCTGTAAAGTAAAATTCACAACAAATTTATTTTTCGACAAGGAATACAAATAATAAATTAAATTTTAAAAAAATTAAAAATTAAAATGTTTGACGCTTTTACACTGTTGGGACGGGATTTTGTAATCAATAAATGGAGTTTTCAGATAAAAAACAAAACAAAAAAACAAACAATGGTTTCAACTGGTTTTTTTGTCAATTCTAATAAGTTACAATATTACTGAATATTACTGAATTATTAAAAAAAAAAAAAACTTTAATCGTGGTAGCAAGTAAAAAATTGCCGCCATGTTGTTTAAATCGAAACGGAAAATTATCTCCCTTCTGAACTCTCCTGCATCTTACGATCGTTTTCATCAAATTCTTTTTTTAATTTTCTTTAATAAATAATTTTATACCTTATCGATGTTCGTAATTTTTGGATATAATCATCTTAAAAATGCAAGGAATAAGTAGATACCATGAAATTCAGTTTTACGATTTTCGAAATGTCGTCCCCAATGAAGCGCCAAATTTTTATTAATTATTTGATTTCTGTATTGAAAAATAAATTTCTTGTAATTTTACTTCAGTGGTTAAATCCAGTTTTCCTTACATTATTGCCCTATCTCGAATATGGAGGTTGGTTGGTTGTTTTTGTTTTACGGCATATCAACTCTTTTCAGGCTATTTAATACTGATTCAAAAGATTTTGAAGAAAAGTTTTTAATAGAATATATATATTTTTCTTTTTTCAAGTCGGTTTCTATTTAACCCATAGTTGGGACCCTATATATATAATTTTAAAATGTGTATATATATATATATAATTTTAAAATGTGTGTGTATATATATATATATATATATATATATATATATATATATATAATTTTAAAATAAAATGTGTATATATATATATATATATATATATAATTTTAAAATAAAATGTGTATATATATATATATATATATATATAATTTTAAAATGTGTGTATATATATATATATATATATATAATTTTAAAATGTGTATATATATATATATATATAATTTTAAAATGTGTATATATATATATATATAATTTTAAAATGTGTATATATATATATATATATAATTTTAAAATGTGTATATATATATATATATAATTTTAAAATGTGTATATATATATATATATATATAATTTTAAAATGTGTATATATATATATATATAATTTTAAAATGTGTATATATATATATATATATAATTTTAAAATGTGTGTGTGTATATATATATATATATATAATTTTAAAATGTGTGTATATATATATATATATAATTTTAAAATGTGTGTATATATATATATATAATTTTAAAATGTGTATATATATATATATAATTTTAAAATGTGTGTGTATATATATATATAATTTTAAAATGTGTGTGCATATATATATGTATATAATTTTAAAATGTATATATATATATAATTTTAAAATGTATATATATATATATAATTTTAAAATGTATATATATATAATTTTAAAATGTATATATATATATAATTTTAAAATGTGTATATATATATATATTATTTTTAAAATGTATATATATATATATTATTTTTAAAATGTATATATATATTATTTTTAAAATGTATATATATATATTATTTTTAAAATGTATATATATATTATTTTTAAAATGTATATATATATATTATTTTTAAAATGTATATATATATTATTTTTAAAATGTATATATATATTATTTTTAAAATGTATATATATATTATTTTTAAAATGTATATATATATTATTTTTAAAATGTATATATATATATTATTTTTAAAATGTATATATATATTATTTTTAAAATGTATATATATATTATTTTTAAAATGTATATATACATTATTTTTAAAATGTATATATACATTATTTTTAAAATGTATATATATATATTATTTTTAAATGTATATATATATATTATTTTTAAAATGTATATATATATATTATTTTTAAAGTGTATATATATATATTATTTTTAAAATGTATATATATATTATTTTTAAAATGTATATATATATTATTTTTAAAATGTATATATATATATATTATTTTAAAAATGTATATATATATTATTTTAAAAATGTATATATATATTATTTTTAAAATGTATATATATATTATTTTTAAAATGTATATATATATTATTTTTAAAATATATATATATATTATTTTTAAAATATATATATATATATTATTTTTAAAATATATATATATATATTATTTTTAAAATATATATATATATATTATTTTTAAAATATATATATATATTATTTTTAAAATATATATATATATATATATTATTTTTAAAATATATATATATATTATTTTTAAAATATATATATTATTTTTAAAATATATATATATTATTTTTAATGTGTATATATATATATATTATTTTTAAAATGTATGTATATATATATATTATTTTTAAAATGTATGTATATATATATATTATTTTTAAAATGTGTCTGTGTATATATATATTATTTTTAAAATGTGTGTGTGTATATATATATTATTTTTAAAATGTGTGTGTATATATATATATATATTAATTTTAAAATGTGTGTGTATATATATATATATATTAATTTTAAAATGTGTGTGTATGTATATATATATTATTTTTAAAATGTTTGTGTTTGTGTGTATATATATATATATTATTTTTAAAATGTATATATATATATATATTATTTTTAAAATATATATATATATATTATTTTTAAAATGTATATATATATATTATTTTTAAAATGTATATATATATATTATTTTTCAAATGTGTATATATATATATATTATTTTTAAAATGTATGTATATATATATTATTTTTCAAATGTGTGTGTATATATATATATTTTTAAAATGTATATATATATATCTCATAATTTAGGAATTTACAGTTTGTGATTTAAAAAGGTTATTTATTGTATTCAAAACAAAGAATACAGTATAGTAAACTATATTTCCTTAACCCATGAGTTTTCGATGTTTATACATCTCCTCGGGGGAAAAATATTAGCAAATATTTATAAAAGGTTTACACCTGATTTGTTATTGCTTTTTTAATAATAAACATAGAAAATTAAATTAAATGATAATAATATTTTGTAAGACCGATAATTACTGGATTAGCACACCAGTAGATTTATTGTATTTCATTATTTTGAATAATTATATATATATATATATATATATATATATATATATATATATATATATATATATATATATATATATATATATTACGCACTAGGTGTCTGCCCTGCGTTGCCTCGTCGTAAAATACGCTTAAATATATTTTAATTGATGCAGATTTCATATTTATGATTATAGAACCAATTCTATTGATTATTATCTTGTACCCAATATACAGTAGTTCTCCCTACACACACCTGGTATGGCCTGGTCGTAAAATATGCTTAAATATGATTTTAATAAATGCATATTATTTATTATTACAGACCAAATACTCTATTGATTATTATATTGTACCCAATATATAGAAGTGATTTCAAAAGTAAACAAAAAAATGACTTGGGTGCCATTAGCTAGATTCGAAACCAGAACATATAGCTTTCCAGCATTATTCGGTATCATATGAACTATGACCTTACACATAAAAAAAACTAAAAAAAAAAAAATAACATAGTAAAATGTATAAATACATATTTGCGCATGTGTAGAGGAGCACATTAAGTCGACTTATGCCTGCCAAATGCCAATTAATTTTTCAATTTTGACCCGTTAGCAGCTATTTTTACCGACTACAAACCAAATCAAATGTGTTCCAACAGGTTCAAATCCTCTATATATCAAGCTTTAAGTCTGTAGGCCAAAAATTGACAGGAGTTTGGTAGAAACCGTTCCTTACACACAAAGGTCATTATATATATATATATATATATATATATATATATATATATATATATATATATATATAAACTACTTCATTTATTCACATAAAATTAATATACGAAAGTATAAATTTATGCGTAAACTTTAAGTATTTACTTCAAAAGTGCTCAATACGTAGGTAGAGCTTGTTAGTAATTTATAAAATATATATGGCGATTAAGCTACACTGAATATTCGGCGTTTCATCCACTATAGGATTCGTCAGGCTTATGCACGAATTCTGTGGTTGTATATAAAAACGAGAAACAACCACAGAATTCGCGCATAAGCCTGACGAATCCTATAGTAGATGAAACGCCGAATATTCAGAATAGTTTAATCGCCATATATATATATATATATATATATATATATATATATATACAGGAATCGAAAAAATCTTAACTTTTGGGGGTATCAGAATCAGAAAAATGTATACCTATTTTCCGATGCCAAAAAGTATTTCTTTGGGTTTTTTTTTTTTTTTTTAATTCTGTTTAAAATAGTATTAATAATAAAATAATGAATATTCATTGATTTTAAATTACCAGTAAAGCTAAAATGTATTGATCAGCCCGCCCCCCCCCCACACACACGTACAAGTGTGTTTAATCGGGGATAAAGAATAACAACTTTATAGTTAAATATTTAGAAATTTATAATGAATCGGATTGATGGGATAAATATAGGAATTGCCCAATCACTAATATATATATATATATATATACTAGCAGATGCACCCTGCGTTATCCGGCATTAAACGTAACCTCAAATTCCTTTAAAATAAAATGAAGTAAAAAAAAAAAAAAAAAAAAAAAAGAAAACGTAAAGAAACTGAGACATGTGCATGCGAGTATTATGTTTTTTCTAAACAGTTAGAAAAAAAAATTTTTAAAAAGAATACTGGAGCTGAGATCGAAACATGAACCTAGTGTTTTGAGTACGATAACCATTAGACTAGCGTGACATGATCTTTAAAAAGTGTTTTCAAACCTACTTATTCTTAACGTAATGAATCAGTCGTGTGAACGATTCGCACATGCGCATTCGTGAAATGGTTGACAAACGGATAAAAAAAAATCCGAGGACCCAACGTACCAATTTTTTAAAAATTGGACCCTTTAGCAGCATCTTTTTTTACGAATGAAAAGTTTTCCACCTGTCTAAATACCCTATATACCAAATTTCAAGTCTGTAGATAAAAACTTCGTTGAGTATATAGGTTGAGAGTTGTTCTCACATCACACATACACATTCTCACTTTTATAAATATACTAGCCTGGGTGCCCAGTGTTGCCCTGGGTGTTTCGAGGTGTGTGTTGAGCAAAAAATAAATAAAAATGGTAGTAGGCAGGATCGAAACCGTGATGCGAAGGAGGAAAAGAATGTGAAAAAAAAAAAGTGACGTCTTTGCCATTACGTCCATCACCAAACCGGAAGTGGTGAAGGTTTAAATTAAGGCTAGTCAATTGAAAAGAGGGGATGACTTTTGAAAATATCGACGAAAAAAGCAACGTCCCCTTATAGAAAAGTGCCCCATTGAGGGTGAAGGAATTAATGTTTTTAGCCAATTTTTTTTTATATTTGTCGTCCGAAGGGTCGAAATTCAACACTATACTGATCTCATGAAAATCCGTTGCCTCTGTCGAAAGTTTTAGGCTGACATACAAACTTACATACATTTAAACAGACAGAGATTTATATTATAGACTAGTCTGGGTGCCCGGGTATTTGGAGGTGTGTGTATTGAGCAAAAAAAAAAAAAAAAAAAAAACTGGTAGTAGGTAGGCAGGATTGAACCCGTCACGCGAAGGAAAAAAAAGAATGTGAAAAAAACATGTCTTTGCCGTTGCATCCATCACCAAACTGGAAGTGACACAGGTTTAAATTACGGCTAGTCAATCAGAAAGAGGGGATGACTTTCGAAAATATTGGCAAAAAAGCGACCCCTCCCTGTAGAAAAGTGCCCAGTTAAGGGTGAAGGAATTAATGATTTTAGCCAATTTTTCAATATTTGTCATCCAGAGAGTCGAGCTTCAAAACAATATTGATCTCGTGAAAATCTGCCGCCTCTGTTGAAAGTTTTAAGCAGACATACAAACATACATACATACATACTTACATATATTTAAACAGACAGATGAGATTTATATATATTTTATCTAAATGACAAGCATTTAGTCTCGAAATGCCATGGTCTAAAGAGGTTCTTTCTTTTCTGTCTTCCTTATTGATGTGAAAAGTTTTTCATTCGTCTTAGAACTCTCATCTCACTTCTTTTAATGGACTTATAATAAAGGGATCATTGCTAAACCTGTTTAGCTGTGTCTGTTTCTTACTATGTTCGTGACGTCAGAAATGACGTCATATATATTTTTTAATGGTATCATTACTAAACGTATAGACCCTATCACTTTTTATTTGTGTATTCAGTAATACTAGCAGGACCTGTGGAAATTCCATGGACGCATCTTTCAGATGTAACATATTGTTGCTAGGTATTCTGTGGACGTTCAGCATGAATGGAGACCCCACAATATCATTGTTCCTATTTACAATGCCTCCCCACGGGACAGAGTTAGACACCAGGGTCGTTTTTTAACGTGGAGAAAAGGTACAAAAATAAAAATTGTCTCAGTCGTGAAGGATTTCTCCTCCACTGAAAGAGAACGAGAAATGGAAGTACCACATCTGAAGAACAGATACTACACTTTGAGATATCAAATTTTTTAATCACAGGAAAAAAATACAATTGGGAAAATGAACAAAAAAACTTAGGCACAAGGCCAACTCAAAAAGAAGGGGTGAGGTTTGTTGATCCATCTCGTCTCTGTTGTAAATTTTAAATGATTTTTCTCTCGGCCAGCCTCTTTTATCATGGTTACCCCTTTCAATTTGTATTTATGTGTGTGTGGTGGGAAGGGGGGGGCCTACTTAAGCCCAATTCTAAAACATTTTTTATTTATATCAGATACTACACTTTGATCTTGGCCAAATTTTCCTAAGTAATCTGGTTAATGTAGTGTCAGAATATATCTGGTTATTACGGTTTATCTCCAATATCCTTGGCCCTGTTGGTGGGGCATTAGAATATGCCGACTGCCTCCCTGCAGAGGCTAAAAGTCCCTCAATGGGGGCCCTGGATATGACCTTAAACTATATCCAGTGGTGAGGCCCCAGCTTGCGGGCTTTGGGGAGTATGGAGCCACCCTTAAATTACCATTGCTCCCAGGTCCACTCTGACCCGGAGTCGTAGTACCTGTTAGGGTCCCAACTATGGGTTAAATAGAAACTGACGTGAAAACAACAAATATATTCTATTAAAAAAATTTTTCTTTAAAATCTTTGGATTCGGCATTAAATAACCTGAAAAGGGTTGATATGCCGTAAAACAAAAACAACCAATCAACCAATATCCTTATACGAGTCTGACATATTCCATTGTATTGATGCCCGGCACAAATGGAAGGCCCACGATATCATTATACCATCTTTAGACAGAATAGATTGGATCTTAGCCTGAAGACCCAGAAGATATATTTTAGTTTCACGTATGGGCCAAAAGCAACATTTTTTTTTTTTTTTTTTTATTAATTTTCTTACATTGCATCTTTGGTGATCGGGAGATCCTATTTATTAAAAAGAAAAAGGATAGACAGTGATAACATAATACGAACATTAAATTAGCGCATCTATATACTAATTTAATGTTCGTATTGTTATCACCTTCTATCCTCCTTTGTAATAAATAGGATCTCCTGATCAAATAATTTATAATCTGGAAACCATGACACACACGTACGTTAAAGGTACTACGATATTAATATATAGATACTCGTGGCGTTAGAGGTGATGTCATATATATTTTTTTTAAGACACCATTTGTAAACGTTTAGTTGATGGGGTCTCCAAAATTTTCTGAGGGCGGGAGGCTTATTGCTGGCATTTTAGAGCTACGCAGGCAAAAAAAAAAAAAAAAAAAGAAAAATACCTGGACGTGTTTTATATTGCTTTTCATTAGCTTTTTTTTTTTTGATAATTTTATTTTTGATAATTTTTTTTGATAATTTTTTTTTTTGATAATTTTTTTTTTTTTTGACAATTTTCTGAACAAAAAAGAAAAAACTGCCACTCTTTTTTTTTCAAACATTTTTCCTCAAGATTTTTACAGTTTCTGTATAAGCTCAGCAGGTTGGATTAAAGACTTTGGCAGATATTCCGGTCATTTTTATGGGACACAAAAATGTAGATCAAAGTCCATATGAAATGTGCGTGTGTGCACACCTCCAATTTTATCAACAGGACAGTAATTTTTTTTTTAGAACTACACCAGCAAAAAAAAAGTGTTTTATACCGTTTTGCGCATCAGCTTTGCTTTTTAATGAAACTGGTTCTCCCAAACCTCATTCTTTTAAGTCATTTTCTGAACAAAAAACAAAACTCACAACACTATTTTCACAAATTTCCATTAATATTTTTATGTTTTCCATAAGAGCTCTGCAGGTTGTAGTTTTGGCAACCCTAGCTGTAGACTAAATAAAAGATTCCATTCGAATTTCTGAGCAGATTCCCCGGAATTAGAGCGAAAGATTCCTGAGTTTGACAAAGTGTACCTGAAGAAGGTCGGAAGTTACATCGGCCAAAACGTTGTGAAAATAACACTCAATAAGAGAACAGTAGTCCAAATATTTGAAATAAAAAAAAGGCAAGAACTAATCGAAATGGTAAAATATGCAGTCAATAACATTTCAAGAATTTAACAACAAACATGAAATAATTGTTAACTAAAAATATTGAAAAGAAAAATGGGCAAGCAAATAATATTTAATTAAATGATCCTTTCCGAAACCAACATGCAAGAATCAGGAAGTTCATTGGGTGTTCTGGTGGCTTGACAGGCTGAGAGCAGGCTCGAAGCATTTCTCCAAATAGTGACAATGACTGATGGACATGAGAGCATGCTATCCATGTAGATCAGGAGTCTTTCAAAGTTTTTGAATGGGGGGGGGGCATATTGATGACTTTTTAAAGCTACACAGACCAAAATTTAAAAAAAATAAATGACCTGGACATATTTTTATACTGTTTTGCTGATTAGCTTTGCTTTTTAATGAAATTGGTTCTCCAGAACCTCATTTTTTTTTTTTTTTTTTTTTTTTTTTTTTTTAACATTTTCTGATCAAAAAGAAAAACCACCACATTACTTTCACACATTCCCATTTTTTTTTTTTTTTTTTTCCTGAAGATTTTTACATTTTTCCACAAGGGCCAGATTAAAGACTTAAGTGGGCCGGATTTTGCCCATAAACCGTATTTCTAAGACCTCTGGTTTAGATGTATCGCTATTTATTTAGGGAAAATACTCGTGACCCTAAAAATGACGAGATATTTTATTAGATGGTAGTATAATTAAGTGTGATCGCCACATCTTTATCTATTTATATAGTCTATATAGGTATTCTGTTTGTCCCTTCCATAGTTAATTCGTATGTTACGCTTTGAAAAACGGACAAATACAATTTTCGAAGGCCAAATTGCTTCAAAAAGACCAAATTTGCAAAATTTAATTTTTAAAAGGCTAATCTGGCAACCCTGGACAAGAATATGAGAGTGCCCCCCCCCTTTACGTAGCCTCGTTTTCAAATATATGATCATTGTTGTAATAGTGGGAGAAAAAAAAAACTGGTAATTTCGATGTTTAGTGATTCTTCAGTGAAGAAAAAAGTTAGCAAAAGGTTACAAAAAAAAAAAAAAGGCTGGACTGAAAGAAAAAATTAAACAATGTGATTTTATTATTTGTATTGAACTATGTAGCATAATATTACTTTCTGAGTATTTATTAGTATTTAATAATTTATCTCATTTGGGTCATTTCTATATTTAGAATACGATGCACACTATTTTCATAGAAATGTTAATAAACTCATATTTGTTGCATGTTATTGATTTTTCTGTACAAACACTTAATTTTTTGTGTTATCCATAAAAATATTAGCTTCATCATACAGATATTTGTTAATTAAATATTTTTTTCATTCCGTGGTTTTTCAACGGGTCCTGCTGGTTTAATTATAAATTTCTTAATATATTCGTGACGTCAGAAGTGACGTCAAATACTGTGCTTAAAAAAAACAATGGCGATCTAGTAAAGGGAGTGTTGCTAAATCTATCACTTTCTGTTTATTTAGTGAAACACAATGTATGACGTCACTTCTGACGTCATACATTGTGTACATAAAACAACGCTGCTCAAAAATGAATGTGTTTATGAGACGAAATTTGACCCGTTGGGTAACCCATTTATCTTGGGTTAGCTTGTTTGAATCAAGAAAATGTGAAGGCGCTGTTTTACAATTTGTCATTGTTCTGAGGGAGACAACTCTTTTTTACTAAGATTTCGTTCATTTTTTTTTTTTTTTTTTTCATCTCATAATTTAGGCCGCTAATAATGCTGTCAGTAAGTTTACACGAGTGGTTTACAAAAACATACTTCTACGTTTTTCGTTCTTTTTCTTTTCTTTTTTTTTTTTTTTTTTTCTTTTTTTTTTTTTTTTTTTTCTTTTTTGAGGAGAGGAGGTATTAAATTATAGAACTTGTATAGTTTTTAACAGGTGTTTTTGCAGTTTAATTAACCGTTATCCCGTAAGTAACGCGCTGACATTAATCGAGCAGAAGAACCGCCCCTCCAACGCCCCCGCTCCTCAATGTAAACAGAAAGTTCGTGAAATATTAAACGGTTCTTTTGCTCGGTTAATGTCGGCAAAGTGAGTTTGCAAACGACTTGAATACAGACATGAAAACGAAACCCTAAACTGGTCACTTTCTGATTTTTCTGTTTCTCCTCTTCAATCATTCTGATTCTCTCTTTTGTCTCTCTCCCCCGCCCTTTTCTCCCCCTTCTCTCTCTCTCTCTCTCTCTCTCTCTCTCTTTCTCTCTCTCTTTTTGTCTCTCTCTGTCTCTCTCTCTCTTTTGTCTCTCTCCCCCGCCCTTTTCTCCCCCTTCTCTCTCTCTCTCTCTCTCTCTTTTGTCTCTCTCTCTTTTGTCTCTCTCTCTCTCTCTTTTGTCTCTCTCTCTTTGTCTCTCTCTCTTTGTCTCTCTCTCTTTGTCTCTCTCTGTCCCGCTTTTCTCTCTCTCCCTCTCTCTCTCTCTCTGCCCCGCTTTTCTCCCTCTCTCTCTCTCTCTACCCCGCTTTTCTCTCTCTTACTCTGCCCCGCTTTTCTCTCTCTTACTCTGCCCCGCTTTTCTCTCTCTTACTCTGCCCCGCTTTTCTCTCTCTCTCTCTCTCTCTCTCTCTTTCTCTCTCCTGCTTTTCTCCCTTACTCTGCCCCGCTTTTCTCTCTCTCTCTCTCTCTCTCTCTCTGCCCCGCTTTTCTCTCTCTCTCTCTCTCTCTCTCTGTCCCGCTTTTCTCTCTCTCTCTCTCTCTCTGTCCCGCTTTTCTCTCTCTCTCTCTCTCTCTCTCTCTGTCCCGCTTTTCTCTCTCTCTCTCTCTCTCTCTCTCTGTCCCGCTTTTCTCTCTCTCTCTCTCTCTCTGTCCCGCTTTTTTCTCTCTCTCTCTGTCCCGCTTTTTTCTCTCTCTCTCTGTCCCGCTTTTTTCTCTCTCTCTCTGTCCCGCTTTTCTCTCTCTCTCTGTCCCGCTTTTTCTCTCTCTCTCTCTCTCTCTCTCTCTCTCTCTCTCTCTCTCTCTGTCCCGCTTTTCTCTCTCTCTCTCTCTCTGTCCCGCTTTTCTCTCTCTCTCTCTCTGTCCCGCTTTTCTCTCTCTCTCTCTCTGTCCCGCTTTTCTCTCTCTCTCTCTCTGTCCCGCTTTTCTCTCTCTCTCTCTGTCCCGCTTTTCTCTCTCTCTCTCTGTCTCGCTTTTCTCTCTCTCTCTTTCCCGCTTTTCTCTCACTCTCTCTCTCTCTCTTTCCCGCTTTTCTCTCTCTCTTTCCCGCTTCTTTCTCTCTCTCTCTCTCTTTCCCGCTTTTTTCTCTCTCTGTCCCGCTTTTTTTTTCTCTCTCTCTCTCTCTCTCTCTCGCTTTTCTCTCTCTCGCTTTTCTCTCTCTCTCGCTTTTCTCTCTCTCTCTTTTCTCTCTCTCTCGCTTTTTTTTTTTTTTAATTTTTTTTATTTTTACAAAGGCATCACCACATTATCAAGGCCCAGATGCCACTCAAGGATAATGGTTAAAGAGTGTACAGTAGAAATTGGTCAATATAGTAATCATTAGTAATGAAAATTTGGTAAATTTAATAACTTATATGGAACGGCTCATCAAGAACTTATTTACTTTAGACTTGAACACAACCATATTGTAGTCAGCCGGAAAGCAGGAAAACGGAAGACAATTCCACAGGCGTGCAGTTCTAAGAAAGAAGCTTTGTTCATGGAATCTACGTTTAGGTTTAGGCACAGATAAAGAGTGGGGGAAATTATTGATAGTGTTTACAGCTAGACGAGTGTTTCTTGTGAAAGTTTGGCGAGGGGGGACCATAGATTGAAGCTCAGTTGAACACTTTCCATGAAAATAACGATACATCAGAGACAAACTCGCAACATCTCTTCTGTGAGATAGAGGTTGCAAGGAGGAGAAAAGGACATCTCCTACGAGGCTACGAAGTCTATTTTGAACTCTATCAAGGCAGGACAAGTCCTTTCTAGCAGCTTCTGCCCAGATGTGGCAACAGTATTCCATCCTTGGACGTACCTGACTCTTATATAGATAGAGAATAGCATCAGCAGTGAGATATCTACTGGATCGATAGAAAGATCCCACCATTTTTCCAGCGGCCTTGGCAACAGATTTGATATATGTGTTCCATTTAAGATCAGGAGTAATGGTCAAGCCCAGAAGCTTGTCAAAACTTGAGGCCTCCTGAAGACGAGAGCCATTCATTTCAATTGATGACAAATGTGGATTAGAATGTTGATGATGTAAAGAGAGAAGCTTGGTTTTAGATGGATTAAAAGTAACCAGCCACTCCTTTCCCCATTGTACTACGTGCTCAAGATCAGAAGAGAGAGAATTGGAGAGAACTTGGTCGTTTACTGTCTTAGATGTGGTACCATAAATGGTAGTGTCGTCAGCATAAATGTCTACAAATGATGTAAGGATATGATTTGGAAGATCATTAATGTAGATCAGGAAAAGAGTTGGGCCCAGGATGGATCCCTGAGGGACACCAGCATTAATACTGTGAGCTTCTGATTTTTGCCCCTCAACTACTACTCTTATGAACCTATCAGAAAGAAATGATTTAATAATTGAGAAGACTTTTCCAGCTATACCATAGCTAGCGATCTTATGAAGTAAACCTTTATGCCATACCCTATCAAAGGCTTTAGATATGTCAAGAGCAATTGCCCTAGAAAGATTGCCACCGTCGAGAGATTTGCTAATCCTATGCGATATAACTGTAAGGACATCTGCTGTAGATCTAGCAGAACGGAAACCATATTGAGTGTCACTAAGAAGGTTATTTTTGTTGAGATGTTTGATTACTTCTGTATTTAACACAGATTCTAGCAACTTACTCATGACGCACAGGAGACTTATTGGCCTGTACTGAGAGGGGGATGAGCGATCACCTGAATTCTTAAATACAGGGCATACTGATGAGATTTTCCAGGGAGATGGGAAACTATTCTCCTTAAGACAACGTTTAAACAGTTTTGTAAGTATGGGCGCTAGTTCAGGTTGAAGTTTTTTGAGTACTATAATTGGAATACCATCAGGACCAGTTGCTTTACTGGAATCAAGGTTTTTGATTAGCTTGGCAACATCACGTACAGATATACGTATATCACATAGCGTGTTTTCTGATACAGGAGGAAATATTGGGGGTTGGCGGTCTTGGTCGCAAAGGGTAGAATTAGCTGCAAAGTTCTTGACAAAGAGTTTGGCTTTGTCTGATGCTGACGAGATTACCTCAGGTCCATTGATAATAGTTGGGATGGAGCACACGCTTCTGTTCAGGATTCTGTTTGCTATTTGCCAAAACTGGTGGGAACCAAGCCGCTGCTCAGCTACTTTGGACTTAACAGATTGAGCATACAACTCTCTTGCGTTCCTTATTACTTTCTTACAATGGTTGCTGGCAGTCCTGAAAACGGCTTTAGTTTCCATACATCTATTACGTTTGAAGCAGTGGAAAAAGTGATTTCTGTGCGCAATGGCAGCAGCACATTCTGGAGAGAACCATGGCTGGCTGTTAGGTTTTTGCTGAAACTTTTTAGAGGGTATGAAATGGTCAATACCTACAATTAACCATTCAGTTAGGTCTAATACTATAGAGGACACATCCTTTTTAAACATGGAATGCAGAGGTAGATCAGATATAAATGTACGGAAGCTATCCCAGTCAGCCTTAGTGTATCGATATACTGTACGATGAAGAGGTACGTCTGGGGACTTATTACATTTCATTTTTATCTTAATTGATACAACAGAGTGGTCGGAAGATCCAAGAGGCGACAGAACAGAAACTGAACATAGTTCAGGGCAAGTTGTGAGAAAAAGGTCTAGTAGGCTCGCATACTGGCCGTCATTATCGGGCACACGGGTAGATTCCTGAACAATCTGAGTGAGGTCATAGGCAATGGAGAAATCATGACAGAACCTCCCCTCATCATCAGTCTTGTTTGAGTGGGTCAACCATTCGACGTTGTGAACATTGAAGTCTTTTCTCTCTCTCTCGCTTTTCTCTCTCTCTCGCTTTTCTCTCTCTCTCGCTTTTCTCTCTCTCTCTTTTCTCTCTCTCTCTCTCGCTTTTCTCTCTCTCTCTTTTCTCTCTCTCGCTCTTTTCTCTCTCTGTCCCGCTTTTCTCTCTCTCTCGCGCTTTTCTCTCTCTCTCTCTCTCTCTCTCTCTCTCTCTGTCCCGCTTTTCTCTCTCTCTCTCTCTTTCCCGCTTTTTTCTCTCTCTGTCCCGCTTTCTCTCTCTCTCTCTCTCTTTCTCTTCTCTCTCTCGCTTTTCTCTCTCTCTCGCTTTTCTCTCTCTCTCGCTTTTCTCTCTCTCTCGCTTTTCTCTCTCTCTCGCTTTTCTCTCTCTCTCGCTTTTCTCTCTCTCTCGCTTTTCTCTCTCTCTCTTTTCTCTCTCTGTCCCGCTTTTCTCTCTCTGTCCCGCTTTTCTCTCTCTGTCCCGCTTTTCTCTCTCTCTCTCGCTTTTCTCTCTCTCTCTCTCTGTCCCGCTTTTCTCTCTCTCTCTCTCTCTCTGTCCCGCTTTTCTCTCTCTCTCTCTGTCCCGCTTTTCTCTCTCTCTCTCTCTCTCTCTCTGTCCCGCTTTTCTCTCTCTCTCTCTCTCTCTCTTTGTCCCGCTTTTCTCTCTCTCTCTCTCTCTCTCTCTCTGTCCCGCTTTTCTCTCTCTGTCTCTGTCCCGCTTTCTCTCTCTCTCGCTTTTCTCTCTCTCTCTCTCTGTCTCTCTCTCTGTCTCTCTCTCTGTCCCGCTTTTCTCACTCTCTCTCTGTCCCGCTTTTCTCACTCTCTCTCTCTCTCTCTGTCCCGCTTTTCTCACTCTCTCTCTCTCTCTGTCTGTCCCGCTTTTCTCTCTCTCTCTCTCTGTCTGTCCCGCTTTTCTCACTCTCTCTCTGTCTGTCCCGCTTTTCTCACTCTCTCTCTCTCTGTCCCGCTTTTCTCACTCTCTCTCTCTCTCTCTGTCCCGCTTTTCTCACTCTCTCTCTCTGTCCCGCTTTTCTCTCTCTCTCTCTCTCTCTCTCTCTCTCTCTCTCTCTCTCTCTCTCTCTCTGTCTGTCCCGCTTTTCTCACTCTCTCTCTCTCTCTCTCTCTGTCCCGCTTTTCTCTCTCTCTCTCTCTCTCTCTCTCTCTCTCTCTCTCTCTCTCTCTCTCTCTCTCTCTCTGTCCCGCTTTTCTCTCTCTCTCTGTCCCGCTTTTCTCTCTCTCTCTCTCTCTCCCGCTTTTCTCTCTCTCGCTCTTTCCCACTTCTCTCCCCCCCCTTCCCCCTTTATCTCTCTCTCCCCCTTTTCTCTCTCCCCTTTTTTCTCTCTCTCATCCTTTTCTCCGTCTTCTTCCCTTTCTTTCCTTTTCTCTATCTTCTTCTCTTTCTTTCCTTTTCTCTATCTTCTCCCCTTTCTTTCCTTTTCTCTATCTTCTTCCCTTTCTTTCCTTTTCTCTATCTTCTTCCCTTTCTTTCCTTTTCTCTATCTTCTTCCCTTTCTTTCCTTTTCTCTATCTTCTCCCCTTTCTTTCCTTTTCTCTCTTGATCTCTCTCCTCTTAATGCTCGCAATCATTGCAAAAAAATTATAGAAAACGCCAGAGAGTCTTTTGTCCATATTGTAAAAACTAAAGTAGCTGAGCAGAAGCTTGGTTCCCACAAGTTTTGGCGCATGACAAACAGCATTCTGAACAGATACGTACCTTCCATCCCAACCATCATCCACAGTCCTGAAGTGATTACGTCAGCATTCGACAAAGCCAACCTTATCGCCAAGAACTTACATTTAACTCTACCCTGAATGGTCAGGGCCGCCTAACCCCTAAATTTCCTCTCAAGACTGAAAATACATCCATATATCTGTTCGAGACGCTGCCAAACTTATTAAAACTTTGATTCCAGCAAACAATTAACCCTTACAACATTCCAATCATAGTGATAAAAAAAACTGTAACCGGAACTAGCTCCTGTACTAACAAAGTTGTTTAAACACTGCCTTAATTAAAGATGCTTCCCAACTCCATGGAAAACCTCGAACCTTTTAAAAATACAGGAGTTCGTTCCTCTGCTTCTCAGTACAGACCAATCAATCTCCTATACGTCATAATTTTTTCTTTTTTTTTTTTTTTACTTGGGAGTAGTCACTTATCGAGGTCCGATAACCACTCAAGGATAAAGGCTAATGAACGTAAGGTGGTAGTGTAGTAATTGCTAATGGTGTAAATTGGGTAGAATTTGATTATTTATGAAGGACGGCTCAACACGAACTTGTTTAAATTGGATTTGAAGACTATTATGTTGTATTCAACTGTGAAGTAGGCTAGCAGAACAGTGTTCCACAGACGGGCAGTTCTGGGAAATAAGTTTTGTTCATGGAATCTGCATTTAGATTTAGGCACAGATATAAGGGTTCGTATATAGCTAGTCAAGTGTTTTTTTGTGAAAGTTTGACATAGATTGGAATTCAGTTACTAAGGTCTGTGATAAAGAAGTTGTCAACCACCTCGACAAAAATTGAGATTGCAAATTGCATTGTTATGATGACTGAACTAATGCATTCATGACCTGAAAATTTCATCTCTGTTGCAAATATTGACGATTGTGAGATCCTAAAAAAATTAAAAAAAAAAAACTGTCATGGACTTTCGTCAGAAGCAGAGATGCGTCATTAAAAGTGTTTGGAAAATGGTGGTGACTATGTAGAAAAGATAAATTCTGGAGCACGAAAGGTGGCTCGTTTTAATGGAACCACTCTTGTCTTCGTTGCTCTTTAACTTTTGGAGTTAAAAAAACTAGGAGGCTTTACTTTTCGAACGACCCTCGTACGTTTGAAATATTCGTACCTGACGGAGACGATTAGATCGACTAATATTTCTTTACCTAATAAATAGGCATGAACAGCTGTGACGAAAAAGTGATTGATTTCGAGGTTGATAGAATTTTCTCGAACGTGTTAGAAGGCGCTGATATGAAACACCTCACTTTTTTTATACATGCGTCCCAACGCCATTTTATAAGTGATTTCGTATGTCTGTCGCGGTTCGGTTTCAAATGGATTTACGATTGTTAGGCGCACAAACTGAAGAGACGCACCTTATATTAATCGCGTCATAGCAGCTCTGATAAAGGCTCTGTCTATAAGACTGCCATACTTGGGTTTGAAATAGCTGTGTAGTTCGTCTGTTGGGCTTAAGTTTGAAACATTATTGTTGGTCTGTAGGCTTAAGATTTGAAACGCCTCCATATTAAAATAAATATTAGATACTTTTGAAACCAAAACAACGCATTGTTTGTATTAGATTACTGTGATTACTATTATGATTACTATATTGTCCAATTTCTACTGTACACTCTTTAACCCTTATCCTTGAGTGGCCTCTTGACCTTGATAATGTGGTGATGTAAAAAAAAAAGATACGTTTGAAGTCAAAACAACGCATTTTTCACAAAATAAACAGATATTTATTTTGTTTGCAATTTATATTGAAATTTATATTGAAATTTATATTGAAATTTATATTGAAATTTAAAAATATATTTCGAAGTAAAACTTCATCTTCAGTATGTTTTTCTTTCTTTCTTTTTTGCCATTTTGTTTTTGGAGCATAGAATCAGAAGTCCGTTTGTTGTTTTTACGGTAGTCTTTTCAAATGTCGGAACAGTGCGTTGGTCACGCGGAATTCACGTAAGGGTTTGTGTTCCTTGGTAGAAGCGCTGGTTGAGTTTGAATAAAATAAATACGTATTAGATACGTTTGAAGCCAAAAAAATGCATTGTTACAATATAAACAGATATTTATTTGGTTTGAAATTTATATTTATATAAAACAACCAAACCAAACCAATCCACCACTAACGGCCATAATGCTGTTTTCTCAGTGACCGCCTTACAGGAATTAACCCTTATCTTAAAGTAACCTTCGTCTTTGATTAACGGTGACTCCCTTGTAAAAAAAAAAAAAAAAAAACTAATAAAATGTGTACTGACGAGTCACTTATCAAGGTCCATGAGCCACTCGAGGATTAGGGTTAGAATTGATAACAATGGTTGAAACTGGCCAGAAAATTGATTATTCAAGCGAACGACACCTTATTGCCACATCTGAGCTCGTGTATTGATCACTAGTCTCTCCCCCTTGAACAAGATTCCCTTCCTGTTGCCTGCTTCCTTGACTGTACTGATATGCAGAAGTTTAAATGTAACGTAAACCAACATTCTGTTAATCTTTCATAGGCATAGTTCCAAATAGTAGCCCCTTAAGTCGAAGTGGCGATATGTCTTGTCCGGGAGTGAAGGTGAATGAAAAAAAAAAAAAAAAAAAAAAAAAAGCACCTTACGCTTCAGCGACAACATGCCTTGTTTGATAAAAATTTAAAAAAAAAAATTAAAAAAAAGTAAAATTTTGAACTTGTAATCTCTTGTTCATTCCTGATTAAACTCGTTAGTTATGATACCCTTCTTCACCCCGCCCAACACACATCTCCATTAATAATTGATGGTCATGTGGGCGACCAGGGGTCGAGAGTGTCAGACATGTTTGAAGTTGTTTTTTAAGCAGGTCAGTATTAAATACTTTTTGCTCCTAAAATGGTGCCCATATGCGTGTGATCGAAGCAGTTTCTCTTTTTTTTATATGCAGGGATGCCTGGCGTTACCTGGGCAAATGGAGAACAAAACATACAAGTTAAAAATTCTTGGTGTGAGATATTTCTTTTCACCTTCTCCTCTCTCTCTCTTTCTTTCTTTCTCTCTGTCTCTTTCTCTCTCTGTCTCTGTCTCTCATTCTCTATATATATATCTCTTTCTCTCTTCTCCTCCTCCCTTTCTCAATATATTTCTCAGTACCATTTCTCCCTCTTTTTAAACCCATTCTCTCTCTTCTCTCTCTCTCTCTCTCTCTCTCTCTCTCTCTCCTTTATCTTTCTCTTTACTTCTATCCCCTGTCTCCTTCCCTCTTCACCCCCCCCACCACCATTTTTCTCCCTCTACAGATTTGATGCAACCCGGCCCTTAAATTGGTTGGAATTTGCTGCAATCCGACCCTTGAAGTTTAAAGCCAAACAAGTGCAGAATCTCTTTTCATAAATATACATAGATCTCCACCGTACTATAAAAAAAACACGGATTCAAAACAATAAAGGAATTTACAAACAATCGACCGACCAATCCATTATATTTTCCATGTTATTACTAACTAGCAGAGTATTACCACTGTTGACGAAGGGAAGAACATCGTGTTACATATGGGGGAGGGGGAGGTAAGTCTGTGGCGCATGTTGGACGTACCTAATAAATATATAAAAAAAAAAATTTTTTTTAACAGTTTAAAAACCGAACAAGTTCAGAATCTTTTTTTAATAAATAAACATATTTATTTATTAAAATTAAATTCGATATTTCGATTCATAACAGAATATTCAAGAAAATGCAGTTTTTTTTTTGTTTTGTTTTTTGCGTACCATGAAGTGGTAATGCTTGGCACGTTTTCCTTCAGATGTTGGCGAAGTGTAAAGTTTAAATGTCCGACATATTAAAAGACACTGATCAAGTGTGTATGTGTTAAGTAATAGAAAGTTTACTGTTTATAGTAAATAAAACATGCAAATAAACAGACGTAACGTACGGACTTTGGAAGCAACCAGTAGAATATTTTAGAGATGAATTTTCAAGGGAGGTAATTATACGTTTTGTTATGAATCAATTAAGCGTGTGTGCTATTTTCTGTGTCACGCTTACATCTTTATTCTTCCGAGTGACTGTCATAAGTTTCGGTTTCGATTATAGATGAAGGAACTCAAGTTATATATATATATATATATATATATATATATATATATATATATATATATATATATTGCGGTGTACAAAATTTTATTATTACTATGTAAAGACCAAATTTAAACCTGTTCGAAAATATTCATTTTAGATTGTGAAATTAATTTCACTTGGCCTTTCGCCACAAGATCAAAGTGTAGTATCTGTTCTTACGATGCTGCACTTCCATTTCTTGTTCTCTTTCGGTGGAGGAGCAGTCCTTCACGACTGAGACAATTTTTTATTTTTGTACCTTTTCTCCACATTAAAAAACGACCCTGGTGTCTAACTCTGTCTCATGGGGAGGCATAGTAAACAGGTACATAGCCATTATATATATATATATATATATATATATATATATATATATATATAAGCTGAATGTGTGTGCGTGTCTGGTCACGAATAGGTTCCTATATGGTTGACTATTTTTAAAAAACTGATTACATATGATAGAAGATGTATCGAGACACAGGAATGGATATGTTTGATCTGGCAGAACGGTGGTTCATTAAAATTGTGGGGTCTGCGTTCGCGTCTGGTCCACAAAATATGGAAATAAAAAATTTAAAAATTAAAAAAAAAAAAAAAACGTTTACAAGTGTTTATGATATAGATGTACATAATAATACTTTGATAAGTATGTTTTAACTTAAATAGGGGGTCATTATAGAGATAAAATTGCCATTATATATGTGTATGTATATATGTGTATATATATATGTGTATATATATATGTATATATGTGTATATATATATATATATATATATATATATATGTATATATGTGTATATATATATGTATATATATATATATATATGTATATATATATATGTATATATATATGTGTATATATACACTTGTGCCCGATATTATTCATACCCCTCGGATCTTTGAGATTTCTATAAGAATATTGCTCAAACCAGAAGGTAGACAATATTAAAGAGATTTCAAACAATAAATCAAGCATAAACATTTAATTTAAACTCAACAAATAAATAAATTATGCAAGTTTGAAACATTATACAACGAAAAACAATAATGGCACTAGTTCAAAATTATTCATACCTCTCTTACTAATAGTCAATAGCATGCCCTTTATTCTTAATAACTGCCTGTAACCGTTTGGGATATTTATCAACAAGGTTTTTACAAGCATCAACACTGATTTTTGACCATTCTTCAATGCAGTAGTTCTCCAAATCCCTCAAATTTCTAGGTTTCCGCTTTTTAACCTCAGTTTTCAATATGTGCCAGAGGTTTTCGATAGGGTTCAGGTCGGGACTCTGGCTAGGCCATTCCAAAACATTAATTTGATTATCCTCAAACCATTTCTTGACTATTTTGGCAGTATGTTTTGGATCATTATCCTGTTGAAGGACCCAGTTTGGTCCTAAATGAAGCTTCTCCGCATCCTGTCTAATGTTTTTCTGGAGTATCTCCAAATATTGCTCCTTCTTCATGGTTCCATCTATCTTGACCAAACTACCTGGACCACTAGCCGAAAAGGAGCCCCAAAACATTAGGCTACCACCACCATGTTTCACCGTGGGTATGGTGTTCTTTGGGTTGTAAGCTTCTCCTTTCTTCCTTCAAACGTAAGAAGCATCCATATGGCCAAACAATTCAATTTTTGTTTCGTCAGTCCACAAAATACTTGAGAAAACGGACTCTGGAGAATTCACATGGGTTCTAGCAAACTTTAGACGTGCTGCAAGGTGTTTTCCGGTGTGCAATGGAGTCCTTCTTGGTCTTCTTCCTTTCAGACCATTTTCATGCAGAGTCCTTTGCAATGTTTGCCTTGATATTTTTATGCCAGAAGACTCCAGATTTTCTAAAATGTCCTTATTAGTGGTGGTTGGATTTGCATTAACACTTCTTACAATATTCCTGGTGGCTCTAGCAGACAGTTTCCTTTTCCTTCCTCTACCAATCAAATTGTTTGTTGTGTGGTGCCTCTGGAATATTTTGATGATGCTCTGTACTGTTGCTGTAGGGACCTCAAATTTCTTGGAAATTGACTTGTAACCTAAACCATCCTTATGTGAATTCACAATTTTAGTCCTAAGATCATTACTAAGCTCTTTTTTCTTCCCCATTCTAATAATTTTTATTCTTTTATTGGTTTTCAGTTGATATCATTTTAATTTCTGAAAAATGCAAAAAACGAAATGAAATTAATCAAAGGTTGTATAAAAGCATTCAAAATAAGAATCAAACAGGAAACAAACAGTCAGAAATTCGATTAATACTGAAAAAATAAGGGGGTATGATTATTTTTGAACATTGCAGATTTTATAAATAGCTGTATATTTCTTTTATTACAAGTATCCCGAGATTTTAAAATGACGAAAATGATCAGAAGAGGTTTATTAAGAATATGTATCAATATGGACGTAAACAATAAATTCTTACAAAAGTTACACCTAATAAACTCAATTTTCAAGGGGGGTATGAATAATATCGGGCACAAGTGTATATGTATATATATATATATATATATGTATATATATATATATATGTATATATATATATATATATATATGTATATATATATATGTATATATATATGTATATATATATATGTATATATATATATGTATATATATATATATATATGTATATATATATTTAAAGTGATGGTTGTGTAGTTCCAACGAGAGAAAAAATGTATATTTAAAAGAGTGTAGCCATCAACAATTGTGGGTTTTTTTTAAAGGTTTTCATCATATTTTTATTTTAAAATATTTTTATAACGCGTTTCGAGCTTAGGGTGTGCTCTCTTCAGATATTTTCGTAAAAAGTTTTTCTTTAAAATGGGAGTTTGTGGATATGCCTCCGCTGATATTAAATATGTTTTTCATAGTGGTGCGATGCGTGTGTTCAGTGTTTAGACGTTCTGTCTCCAACTTTAAGTGTTTCACTGTGACCGGTCAAAGTTAGTTTCAAAGAGTGTTTTTAGTCCATATGGTGAAGGTTTTTATGGCTTCTTTAGGGTTCTTTTTTAAAGACTTTCTTTCCCCATGTATAGCATACACTCACACACAATCCCATACGCATACATATATATTCATGTACATGTACACATGCACACGCACACAGGCACACACACATACACACGCGTACATACATAGAAATATATGTAGGAGCATACATATATACGCATATACATACCCACCTACACACTCACACACGCACTCGCATACATCCACCGCTAACAATTATTTTTATTTTTTTATTTTTTATTTTATATATATATATATATATATATATACACTTTTTTTTTTTTTTTTTTTTTTTTTTCCTACCAAAACACGCATGTATATATGCGCTTAATCATTCAGACATATGTACACGCACTCACACACACACACAAGTAAGATGGAGAATAATAGGTAGAAGATATATATACACACACATACACGCACATACACACATATATGTACACACATATATGTATGTGCACATACACTCACAAACATCCACATACTATGTAGGCACATACACATACACACACACATGCACACACATAGACATATGCAGGGGCTCACACATACGCGTATATCCATATCCACACGAACACATTTACCCACTCATACATGTGCATACATATGTATATATACATACATACACACATACATACGGATGTGTATACACTCATCCACCCATATATATATATATATATATGGGCACATGCATTCACAATCCCACACACACATACATATTCATACATCCCACCTTATGTATATATTGGTTGGAGTTTCCTTTCCAATCCATGCACATATGCATACATGGATTCGGTCACCCAAACATAAGTGCACGTATATATACAAACAAGATGTAGCATAGGTAACAGATGATATATAATTATACACACACGCATACACAATCATATGTGTACACCCACGCACATACACATATACACACGCACACACACACATACATACGTTTAATTTCTAGTTGTTTGTTTAGTTAAGAGAAATGGTACTGTACTGGGTATGGGCGCGCGCACCCGCGAAAGTGTGCGTGTGCCTTATTGTGCTTTTTTGTTGTTTCGTGTGTGAGGGTGTACACCCACCCAAGCATGCATGCATGTAAGTGTATTTTGTGTTTTGCCTATTTATGTGTATAATTATGGAGAGACGTTTAAGGCGGGGTTAAACTTTGTTATGAAATTTTTTTCTTGAGTTAGCAAGTAGAAGTAGTTGTCAGTTTGGAAGATGGGCATTATCTCGAATCTGCCTCCACTGCATGCGTGTATATGTTGTGATACATGTAGGTGTCTATTTTCCGCGATTTTGATGTTGGATCGGTGTAGGGCTACTCTATTACTAAGGTTTTTTGTAGCGCCTATGTAGGATTTATCGCATGCTGGACATTTTATTACATAGATTACGTTTTTTGAGGTGCAATCTAGGTTTTTTTTAATTTTGAATGTTTGTATGGGGTTCGCAAATGTGTATGTGTTTCCCTCTAATATTATGTTGCAGACTCCACATCGTTGTTTGTTGCATTTTGTGACTCCTTTTGTTGCGTCTTGATTGAGTTTGGATGAGGTAAGAATGCGTTTTAGGTTTTTCGGTTGGCGTTTGCTTTTTATTATTTTTGTTGTTTTAAGGAAATTGTTTAGTTTGCTGTTTTGGTTAAGTAGGACGAGGTTTTTCGTTATCTCTGTGAAAAGTTCAGGGTTGTTTGTGTTGTGTGTGGAGACGTATGTTAGGATTTGTTCTTTGTTTCGTTCTTTAGGGGTTCTCAAATCTTCTACTGGTATATTTGTCGCAAGTTGGATCCCTTTGTCTATAAGTTGTGATGGGTATTTTCTTTTTCTTAAATTTATTCGTAGTTCCTTGAGTCGGATTTTTCGAAGGTTATTGTCCGTGATTATGGTGCAGATTCTACGTGCTAGGGTGTAGGGAATTGATTTTATGCAGCTTTTAGGGTGGTGACTTTTAAAGTGTAGGTATTGTTGGGTGTCTGTAGGTTTGCGGTAAATGTCTGTGATAATGTTATTGTCTTTAATCTTTATCAGTATGTCTAGGAAAGGTAATTCTGTAGAGCTTTGTTCTATGGTGAATTTAATTTTTGGGTGTAGGTTCTGGAGTATGGTGTGTAAGTCTGTGATGTCCCCCCATGTGGGTTTCCATAGGATGAAGCAGTCATCTAAGTACCTTTTCCATGATTCTACAAACAGTATTTTAGTGCTGTGGCCAAATTTTTGTTCTATTTTTTTATATAAGGTTTCTTCTAGGTAGGCTAATGTAAGGGTTGCGTAAGTCGGTGCCATTTTCGTTCCCATTGCTGTACCTAGTGTTTGGATGTAGTTGGTATTGTTGAATTCGAAGGAATTATATATATATATGTATATATATATGTATATATATATGTATATATATATGTATATAT
>NC_136523.1:34327873-34480373 GCF_053919585.1 Euprymna scolopes
TTTTTATTTTTCTATTTTGTCGGAATACTTTTCTTTTCATCATATATATATATATATATATATATATATATATATATATATATATATATATATATATATATATATACACACACAATGAGAATAATGGAAAAAGTATTCCGACAAAACAGAAATAAAAAGGAACAAACCGAGTTATGTGTTCAACGTTTCGTCTTCATTTCACTCAGAGGAAGTCTCGAAATAAAGACGAAACGTTGATGAACACATTTAACTTGGTTTATTCCTTTTTATTTGTCTCTCTCTACTCTCTATATATATATTTCCACAAAATCTCTGGCCTTGATGAAAAGGAGACTAAAACTTGCTAGTATTGTTCTAAATGACCTGAAATAGCAGCAAGGGGAGACTTGATTCCAAATATTGCTCATACTTTACATCTGACCTATTTTGGAAATAGTTTACGATTACGAATATCTCCAGTATCAAATAATCTTTATCCACTGTGAAATTTACTTTATATAGGAAAACCAAAGAGGGGAGATATATTATATGAGAAATATTTGGAATCAAGTCTCCCCTTGCTGTTATTTCAGGTCATTTAGAACCATAGCAGCAACACTTAGTTGTCTCTCTTTCAAGGACAGAGGTTTTCGAGAAATATCAGATATTTTGTAATTTATATGCAAAACTAAGAAAACAAATGACTATGATTAAAACATTTTATGGTTGTAAATATGTTGAAGACTGAGGTTTTATTGTTTAAGTGCTTGGTTAAACACGCACCTGTTCAAATAATAAGAAAAAATCTACTTTTTAAAAAAAGCGCTGTTTATATTGGAATTCAAAATTTAATAGCTAAAAAAAAGTCTGGCTAGTGCAGAATTTATTATTTTTTTTTTTTTAATATTTATGAATGTTTTAATGAAAAATTTGAGTGACACCTTAGTAGTTAAAAGTTACCCCAGAACAAAAGTCACCAAAATAATGACTTCTGGATGAAGATTTTCTGCCTCTTGGCTGGTGAGACTTGGTTCCAGCAGAAGAGATATGTCTAGGTGCTGTCTTCAATGGGGAGAAGAGAGAGGGTTATATACAATGGGACTAAGTGTAGCGGGAAGAGGAATCCATCTATCTCACACGTACAAAAGTAACCTGTCTCTCCATGTTATATCTATGCCTTTTCTTGTCTTTACAATCAACATTTAAAACACCAAGTGGGTTTATCAGTAGCTAAATATAAAACCTTTAGTCGTGCAGGTTGTGTATATATTTCAGATCGATAACTGTTGTCCAGTCACCCAGATTGGGTGACTGGTACGACAGCTGCATGTCCCCGGAGGTACCACATCCAGACATCCTGCTGGTATGCACCGTTTTCCACAAATATAACAGACACTATTGCTTTCACCTGTCATATAACTCACAGTTGGCCCACCTTCATGCATCTGTATTGAGATTTTACATATATATCATAAGTTGCTCGCTTGGTTAGCATTGCTGGATGGCATCGTCCTTTCAAGTTAAAACTTCTACTTGTGAGACATCGGCTTGGGGTTATTTCTGGTTGGATGACCGTGTCTCTTGTTGAGACGAAGTAGGTTCATTTCACAGTCGGATTTCGGCGCGGTTTGCTTGATCTGTGTTGGTTAATAGAAATTCTTGTGTGCAGGGCGTTTGCTCAGTTGGTAGAGTGCTTGCCTTGCATACAAGAGGCTCGGGTTTCGAATCCTGAGTTCGGATGTGTCTAACTGATGAGCCCAAATGAGGGCGAAACTCGAGTTTTTTTACTTCCGGTTCTTTGACTGTCATGGCTCTTGTGGGCTGCGACATTGTTTGGCTGTGGAATTTATTATATATATATATATATATATATATATATACTAGCATGGGAGCCCGGTGTTGCTCGGGTGTTTGGAGGTCTGTTGAGCAAAAAAAAAAAAGTGGTAGTAGGAAGACAGGCTCGAACCCGTACCGCAAAGGAGGAAAAGAATGGGGAAAAACCTGACGTCTTTGCTGTTACGACCACTGCCAAACCGGAAGTGACGTAGGTTTAAATTAAGGCTAGAAAATCGAAAAGAGGGGAGGACTTTCAAAAATATCGCCGGAAAAAGCGATCCCTCCCTGTTGAAAAGTGCCCAGTTGAAGGTGAAGAAATCCATGTTTTTAGCCAATTTTTCGATATTTGTCGTATGAAAGGTCGAGCTTCAAAATGATACTGATCTTGGTAAAATCTGTCGCCTCTGTCGAAAGTTTTATGCAGACATGCAAACATACATACATACATACATACATACATACATACATTTATATATTGGTAACTAAAGATTTTCGACCCAAACCGATTAAAAAGCTTGCCCTATCTCTGAATGCCCTTTATGTAAAATTTCAAATGTTTAGACCAAAAACTGTCTGAGTAATTTGGTAGAGACCGCAGAGATCAAATTTTTTAAACTTTAACCCCTATTTTGGCCCCTTAACATTTATTGTTTTGGACTCAAATCAAGTTATTAAGTTAGATCTATGTCCAAGGAACCTATATCTAAAATTTCAATTGTTTATATCCAAAATTGGTGGAGGAGTTTGGTAGAGTTCTCAAAGGTCAAATCGTTGAATTTTGACCCCTTAACAACCAAATTTCTGGCCGAAAACCGATCACATAGATTTTCCCAAATCTCCATACCCTGTATATCAAATTTGTTTAAACAAAAAATGCCATAAAGTTATGGTTTTCTGTAGTAAAAAAAAAATGAATAAATTTATTTTTGCTTTTTTTTTATGAAAATAAAGCATCGTAAATTATTAAATTTTTTAAAAAATTTTTTAATTTTTACAAAAATTACGAAAAAAAAATGTCCGTATTAATGAATTCGATATAACACAAAGAAAAATTAATTTTTCGAACCACCGATATTATCATTGAATTAAGTTTATTTAATATTTTTACACACAAAAATTATAATAGCAAAAAATATTTCTACTTTTTTTTTTTCTTGCTAGGGACTGCCAAAATTCACCACAGAATTACCCCACGTAACACGATTTAACTTTATTATAAATTAATATTATCAATATAACTTTTGTACCATTTAAAAGAAGGGCAAAATAAACCAGTAATAATTATTCAAAAAAATTTTCATTGTACGAAAATAATGAAATTGCGAGACGAAAATCGCGTTCACATAATTGGCGCTTTAAAATAACGTTCCCATGTAGTAGACATTCCGAACATGAAAACATACCCGTATTTAATAAATCTTGCAAAAATCAACTAATCGTCAGATTTTCGTGAAATTTTCGATACTTATCCATTTTAGAATGAAATTACATATAAAATGCAATTTTTGTAAAATATACGAGAGGAAATATTTTTTTAGTGCGTTCCCCCCCCCTATTTATTTTTTCGAAATTTCTATTTATTATGAAACATAAGAGTTCAAATAAGTAAAAAATATTTATTTTTAAAAAATTTAAATAAACATATTGAACAAAAATTTACCTTGAAGTTGCAATTAAAAAATTGATATAAACTTAATGATATTATGTTTTGTTTTTCTTTTAAATAGAGTTTTTTTCGAATTAATATATACTATAATCAGTTGAATTGCCAAGAAAAAGAAACTTTAATTAAGTTTTAAAAGATTAAAACGATTAAAATTCCATTATTTCAAAATGTTCCGTTACAACATAAATTTTTAATTGTGTTTAAATTTTTTTTAAATATTAAGTTTTAATATAAACATGGCTCTTGTCAGCTATTTTATCGCCAGATTAAAACCAATTTGAAAATATTATTACACAAATATTAAGCATTTCGTAGCCCTCCCCCATATTTTGTTTGTCTCTTTTTACCGAACAAAATATGGAACCCCGTAGGTAACCAAATGAACATTCAGTAAAACCGTATTTCATATTTAATATACAAATGTTTATAATATTATTAATCGTTAAACTGTGTAAATCTTAAAACCTAACAAAATTATAACAAAGATTAATTATTAATTGCAGCTTGAAGAAAACAAAGGTTTTAAAAAATCATTAAGTTGCTTATGCTTTTCCATAATTCGTATAGTTAACACAAATCTGACGTCACGGAAACATGTGTTCCATTTTTCACAATCGTTTGGCAGACTCTATAGGTTTCGCATAATTTTTATATGTAATATTTTAATATTTTCCTTGTTTGCAGGAATGTGAAACTTTCTGCGTAACATAATTTTTTATATAATCTTGAACAATAATTAAAACAAAAAAGTTTATTTAAAAGCAAGAACATAGAAAAATAATTAAATTAAAAATTGGTAAAAATGATACAAACGTTCAGGATAGGAATGTACGGATGCCCGTCTGGGGGGGGGACTAGCACTTAATTACATGACGTCATTTCCAAACAGCCTATCGATTGCCTAAAATTTTGGGCTTCCATATAATCCGTGTTTACAAAACTTCCGTTTGTTGCGATTTTGCGAAGGGCAGAATCCCTCGTTTTGGGGGCTAATTAAGCTATTTTTTATACAAACAAGGTGTTTTATTATTATTTAATTCAATATCTTAGGACTTTACTAATTTTTTTTGAAATAGACCCAAGAAACTAATATTTCTTTCAAAGGATTTGGTGCTAATGAACTTCCTGATCCGCGCTATTTTTTTAAAGTTTAATTAAAGTTTTATGGGGTTTTTTTTAATTCAATTGTAAGGTTAAAGTACAGAATAGGTACAAAACACCCTCCCCACCCATGTTAAGAATGGCTTTTTAAATAATAACGTTATTATTTCAGCACGGATCAGTAAGTGCATGAGTTCCAAGGATTTTTACAATGAATTTATTTAACTTAAAAATTTAGCTGAATTGGTTAGCTCGTCGTGAAAACATTTTTCATAACTTTTTTTTTTTTTTTTCACGTGTACAAATATTTTTTCCTTTAGAAATTAACTTTAATCTTTCAAAAAAAAGTAGTCGAAACCCTACAAAAAAAAAAGTATGATAAATCGGCTTTCGAAATTAGGTCCCCATATCTTGAATCGTCATTTTGGCCCGTACCTAGCAGATACACACACACACACAACTTTATTTAAACGAAGATAATAGCAATTGGCAGTGATGTTCATACCTGAAGACTGGCCGTCGGCCATCTTGTGTACATGCAGCCTTCGTGTTTGTTCGTTTTTATAAATTGCATTTGTAAAAGGTTTTTATTTTATTTTTATCTGTTGATTCAATGACTCAGTTTGTCATAGAATAAAATATTTGCTTAATTGACCTATTTTTTCTTTCTTTTTTTCTTGTCTTTTGTTGCTGTGAACGAAAGACATTCATCATGGCTGACACGATTCAACGTTCGATAAAAAAGAAAAATTCAAAGCTGTTGTTTCAGAATTTAAAAATAGTGATCGTCTTATTCTCGTTTGATTTCTTTCATTTTCCTTCATTTTCTTTCATTTTCCTTCATTCTCCTTCATTCATTCTTTCTTTTGTTCTTTTCCCTTTCTTAATTCTTTTTTTTAATATTTCTTACTCTTTCGTTCTTTCTTTTTTTCTTTTCCCTTTCCTTTCTTAATTCTTTCTTTTTTTTCTTTTTTTTTTTCTTACTCTTTCAACGACAGACGTTGGAATATTGCTCAGGTTGACCGCTTGATTCCTTAAAAATGACTTTAAAGGGGCTTTATAAAGATAATCTTTTTTAAAATAAATATTAATATGATAAATACGAATAACTTTTTTAAACCTGCACACTATCCTTGACTGTCTAAGGTCTCTCTATATACAAGAGCAACCTGGCATAAGGATATTTTCCCCTACAAGTAAACCCTGACTAAATATTCATAATCACATAGTATTTGCGACCCAAATAAGATTTCCTGGTTACTAATACTGGTTTTTACAAGGAATGGTTCACCTTGTAGAAAAATGTGCAGAGGTTGCTTGTTGCTTTTGTAGTCAGGGTTACCGATTTGTAGGACTCCCGAGTCGTCAGGATTAATCTATAATATACATTTCACCTGTCTGTTTAAATGTATGTATGTAGCTAATGGAATTGAAAAATTGGTACATGGAGGGGGGGAGGCATCGGATTTTTATCTTTGTCAACTGTTTCACGAATGCGCATGCATGAATCGTTCACATAACGTTACTTAAGTTAATAAGTAGGCTTGAAAACACTTTTCAAAGATCGTGTCAAGCTGGCCTAATGGTCATCGTGCTTGACTCATTGTCTTTAAGTTTGGGTTTCGATCTCAGCTCGAGTATTCCTTTTTCTTTTTTTACTTACAAGAAGTGAACTTTTTAGAAAAACAATTCTTGCATGCACATGTTTTTTTTTTGTTTTTTTTAAGAAATTTAACGTTTCATACCTATGATATTTTTGTTTAAAATAAATAAGAATTCTGCATTAACATATAATATTTATACATAAACAAATTCCAGATAAACCGCCCCCTTAAGTAAGACACTTTATCAAATCTCCAATACTCACTATTATCCCATTGATTACTGTACACGCAATAACCCTTATCCCCGAGTGGCTTCCGGGCCTTGATAAGTGGTGACTATCATGTAAAAAAAAAAAAAACCACAGTGGCATACATATTCATTTTTAGGTGGATGTTTCTTGTGTTTTGCCTTCATATTTGCACGAAGGGCGTCCCTATGACAAAGGCGGTTATGTTTCAAATTCTTTGGTCCCCAGGAAACACATCTTCCTCCATATAAATTAATGAAAACAAAGAGATGTAGTGTTTACCTGATACACGCTATGGTAAACTTCAAACTAATATAAATAACAGTATTTATATATAGAAAATTTAATTTTATAAAACGCTCAATACGCAAACGAGCAAACAGTTAATAAAATATGTTAAAAAACACTTTGAAATGAGTTAAAAACATATTTAATCTGAAAAGGAAACACTAGATAAGTGGATAGTCCTTAATCCGCGGAGTTTCAAAGAAATACTTTCCTTCTCATCAGAGGGTAGGAATTAGCAAAATGCGGGATCGGATTTTGCATGCAAAAGTATTTGATGAAACAAAAAGTAAGTCAAAGATCTTACTTGAAAACAAAAAAAAAAAAGTGAAGCAGAGGGAATATGGTGAAGAAAAAGGTGATTTATACATGAACGGATAGTCTGGTGGAAGATAAATAATCCAGTGACGGTAAAATCCAAGTATATAACTTCAAGAAAGTTAAAAGAATTTCCATTTACACAAGTAAAATCCAAAAATCCCGTAATTGAAAGAAGATGGTCCATAATAATCCAAAGGCAGAAATCCATGGAAAAATTCACAAAAATGTGTACAAGGAAAAAAGGAAAAAATTCCAATAATATTGATAAAAGAAAAATAAGATATGCTTTTCATTCTACTGCCGAGATATAAATATAATTATTTTATATATATATATATATATATATATATATATATTTACATGGTGGTCACCACTTATCAAGGCCCAGAAGCCACTCGGGATTAAGGGTTATTGCGTGCACAGTAATCAATGGGATAGTATCATAGTAATTGTTAGTATTTGAGATTTGATAAAAGTGTCTTAAGGGGGGTGGTTCATCAGGAATTTGTTTATGTTGGACTTGAAGGCATCCAAGTTGTAGTCAGGTTGGAAACAGGCAAACGGAAGAGAGTTCCACTGGCGTGCACTTCTAAACAATGCTTTGTTCATGGAATCTACGTTTTGATTTAGGCGCAGATAAAGAGTGGGGAAAATTATTGAAATATATATATGTATATATATTTCACTTTAGCATGCTGCTCAGCATTGCCTGGTCGTAAAATGCGCGTAAGTGATATTATAATTTATGCAGATTTTGTATTAATTATTATAGAGCCAATTCTTTATTGATTATTATATTGTGCCCAATATGTAGTAGTGATTTCAAAAGTTAAAAAATATGATTTGGCTTCCATCAGCTGGAATCGAAACCAAAACATTTAAGTCTCCAGTGTTATTTGTTACCGTCTTGTTAATTCCATATGCATGTAAAAACTTTAAAAATTAACGTAGTTAAACGTATCACTGTATATTTGCACGTTTAACTATGTTAATTTTTAATGTATACTTGCGCATGCATCAAAGATATACGTTTAGTCGACTTATACCTGCCAAATTACAATATTTTAAAAATTTTACTCTTTAGCAGCTATTTTTACTGGCTACCAACAAAATCGAATTTGTTCCACAGGTCCGAATATCCTATATATCAAGTTTCAAGTCTATAGACCAAAAATTTACAGTACTTTGGTAGACTGTTTCACGCGTAGACAACAAGGTCACGTTTATATACATGAAGATGTATCGCCCGACTGCAACACAATGACAGATCCATAATTAGATGTATCTGTAATATTAAATATAACCAATTCATACCAGTACCGCTCCAGTAGGTATCTCATTGCTAATGCAATTCTCTACCTGTATAAGAGCCAAGTAGATTCTAAAATGGAGTACTGTTGCCACATTTGGAAAAGGGCTGCTCAGCGCACCCTATCCTGTCTTGATAGTTCAAAACTGCTTCGAAACCTAGATAATGCCTTTTCCTCTTCACTGCAGCCTCTTTCCTCTGCTCTATCGTTATTTTCATAGCAAGTGATCGTCTGAGCTCCAATCTATAGTCCCCCTTGTCAAACTGTCACAAACAACCACTCAATTAGCTACAACAACTATATACGATTTCCCCCACTCTCTATGGCCCTGTCGGTGGGGCATTAGAATACACCGACTGCCCCCCTGCAGAGGGTAAAAGTCCCTCAATGGGGGTCCTGGATATGACCTTAAACTATATCCAGTGGTGAGGCCCCAGCTTGTGGGCTTTGGGTAGTGTGGAGCCAGCCACCCTTTAATTACTATTGCTCCCAGGTCCACTCTGACCCGGAGTGGTAGTACTTGTTAGGGTCCCAACTATGGGTTAAATAGAAACCGACGTGAAAACAACAAATATATTCTATTAAAAAAATTTTTCTTCCGAATCTTTGGATTCAGCATTAAATAACTCGAAAAGGGTTGATATGCCGTAAAACAACCAACCAACCAATCCACTCTCTATCTGTGCCAAAATCCAAACGCAGGTTCCCTGAACAAAGCTTCTCTCCTAGAACTGCCTGCCTGTGGAACATTGTTTCACTGGCCTGCTTCCCAGCCAATTACAATATGGTAGCCTTCAAGTCGAATGTAAACAAGTTCTTGTTGAGCCGTCCTCTTAAATGATCCAAATTCTACCCAATCTACACCATTAACGATTACTACACTATCACCTTACATTCATTAACCCTTATCCTCGAGTGGCCTTCGGCCCTTGATAAGTGATGACTAGGGTTATGATATTGTTTTGACTCTCTAGTATATATCTTACACAACTAGATACAGTTAATCAACCGAGAACCACATCACTGTATATAAAAGCATATAAGATATCAACGGATACACACTCGAGAGTCAAAACGATGGAAAGAATATGCTGTTGTCCTAGCCCTAGTGATGACTTTCTTGTAAACCATTATAATTTTTTTTTTTATTGAAGCTGTGTGTATAAAACATTATACGTTGTTTTGTCATCTTGAACCCAGGTCAGAGACAAGGAGAGAGAGAGAGAGACGAGGACAGATACATGACATTGTATGCAATTGCGTCACCTTAAGATTGATGCACATCCATCTTTTACACACTATTTACCGTACATTAAATATTTACATGAACGTATTATATGAGACAGTAATAATAGCGATAATGGGGCTCCTGGAGAAACGGACATGTTTTGTATCCACTTGCTTAAGTTGTCAGCCAAAAAAGAGACAGATAAAAACAAACAGAAGTTAAATATTTGTATTGAATCTCGCTTTGGAATAACCTCTAACTTTTAAGGCATCACTCAAAGCATTCTATCCAAACATGGCAATCACAAACGACGAATCGGTTATGCTGTTATGGTCGTGTGGAGCGTTTATCATCCTAGATAAACTTTAGCAGAAATCTTGAATCACAATAGCAGGGAGACTTTGCGTCAGGAGTCTCTTCTCATTAATGTCCAGGGATTGAGGGTCCTTAAACTATATCCGAAGGTGAGGCTCCAGCTTACGGGCTTTGGGGGAATGTGGAGCCACCCTTTAATTGCCATTGCTCCCAGGTCCACTCTGATCCAGAATGGTAGTAGTACCTGTTAGGGTTCCAACTATGGGTTCAATAGAAACCGACTTGGAAAAAAAAAAAATATTCTACTAAAAACTTTTCAAAATAACTGAATTTGGCATTAAATAACCTGAAAAGAGTTGATATGCCGTAAAACAAAAGCAACCAACCAACCAACCATCAGCAGAAGTCACGCAATTTCTGACTTCCGCTTTTAGGCTCCCCTTTCCTTTAAGGACACTATCTTCTTCATCCCGTCTTTATGTTATAGAAATATAGGATACTGGCAAGCGTAAAAAGTTTTCTAGATATTTGAATTGTTCCTTTAAATTTTATTTATTTGTTAAATTCCATTTTAATTTTTTTTTTCTTTTTTTTCAGATATTGGTCTTAACGATTGCAAATCTCTCATCATCCGTAAGTGCTCAACAGGAATTGACCTACCACCAAAAGTAAATCTTTACAGTGAGAACATCCTGAAAGAGGAAGAAACGACAGATACCGTCGACCGAGGTTCGATAGCAGATCTGGTAGCCATCAAAAAGCACTGGGAAGCCCGTTTCGAGAGCGAAGAAACCGACAACGTGCCAGTGAAGAAGGCGCAACGAGTCGTACGACACTGGTCAGTGAAACTTCCCAACATTCCAGGAAAACCGAACAACAAAACCGACACAGCGAACCTCGAAGTCGTGAACAGAAATAACCAAGACACAATGAATATCAACGATGATTATAATGAGAATGAGAGTGCGATCGAACGGGAGATCCGATGGGCGATGGAACGGGAAGAGATGCTGCGACAAGAACACGAACAACGTCAAATTCTGCGAGAAAAGATGGCAATGAAAAAAGAACAGGAAGAAATGGTTAAGGCACAGTTGAACGGGGTCCAGACTCAGCAGATTATCGAGCACTACGAAAATACGGACAAGGAGAAGTTTAAGCCAACTTACCATGAGATGACAGAAGCCGATCTTGGACATGAGATCGCCAAGAAAGAAGCAATAAAGGAATTCGAGATGAGGCAACAAAATGGTGAAAATCAGACGTCTGACGATTCTGTCGGCAAAATGGTAAAAATTCTTTACTTCTTTAACCTTTTAAATTTAGAAATATAAAAAATTTAGAAATATAAAAAAATTTAGAAATATAAAAAAATTTAGAAATATAAAAAAATTTAGAAATATAAAAAAATTTAGAAATATAAAAAAATTTAGAAATATAAAAAAATTTAGAAATATAAAAAATTTAGAAATATAAAAAAATTTAGAAATATAAAAAAATTTAGAAATATAAAAAAATTTAGAAATATAAAAAAATTTAGAAATGTAAAAAAATTTAGAAATATAAAAAAATTAGAAATATAAAAAATTAAGAAATATAAAAAAATTTAGAAATATAAAAAATTTAGAAATATAAAAAAATTTAGAAATATAAAAAATTTAGAAATATAAAAAATTTAGAAATATAAAAAATTTAGAAATATAAAAAAATTTAGAAATATAAAAAATTTAGAAATATAAAAAAATTTAGAAATATAAAAAATTTAGAAATATAAAAAATTTAGAAATATAAAAAATTTAGAAATATAAAAAAATTTAGAAATATAAAAAAATTTAGAAATATAAAAAAATTTAGAAATATAAAAAAATTTAGAAATGTAAAAAAATTTAGAAATGTAAAAAAATTTAGAAATGTAAAAAAATTAGAAATATAAAAAAAATTTAGAAATATAAAAAAATTTAGAAATATAAAAAAAATTTAGAAATATAAAAAAAATTTAGAAATATAAAAAAATTTAGAAATATAAAAAAATTAGAAATATAGGATAATATATATAATAATAATAGGGATAAAACTATGAAAAAAGTGAAATTAAAAAAAATTGAAAGATGAAAAAAAATGGTTTTGGGTACAAAACTAAATATATAAAAAAAAAAATACATTTTTTTTTTTTTGTACACAAAAATAAAAATAAAACTTTATTTATGCCATTATATTCATTTATTTACGACTGAATGAATTAGTTCAACTAGGTTATAACGGGTTAAATTATTTCATAAGCGACAGCTTAAAGATTCCAAAATTGCTTTCGAATGTCTACAATCCTCATCAATAAGTCATACGTTTGTCATGTGTGGATGTAATTTACGGCTAGAATATCGATAGTGCCTCTGTTGTAACAAATAAACACTTCCTTCGTTGTGTGTGTCTCTCTTTTTCTCTCTCTTCGTGTCCCTATGCCTTTCTTCATATCTCTCTTCTTCTGTTCGTGTCTCAATGTGCCTCTCCCTCTCTCTTTTTGTGTCTCAATGTCTCTTTCTCTCTTTTCTGAGTTAAAGGGTGACAATCGAGTTAGCCTGGGAGTTTTCAACTCCCACAATACTCCCTTCCTAGTTAGCTGGAAGCTAGAGAAAAGAAAAGATAACTGGAGAAAAATATGCATATATATGTGTGCGTGCGTGTGTCCACTGTATAGAGAACGAGAGAGAATTTTTTTATTTAATAAGTATCAACGTGAAAAAGGAGGAGTTGCGACGTTAAAGGATATTAGGAAAAAATGTGTTAAAAACTTGTACAACTGTAGGATGTTAGTTTGAGTGCAAGTGTTGCGGTTATAGACTGTATTGCCACGGAGTTTATGAAGCGTGCACAAGGGTCAGCACAGTGGGTTGAAGTTGGTTCGCGAAGGTATCGACTACATGCTTACGGTCACAAGTGGGTCTGCGAGGAAATTCGTCCGTCCGTAGAGAGCGGTGTCAACGTTGTTCAGGTGCTCGGGTGTACTCAGTGGGTCGGTATGGTCTGAACATCCAGGGATGAGTGTATCAGTGTGCATGATGCAGCTTACTCATGTTAGCTGGAGAACTTCGGTGAAGTGAGGTGAATTGTTGTGAAATCCAGACGTGTACAGTGTTTGGTGGACATCTTTGTTGCGTTTGTTGCTAGAAAAGGTTGATATCCTGTAAGGTGTTGGTATAAAGGGTTGATATGAGTAAAAATGTAACGGAACAGATTTTCTGGGAAAACTCCGGTTTCCCCCACCCCCTAGGGTTGCCTTTCGGGTTAAAATGGCTAAAATTGACACTTGTGCTTATTTAAAAAAAAAAAAAAGATGCCTTGGATTTTTATAAAACTTTCTGAAAAGTTGTAACTAATTGATTATTATGTAATTTTGTCTGTACTGCGCGCTAACTCCTGAATTGTAAAAGAAAGTTTGGAATAGGTGCACCATTCATTATATGACCATTCTGAGAGGATCTTATTTGGTCTTGGAATAATGTGGTGTGAAATGTTACCAAAGACAAGATGTTAAAAATTATTACAAACCTGTCTTGGAGCAGCCGGAAAGAATGAAGAAAGGAATAATATTGGCCATTGTTCTCTTTTATATGGCTACGGGTTTGTCACATGATATGCAAATGAGATGCTTTGGTTAGGAATTAAAAAGATTGAGTTTTGAGAGACTGGGAAGTTAAGATTTAGACGTTGAAGAAGCAAGTCTTGTGAGCAGTGAGTCGCATTTTGAAGTTGAGAGTTTACACAGCAGAGTGTCGAACGTTGCAGTTGAATTTATTGACATCAAAACTAAGAGTAGGACAAGTAACGCTTTAATTTATATGAAGTCCTGGAGATGAAAGATTCGCTAGCCATTCTGTATAAGTCTTGGACTTTTTAATTTTGCAGACAAAAAGCAAAGAGCTTTCTTGTATTGACACAAAAAAATTATATGCGGGAATGCTAAAAGATTCAATATTTTTGTGGAGCAATTCTGGTTTCTGATTGGTTAGTTCCTATCACCAGTGTCTATAAGTTTAAACTTCCATTTTTCTCCAGTCATACCCTTTCATTAAATCAAAGATATTGCAACATGAGAGTTCTTGGGTAGATGTAAAACAGATTCAGTTCACAAGGGATGACCAAAGAAAAAACTGATACAAATGGACTTGAGGTTGGTTGGTTTTGTTTTACGGCATATCAACCTTTTTTCAGGTTATTTAATGCCGAATCCAGTGATTTTGGAGAAATTTTTAATGGAGTATATATTTTTTTTTAAAGTCAGATTCTATTTAACCCATAGTTGGGACAGGTACTACCACTCTGGGTCAGAGTGGACCTGGGAGCGATAGTAATTAAAGGGTGGCTCCACACTCCCCAAGGCCCGCAAGGTGGGGTCTCACCATCGGATATAGTTTTAGGTCATATCCAGGGCCAAATGGACTTGAGGGAAGCCAGGGTAAATAAAAGCCTGACCAGAGATAATTTACTTTCAAAGTCAATTTATTAAAGTCGTCCAACACATGTCAGCATGTAAAACGGACGGTAAACTGATGATGATGATTTAATGTAAAATAGACCTCGGGTTTACTTTCGGCAGCCTCGCAACCTTCACTTCCCTTATTTTTCCTTTACATGGAAGGAAGTAATAAAAATATATGCGGTAGAGGGAAGGCTAAATAGAGACCTGGCCAGCGATAAGCACTTAAAACAGACATTAAACCAAATATGATGCTGAATACTGGTACGCTGTTTCATTTAAAATTTAAAAAAAATTTAAGTGGTTGACCATAGTCAAGGGTGACATGAAGACTCCTTTCTCATTAGCCATAACAGGTACAGGGTGGAAGGATAAAGTTGTCGTCCTAAAGAAAACAACTTTATTTTAAACGTTTTTTATTATAATCAAGTTACCTGAATTTATTTAGGTAATTTGATTATGTAGTGGAGCTGACATCTATTTAATGTAGCCAAGTCTGGAACTGGGAGCATGCGTTTTCCACAATATTCAGCGGATGGCGGCGATCAGGCTGGCTTTGGTGTTATAGGAGGTCATGTTGGTGATGTTCTCGATGTATGACCAAACAAAGTAGTCCACCAAGTTCAGATCAGGGAAGGGGCGGGGCAAGAGAGAGAAGGGTAAAAATTAGTAGCATTCCTTCTAAAACCAAGCCTGGGTCTCTTTGAACTTGTGGGCCAGCGCCAGGTCCTGCTGCCACACCCAGATTCTGCTAGCGGTCACCTGATTGCACCAGGGGATCACCACACTCTTCAGCACATCCAGGTACACTTTCGTGTTGACTTTCAAACCAACTTCGAAGATGTGAGGTGGCATGATGTGGCCCTCACTTGAAACCACACACTTGAGATCATAATTGTGGCTGCAAACTTTGGTTTCATCATCCTTGGCACATCCCTGTTATTTGTAGCAGTCGAGTGATTTTTATTACTTGGACTATTTTCACAACGTTTCAGCCGACATAACCTCCGACACCTTTTTTCAGGTGTATCTTGTGAAACTCGGAAATCTACACAGAATTTCGACAAACGGAATCTTTTATTTCATCCACCTAGTTAACATGGTCTCGCTCTGTCAGCCGTGAGGAGCGAGACCAAGGCTAAAGTGATTCACAATTCTGAGTATTGCCCACACTGAAGATTGAACCTTCAACCTCCAGAAGATTTTCGAGTTACAACTGAATTTTATCAATTTTATCAAGTACTTTATCCGTCAAACTATTTTTTTTTACACTTAAAGAAAAAATCACCGATCTTTGATGACATTTGCTGGGTCAAAGGTCACGAAAATTCTTTTAAAAAACAATTATAAAACTATGGGCAACGATAAAAAATTATTCAAAAGGGTTCATGTACCATAAAATTAAAGATTTGAAAAATCTCTTGAATTAAAGATGACCTTTCAAAGTTCTGTTATGTAAACGGTCGAACGAGGTTAATATTTAATGCAAGGTGGTTTAGTATTTGACCTTCGTTGAAGGTTACGAGCTTTGGAAGGGTGGGAGGTGGGGGTGAGAATACGATCGGGTGATACGATCCAAAATTGTTTCGATTGTTTCACATTTTCCATGTGAGACAATCTAAACTAATAGTAATTGTCTGTATTTTTGAGATGAGGTGTTTTCATTGATTGAGATTACTCTAACGCCTTCTTATCTATAATCCTAATTGTAAGTAAACGAACACAGTAAAAAATAGACGTTTAATAAGTTAGTGCTTTCTGATTTTGTGTCGCATTTAAAGTTTAATAGTTGCTTCTAACATATGTTCAAATGGAAAAGAATACAGTAAATTTAATAAATGCATGAATATAATAAAATAAATAAAAATAAATGGAAATAAATATAATTGATAAAATAAAATAACTAATTAAATTTCTGAATACATAAATTTAAGTGATTAAAGTAAATTGAAATACATCTTAATAAAATAAAATAATTAAACGTATGAATGCAATAAAATAAAATATAACTAAATAAATAACCCTAACCCTAACCCTAACCCGACTTCCTCATCTTGTTTGTTAATGTCACAACGTTTCGGCCGTTTTGCCCTCCGGCCTTCATCAGGTGTTTTGTATCGAACTGGGAAACCGTTTGTTAGGAGTCTCGAACCCAACCCTTTATTATTATTACGGGGGTACCGCGTTCGGACTCCAGCTAGGCTCTGGGACATAATTGCTGATTCTCTGTTTTGAATGTTACTTTTTTCACTGCCTTCATTCAGGATTGAACTCGGCACCTTTGGGTAACTGTAAACTTTGATACAACGTCTAGGACCACTCAGCCATATGTCACTTGGACAATTCTTAGTTGGTTTTTGTTAATGTTAAACCTATGTTGTTATTTGCTCAGTAGGTTGTTATGTCCGAGCATGTGAGCTGTTTAAGTTTTCTCACTTTCCAGTGGGTCCCTCTGTTTATTATTTTTACTTCATCCCATAGGAGGCGATGGTCCCCCCTCTCCATCCAGACATGGTTGGCTATACCCGATTTTTCCATCTCCCCTTTAGTTACCGCTTTTCGGTGTTCTTCCACCCTTACTTTAAGGGGGCAGCATGTTTCACCCTTGTAAACCTTTCTGCAACTGCATGGGATGGAGTATATGCAGTTTTTGGTTATGTTCTCCTCCATGCGGGGCTTCACTCGTACCAGGTGTTGTCTGAGTGTTGACTCGCTCTTGAATACCGTCCTGATGTTGTAGGGGGCACATATTCTCTGAATCTTTTCGGAGATGCCTCGTATGTATGGTAGGCAGACCGTTGGAGGTTTTTGGGTTTCATTCTCCTCTCTTATACTATTAACACGTCTGGTGGATGGTATGCTATCGGGGTAGTTGTTACGACGGAGGGTATTCTTCAACCTTACCATTTCTTGGTGGTATGTAATGGTGTCGCTACTTATTGTCTCTGCTCGATGTTGTAAGCAGCGTGCGATTCAATGTTTGATACTGTATGGGTGATGGGAGTTGAAGTTAAGGTATTGTCCAGTTCGATACAAAACACCTGATGAAGGCCAGAGGGCAAAACGGCCGAAACGTTGTGACATTAACAAACAAGATGAAGAAGTCAGTCCGACAATCTCAATCAATCTAAACTAAATAAAATGGTTGCATGTTGGGTTCTCAACCTTGTGCCATACACACAACAACCAAGAAATATTAAAGTTATCCACATCATAATATATTTTACTAGCAGGGAAACCCAACGGTGCCCAGGATTGAATGATGATCAACAAATGTTTCACGATGTGTGTGTATATATAACAAATTTAAAACTGTAAATTAAAAAATAATTTTTCCGCTATATTATTATATATATATACTAGCAGTTCAGCCCAGCTTTGCTCGGGCCGTATGTACTGTTCATAACTTTATGTGCATATATGTATATATATATATATATATATATATATAAGAAATGTAAAAATACCAGCGGTGGTTGACGTTATGTATATTTATTTTAACGCATTTTTAAAAGCGTATATATAGACATCGAACAACCCAACCTTCCCATACGCACACATATGTTTGCCCTTCCTGACATGGGTAGGATTCAAAAACTGTTCTCTTTTTCGTACGATCTGTGACTTTTTCTTTTCTTGCATTTTTACTTAATATCCTGAAGATGTCCTATGAAATAAGGACGAAACGTTGATTATTTTAATAATTTCATTCGGTTTTTCTATTTTTCTCAAAATATATATATATATATATATATATATATATATATATATACACACACATTTTGTACACATTTTTGTGAATTATTCCATGGATTTCTGCCTTTGGATTATTATGGACCATCTTCTTCCAATTACGGGATTTGCTTGGATTTTACTTGTGCAAATGGAAATTTTCGCTGTGTTTCACCTATGTACGCTTGTTGACAGCGAAAATTGAAATTAAGACTTAACGAACACAGAAAAGATATAAGGAATGGTAATGCCCTAAATGAACTCTTTTGCCATTGTGCAGAACACGATCACTCATTTAATTTATATCAAGTGTAAATCAGGGTAAATGTTTGTTTTTTTTTCACATGCCCCTTTTTCGTTAAGGGAATTTTCTTTCAAAAATGTTCTATTGTCAAGAGTGTTTTTATTCAAGAAGTCTGAAGAAATGTTGGTTGTGAAAATTTTCAAACGCCATAATGCTTGCAATTGTCGAACTGGTATGGAAACAATTGTAACTTAAAATGAAATACACTTTATGTTGCTATTAACACCTTTTTTGAAGCCTTGGTTTTGTTTATACAGTATATATATATATATATATATATATATATATATATTTTTTTTTTTTTTTAATTGGTTAAATTTAATTTTTTTTTTTTTTTTTAGAAACCGACTCCAATGCATTATCGAGAGACTGTTGTTCAGATGGAAATCCGACTGCAACGAGAGAGGGACGCGCAATTCAAAGAGCAGCAAAAGTTACGTAAACAGTCGCTACCTGTTGATAACGGACCAGCCACAGAGACGACCAATGTTAACAATCAAATTGTCGATGCCAATGACAATCCACCTCCCTTACATTCGATTGAAGTGTCGGAGTCCGTTCCAAGCATGGTTACACACTCTGAGGAAAAACCGTCGGGATACAAACACATCGGAGAGAGCAAAATTGCACGAGAATTGGAGGAAGCCAAGATACGAGAGGAAGATTTTCGGCTGCAGAGAAAGAAATCCATATCCGAGCTTCTTTCTGCACACGAAAACAGCCGAAAAAACAGTGTCGACGACTTGGAAGGGTCCGTAAAATCCTTGGAACTTGAGGAAAACACAATGAATGTATCGTCCAATAGTGACAGTGCTACTCCGCCATCGACTAGCAAATCATCAGCTTTTATAAATGAAACGCCAATTGAACGTGAGATCCGACTGTTCCGCGAAAGAGAGGCTGAACTACGCCGAGAGAAGGGTTACCCCACAAACGAGAAACCTGTCGCCCAGCAGAGCACTGAGGCCAAGACAGATGTTTCGCGGATATCGAAATATCATCCGAAAAAGAAGAATGACTTGAAAGGTGCTGCGATGAAGAAAATCGCAGCCAGCCGACTCCAGCAGGAAATCAAGCAGGAACGAAGCAGAGAGGAAACTCTCCGCGAGAGCGGGCGGATCAACACGACATCCGAACAGTGGGTCGGAGAAAACATGAAATACAAGGAGGTTTCCGAGGGTCCAGTGAAGCGAAATTTTGTCACTATGAAAAAGAATACGCCTGCAAAGGAGTTGCCCGAATCTCAGCTGGGAGAGACGGAGAGTTCTGCAAAAAGCATGAGCACCTCACAGAAACGAAACACGCCAAACTTTGTTATTCGGACACCAAAGATCTCGACAACATTCTCCTTTCAGGAAGCGAGGAGTAACGCCGGATCCATGATTGAACAGGAGTTGAAAGAAATGAGAGAAAGGGAGGAGGAACTCAAGTAAGTAATAGTTTTTTACCACTTATCAAGGCCCGAAGGCCACTCAAGGATAAGGATTAATGATTGTAAGGTGGTAGTGTAGTAATCGTTAATAGTGTAAGTTGGTACAACGTTATTATTTAATGGGACAGTTCAACAAGAATTTGTTTACATCAGACTTGCAAGATACCATATTGTAGGCAACCGGGAAGTAGACCAATGGAATAAGGTTCCACAGGCGGGCGATTCTAGAAAATAAGTTGTGTTCATGGAATCTGCGTTAAGATTTAGACACAGATAGAAAGTGGAAAAATTGTTGATAGTTGTTGTAACTGAGTGTTTTTTTTGTGAAAGTTTAGCAAGGGGGCACCATGGATTGGAGCTCAGACGAGCACTTGCCATGAAAATAACAATAGAGTAGAGCCAGGTTCGTAATGTCTCTTCTGCGGAAAAGAGGCTGCAGGGAAGAGAAAAGGGCATCACTTGCTAGGTTTGGAAGCCGATTTTGAAAAAAATAAAACAAAAAGAAACTGAAGGTTTTTTTTGTTTTATTGAAAATGCTGTCTCTGATAAGTTGTTTGGTGTTCAAAACGCCATTCAATGAAACAGGTGTAAAACAGAGTATTATGAAAAAATATATATCAACTATATATATATATATGGAAAAGAGTCTGCAGAGGAGAGAAAAGGGCATCACCTACTAGGTTTCGAAGCCGGTTTTGAAATTAAAAAAAAAAAGCCATTCAATGAAACACGTGTAAGACAGAGTATTAAAATATATATATATATAAACTATATATATATATATATATATATATATATGTGTGTATATATATATATATATATATATTTTAAAAGTTTATTTTTAAAATGTTGTTACTTTCAATGTATACCGTTTTTGTTTAACAGGTCTAGATTGTTATTTTAAAACCAGTCACCGTTAATTTTGAGTTAAGCTCAATGTATTTATTTAATAGGGACAGAGCATGTATAGTGCAAAATTTTGTTGAAAATCAAGACTCACGTTTTCTAGACTAGATATAATCCACAGGTGTTTGCACAGAAACAGATATTTAATTTCATGCACTAGAGCAGATTAGGGGAGAAAAAAATGCAAGGGAGGTAATCCTAGATAAAAAATGATACCACGAGAGTGACCTCCCCTGCATTGGGTAATATAATACGAATTCAATCACTAAGCAAAAAAACAATATTAAAATAAACATGCATAAATATAGGAATAAAATTATATAAAATTATATGATAATTGGAAAAAAACAAATAAGAAAAAAAAAGGGAAAATTTAAACAAAAATAAATAATGAATAAATAAAAAATAAAAATACGAAAGTACAGATTAAAACGAAAAACTATCTTTACATAACACCAAAAGATGGAGGAAGTGAGGAAGCATGACTGTGGAAATCTTTTTACCCGAATACAATGTCCAGCATGTTAAAAAAATATACCATTTGTTATAAAAATCTAATGGATAAACATCTGAAGAAGTTGTTGAGGACAGGATATTTTTACGGAAACATAAATCGTAAAATTGCCAACTCATTAATGAAACGGCTGTAATGGAAAAATGCAGGAAATAAACGAAGGTTATAAAAAAGAAAACAACTGTTTCATTAATGAGTTGGCAATTTTACGATTTATGTTTCCATATATATTATAATATGCACAAACGGAAGAATGGCTCCTCCACCAGAATCTCATCCTAAGGCATCATGGGTCACTACCCATGATGCCTTACAACAGATTTTGGGAAGAAAATAAATAAAGCTAGTGTCAGTTGGCAATTCCATTTGCCAGAGAGCTTGGCTCAAAGTTTGGTTTTGATAATTTATATTCTTGTAAATTTGTTGATTTTTTTATATATTTTTTGTGTATGTATTGATTAAAACCCCATTTTTTTTAAAACCCCATTTTTATTTATTTAACAAGAAAATACAACTTTGTTATATATGGGTCATAGGATTGCATTCATCTGCAAAAAAATCTAGCTAATTTGCATATTCTTTTAAACATTCATTTTAATAAATTCTCTATTACTCTTATGGTTCCTATAATTTATATTCCTATAAATTTTTTTTTTTTTTTTCAGATATTCTACATGATTTATATTTGCGTAAAAAATTTATAGTAAACACAAACTTCTTTCCATATATATTTATGTATGCATGTATATATTTGTTTCAAAATTTTGCCTATCGAACTCCTCTGTCAGTTTTTCGTTTACATGCATGAAACTTAATAAATAGGGTATTCGAACTCATGCAAAACTTTATATTTGGATTTTAGCCAGAGTAGATTGGTGTGAAAATTTTAAATTTTGAACTACTACATTACAAATATGCATGCATAACGTAATAGCTATTGGTTCATGTTTTAATTTTTAGCCTTGCGGCAAACATGTCTTCATAGTTCTGCATTAACGTCAAAAGAAAAATTAAATCATAAGCTAAACGTTTTGGTTTTGATTCTCGGTGTGGCGCAAAAGTCATTTTTTTAATTTTTACTTTTTAAATCATTACTATATATTGGGTTCAATATGATATATATATATATATATATATATATATATATATATATATATATATATATATATATATATAATAAACATCCATATGAATACTTTGACCTTAGTTGCTGATTTCAAAAGGCGAAGAATTAAAAGATACACCTGCCTATACTTTTAATGCTAGCTTTATTTATGGTGGCTTTTACATATATCAAAAACCCTTCCCAATACTTTGCTGATGAGGAAACTTTATTTGTTAAAAATACTATATGTGAAAATTATTGTCCGTGGCTTAATGTCTACCACAATAAAAACATTGTTTTCCGAAACGATCGTACAAATTATTGATTTTGTTGTTGTTCCTTCTTGTGAAACGGATTTTTAATTTAATTCTAATTTGAATTTTAAATTATTAATCACATTACTGAATATTAAATTAGCTCTAGGATATTTACCTATCGAGCTTATTATATATCTAAATTACAACGAGCACTTTTTCTTTGCCCTGTATTTTAATTAAATTAGTAATTTTAATATTACATTAAAATACACTCTGCTCTTTAGACTATTGTTCTAATCTCCTTTAAATTTATATATATATATATATTATGTAAAAAGGCAAAATGGCGCACGCGTTTTTGCATGCCCAAGAAAGGCTTTTTTTCAGGGAGGGGGGGGGCTCTCAAAAGGGTTACTATTTTTTTAGAACTTTTTATATCCTCCCTAGATTATAATACCTACGATTTGCGAACGGAAGTCGTCTCTACATTTCTTTACATTGACTTTTTAAAAATTCACGCTATTCTGTCCTTTTGTGTGTTTGTTCATCTTTTTTGTATAAATAAAACGAAAATCATCGAAGCAAAGACTTTCGTGCCAGGACATCTTGAAAGCAATTAGCTTTAATCAATGTGGGGGGAAAGCCAACCTTCATTTCTGCCTGCGTGATTCTTAATTTATTTGTGCAAGTCAATATTTTGAATGACATCGCTTAATTTGAACACTTTTCACTTCCTGTCGCGTTATAGCATAGCGGTAAGATGTCAGGTTGACTCGTTCGCTGTGCATTCATGGGGGACCATGCATGCTTCACTTATTATATTGTTATACATTGAAGTTACATTTTAATAAGGAACTTTTTCTTTTTTTACAAGGAGGTCACCACTTATCAAGGCCCAGAAGCCACTCGTGGGTAAGGGTTATTGTGTGTACAGTAATCAATGGGATAGTGTCATAGTAATCGTTAGTATTGGAGATTTGATAAAGTGTCTTACTTAAGGGGGTGGTTCATCAGGAATTTGTTTATGTTGGACTTGAAGACATCCAAGTTGAAGTCAGGAGGGAAACAAGCAAGCGGTAGAGACTTCCACAGGCGTGCAGTTTCTGATTCATTTTATTACCTCAATTATTTAATATTTACCTACTTTTTCTATTTTTCTTGCGATACCAAGACATGACTGACAAAACAGTTGGGAGGAAAAAAGTTTCGAAAGTGAAACAGGAAAAAAAAAAATTTTATTATTGAAATCCTTTGAGATGAGTAATTTGTATATTTATTTTTTTGTGGACTGTTATCCTCATCAATAACAACTATGATGAGGATAACAGTTCACAAATAAATAAAGAAAAGAAAAACGATATTACTCATAGACCGGTGCAATTCTTTCTTTTTCTTTCTCCAAGTTTTCTTTCGGTTTGGTTTGTTGTTTCTTTCTTTCTTTGCAACTGCATTCTTTTTCATGGTAACCTTCAATCATTTTGGACCCTTTTTGTGCAAAAGGCCTGATCATCACAGCACCAAATAATCCATACGTAACGCGGTAGTTACATTTTAACACAAACATTATGCATGAAAATCTTACAAAGAAACAAAGGAAAAAAATTCAACACAAGTTTTTTTCAGTTGAAAGAAAAGGCATTTATTTGTTTTCACACCAAACCGCCTGACATGTATTTTCCAAGCCAGTGACAATATAGTCGCATTTCTGCATCTTATTTAAAAGTTTCTGACCTGCCGCCATGTAATTAAAAAAAAAAAAAAAAGATCTGCTGTGTCGACACTTAAAAGTCTGTTGCCGCCATGTGCTTTTTTTTCCTCTTCTTTTCTCTTTCCTCTTCCTCCAATTCTTATGTCACATTTATATATATATATATATATATATATATATATATATATATATATATATATACATACACACACATACATACATTTATTTCTGTGACGTTATGCTTGCCCCATGCTCGGTCATTTGCATTTGTGTCGGTGACTTCATTATAATACAAGTCTACTCAAGGGTAGGTATGGGCTAAGAATTAGGAAATGCAGAAACAATTAGATAGCTCTAGATGATCAAACTCCCTTCTATTAAGCTGATGATATATTTGCAGCATTCTGAGAGACTGGTCTTAATTCATATGCTTTATAAGTAATCATTACGTTTTAACTCGAACCTGACGTTATTTATGATAGTCTCACAAAGAAACAAAGGAAAGAAATTCAAGTTTTTTTGTTTTTTTTTTCAGTTGAAATAAAAAGGCATATATTGCTTGTCGTTTCCATCCTGAGCTGCCTGACACGTATTTTCCAAGCCAGCGACAATATGGTTACATTCCAATTTTCCTCTTGGGGTCAATTAACAGTTTCTTAATCTGTAACTATAACCAGCTGTTATGTCTGTAATTTGTTTCCCCGTATACAGTTGTTCGAAAATTACATTTAAAAGTTTAGAGGATAAATGAGTATTGCATCTTATGAGGTGCCTTAAATAAGTTTCCAGACTCTTTTCAATAGACATGAAACTCTAGTTCCTCTCGAAGTAATCTCCTCCGGCTGCAATGCATTTGTTGTGCGGTTCCAACAACTTCTGCAAGGCCCCATGGAAGTCCTCTTGTGTGAGCATGTCAATGACCCTCGTCACAGCCTCTTTCATCTCCTCAATTGTCTCATAACGACAGCCTCTAAAGTTTTCCTTGAGCTTAGGGAATAACCAAAAGTCACAGGGAACAAGGTCTAGACTATTGGGAGGGTGAGGAACTGTCTTGATACCCATCTTGGTCAAATAGTCTGTGACAAGGATGGAGTTGTGGACAGGTGCATTTGTGCAAATCTTCTGTATCTTCAGTTCCTCACGAATAATTGTGAGTACAGTTCCCACACTGACATCAAACTGTACACTTAGTCTCTATAGACACACGACGGTCCTTATCCATGAAATTCTTTATTTGGCCAATCAACTCTGGTATGACGTCACACTCGCGCTATGGCTTGATCATTTGCATACATGTTGATGGCTTCGTTGCACAAAGTGTGATCCGATGTCTTGCTTCAATGGTCGACTGCTAACCTTTAATTGATTGTTAGTTTGATTGTTTGAATTCGTGTACGTTTTCGTTTTAATTTCGACTGAAAAATGATTTTTTATTTATTTATTTTTTTATCTTTTTAGGAAACAGAGAGAACATCTTCAGAACCAAGCGAACAACAATGAAAATCCTGAATAAAAAAAAAAAAGACCAAAATTGATATAGATTTTTTTAACAAGAAACATTTTTTTTTAATATATATATATATATGAAAGAAAGAAAAGAGTGAAACTCAGGAAGAGATATCAGCAAATTTTATCTCTTGTGTGCATCCGTAAAAAAAGTTTTTTATTGTTTGTTTGTTTTTTTTTTGTTTTTTTTTGTTTGTTTTTTTCCGAGTAATCGCTGGCCAAATTTCTATGATGTTTCTGTTGCTTTTTTTTTTCCATTATTTTTCTTTTTTTTTTTTTTTTTTTTAATTTTTAACTTACAATTTTGCGGACGTGTATAATGCACACCCCCTTATATATATATATATATTTTTTTTTTCAATTTATTATCAATTGATTATTATCAAAAAGCAAAAAAAGAAAAGTCAATATTTAGACATTTGAAAGGGGTCTTCAATTTTTTATTACAACGTTCGGTACTTATATAGTTTAAGACATAAAAAAAATGAAAATATTGAAAAAAAAAAAAAAAAAGAAAGATATTGTATATCCGTTATGGAATTAAGTTCTCCGAAAAAAAAATTCATTTAATTTGATCAAATAGGGTTTTTTTTTTTTTTTGTGTGTGTGTGTGTGTGTGTGTTTTTTGTTTTTTGTTTTTTTCACGGTGAAAAAACAATTTTTTATAACAGCGAGCTGAAGGTAGCCATGTTTGAATACAGAAAGAAAAAAGCTATTATTTAACATGGTGAGGGAGGTGTCGGCGCGTTAGACTGAGTTATCTCCTCGTGGTGTCTCCTCCCTTCCTCGTGGTCTAAAAATTCAAACATGGCTACCTTTTCGCTGTAAAAAAAAAAAAAAAAATAGAAAACTACTTCATCAAATTAAGTGAAATTTTTTTTTCGGTGATCTTCGTTAATGAATGAGAACTTCATTCCAAAAAGAAAACTTTTTTTTATTATTCAATATTTTCATTTTTTTTTTTTTTTTTTTTTTTTTTTTTTCAATGTCTTGATTAAACTGTGCAAGTACCGAAAGTTGTAATAACTCGATCCCCACATATTGGAAAAACTTGACAAGAACACATCACGTGGGAGTTTTTATTTTTATTATTTTTGAAAAGAGCAAGTGGTTTTTGGTTGGTTTTTTTTCTTTTTTTTTCTTATTCTTTTTGCGAGCGGGAGTCGCCATTTGGGTCTGCGCAAAAAAGTTTTTTTTTAGCGGGGGGGGGGGTCATTTTTATTTCTCGCTTTTTTTAGGGGGGGGGTCGTACCTACCTTTTTTGCTCTCATTCATAATTTTGGCGGTTTTCTCGTCTAGAGTTTCCAATATGAGGGATCGATTTACTAGAAAGTTTTAATTAAAAACTGAACACCCCTTAAAAATGTTTAAATATTGATTTTTTGGGGATTTTTTTTTTCCAGTAGATGAGTGTCCAATCGATAATAATCCATTGAAAAATTGCAAAAAAAATTAAAGAAAAAAAATAACGAAAAGGAAAAAAATATATAAAGGGGGTTGTGCATTTAGTGTACACCATCCGCCCTTTTTAATTTTTTCATTTTATCTGATATATTATTTTTTTATTTAAAAATTTTATATTTAAAAAAAAAATTATCTCACGAGTCACAATTTATTTTATTTTTTTTTATTTGTAACTTCATTTTTAATTTTTACTTTTAAATTATTTTTTTATTTAAAAAATTATTTTATATGAATTTTTCATTTTATACGTCTTTATTTAATTTTTATTTTTAAGTTATTTTTTATTTTAATTTTTTTTTAATTTGCTATTTTTTACTTAACTAATTAATCATCGCTTATCAAGACCATAAGTAGCTCGAGGATATCGTTAATTTTAAAGACGTATACATATCTATTAGTGGGGATCGTAAAAATGATTTGTTTATTCAGGTGGGTACTTGCAGTTTATATTATATCGTCACGGAAGGAAGATTGCATATTCCAAAAATCACAAAAAATTGATCAAGTAACGTTTTTTGTTTGCTTTTTTTTTTTTTTTTTTTTTTTTTTTTTTTTTTTTTTTTTGCGAATAAAAAATTTGCCGTTTTTTACTAATAAGTGAAGACTGACGCCATTTTAATATTTTTCAACTTTTGTTTTCAACTTAAAATGATCCTTCTACACTATTGCTTTCATATATGAGCTTACTTGGCCTTCGGGACAAGATCAAAGTGTTGCACTTCAGATGCTGCACTTCTATTTCTTGTTCTCTTTCGGTGGAGGAGAAATCCTTCACGACTGAGACAATTTTTATTTTTGTACCTTATCTCCACGTTAAAAAAACGACCCTGGTGTCTAACTCTGTCTCGTGGGGAGGCATAGTAAATAGGTACACTATTGCTTTCATTATTTGAAATTTTTCGGTACTTGTACAGTTTAATGAAGACATTAAAAAATGAAAATATCGAAAAAAAAAAAAAAAGGTTATATTGTACGTATCCGTTTTGAACTGAAGATCTCCAAAAAAAAAATTTCACTTAATTTGATTGAGTTTTTTTTTTTTTTTTTTTTTTTTTTTTTTTTTACAGCGGAAAACCACGTTTTTATGACAGCGCGTTCAAGGCAGACATCTTGGAATTTTTCTTAATTTTTGTTTGGAGTTTATAAACGCCACGGGGAGATAACTCCAGTTAAAGCGCCGACACTCCCTTCCCATCTTTAATACTAGCTTTTCTTCCTAAAAATCGAACCTTTTGCTTGGTATCATAACAAATTGATTTTTCGCTGTAAAATAAAAACTACTTGATGAAATTAAGTGAAAAAATTTTTTCGGAGAACTTCGTTCCATAACGAATACGTACAATATAACCTTTTTTTTTGTGATATTTTCATTTTTTAATGTCTTGATTAAACTGTACAAGTACCGAAATTTTTCTAATAACAAATAAGAAAAATACACGTTATATTAACAAATTATTGTCCGGTTTTAAATTGTATGTTTCTGTTGTCTTTCCGATATTATCACCCCCCCATCCCAAAAAATCGGTTATCTGCCCTTGATTTTGCTATGGCTGCTAACCCCCCCCCCCCCCAATTCTATGGACACGGAGTAAAATATCGACACTGAGTAAATTTGATTTTTTTTTAAACAAAAAAAAGACTACTTGATCAAATTACGTGATTTTTGGAATATGACATCTTCGTTCTGTAACGAGTACGTACATCATACAGCCTTTTCTGTATTTTCCTTACTTTTAATTGCCGCCATAAGTGCCAATCTGAACAGTTTTATGTTTGCCATTACAGCGACATCAGATGAAATTAAAAAAAATTTTTTTAATTATTTATTTAGGCTTGCATCTTCAGTGATCGGGCCATGGGGTGGAGGATGATCTGCTGTATATTTTGCCATACTTAAAAATATTTCGATTCTATCAATGTCTGGCGCGAACGCAGACCCCACCAGATTATTGTACTACCTTTGTTCAAACTGAAATATACTTATCTAAGTACCCTGATTAATGTAGCTGCTCAAAAAAGAGACCCCCCCCCCAGCCGTCATACACATATCTCCATCATTGCATCTGCCTTTTAAAATGTGGGGTGAAGGGTGATGTACGTGCTAACAAAAATATATATTAAAAAGGCTAGCGGGACCCATGAAAATTCCAGTTATATCCGTCATCTGCTGTATATTGTTGCCGTGCTTAAAAATATTTCCATTCTGTTGGACAATGGACATCCGGTGCGAACGCAGCCCCCCCTCCCACACACACACTCTTGATCACCTTTATTCAAACTGAAACGTATTTATCTAACATATTTTTTTAATCAGATATAATTCCAAAAACCCGTCAAAGTTTGTGACATATTTCCGTTTTATGGATGTCCGGCGCAAATGTAGAGGCCACAATATTATTGTACTTTCTCTGAAAAGAACAGATACTACACTGTAATCCTAGCCAAGAAAAAAATTTTTTCTTTAAGTTTCACGTTTGACACAAAAGCAACATCAGATTTTTTTTCTCATTTTTTTTTTTTTTTTTTTTTTTTTTTTTTTTAAGGGATAGTGAACGATTGTTTTTAATTTTTTTTAAATAGTATCTTTTTATGGATGTCCGGCACAAATGTAAACCCCATGATATTGTCACCTTTGAGCAGATCAGGTACTACAGTTTAATCCTATTTGGAAGCCAAGAAAGCATTTTTTTTTTAATTAGTTACATGTTCTACACAATAGCGACATCAGATGAAAAAAAAAATTTTTTTATTTTCTTTATTTTTTTATTTTTATTTTCTTTATTTATTTTTTTATTTTTATTTTCGTTATTTATTTTTTAAGCATCACCTCTTCGTCGATAAAGCGATCACATCTTTAAAAAATGAAAAGTAGGTAATGGATGATAACGTACGTCCGAACAAGAAATGATTCTATAATTATGAAGATGAAAAAAAAAAAAAAAAAAAAAAAAAATCAGTGGTTGCATAGATGGCTACCCTTGTCCGATTCCAATATCTGCATGCAATCCTTGGAGAAATCACAAAAGATATGTTGGTTTTTTTTTTTGGTTTGTATGAAAATTAGAGGTCAATGGTCAGAGCTGACAACCTGGTGGTTTGCGATTTATTTTTTTTAAATCGCATCTTGTTTAATTTATAATCAGTGCCTTGTTCTAATTCAGCTTTATTATTTTAAACCCCAATCCACCTTTATCATACCAACCTCTGCAGACAAATCTCTTTTTTCATTTGAAAAAAAATAAAAGAATAGGCATTTGATGTCTGAAAGAAATGACATGGAGTAATAAGGACACATCAACACCTCAGCAGTCCAGATGTTTACAATACATTGATGGTCCCTATGACTGTATATGCAGCGGCCTATTACCAGTAAACTATTATAAATTATAAAAGTGATATTAAATTTATTATTTTAAAGTACACGATGGCACAAAAGTCACTGAGGAGATTTAATTTGCAATACTCCACCTCTATCGCTATTTTCATGGCAAGTGTTTGACTGAGCTCCAATCTGTAGTCCCCTTCTCCCCAATCTTTCACAAAATCACTATCAATAAGTCCCCCCCCCTATGTAGGCGCCTAAAACTAAATGTGGATTGCATGAACAAAGCTTCTGCCTGTGGGACTCTGTTCCGCTGGTTTGCTTTCCAGCTGACTACAATATTGTCTTTATATCCAATGTAAATAAGTTTTTATTGAACAGTCCACATAAATAGTCTGATTATACCAAAACAAAAGTCTGGACTGGAGAAGTCTGGTGAACGTGCTGGCCAATTCACATTGCCATAGCGAGATATAATCCGCTCTCCAAGAGACTGCTTCAGCAACTGTGTGCTTTCTCTCTTGCCGTAGAATGATGTGGTTCTCGGTTGAATCATTGTCTAATTGTGTCACATATATACTCGAGAGTCAAAACAATGAAAAGAATATGCTGTTGTCATAGCCTAATTATTAAGTACCTTATTGCTGAATATGCAAATGAAACTTGGTGAAAATGACGTCAATACACTCTTTGAGTTTTTATAATTGATTTTGTTTTAGTTTTTATAAATAATTTTGATAAAATAATTTTATCACTGTGCGATTCTATATTTCTTCAAAATAAATTTCCAAAGTCTCACCAGCAACACATCTGAAAAAAAAATAAATAAATAAACATTAAAAATGGCGAAATGAGAGCATCTTGTGACCTCTTAGTGACTTTTGCGCCATCCTGTATGAGACGTTTCTGAATTTTTGAGATGATTATTCGTATTATTTGGATTCATCGGACTACTGTTCTCATCTTGAGTGTAATTTTCACATCGTTTCGGCCGTTTGAAAAAGATCAGAGGTTACACCGGCCGAAACGTTATGAAAATTACACTCAAGATGAGAACTAGTCCGATGAATCCAAATAATACGAACACCCTATATAACTTGAATGTAATATATTAAATAGAAGTAGATTTCAGGGGGGGGGGGTTGTAATTTTGGAATCCTTTGAGATGAAGCTTCATAATTTGTGGATTTGTTCTCTTTGCTGACTCTTCTCTCCATCTTCATGGTTGTGGTTTCATCATGCAGTGGATAGAGACGTTGAGTCTCTATGGTTCTAGGTGAGCATTGTCTGAACATAACGGTTTCAATCCTACCCAAGCAGACCAGAGGATTAGTTGGTCGAAATGTGGTGAGGCAACAACTATGATTAACCACCTGAAGAAGGCCAGAGGATGAGTTGGCCGAAATGTGGTGAAACAAAAACGTTTTTTTTTTGTTTGTTTTTTTATACTTTATTTTAATGGACTTCTACTTATAATTTTTTTAGTTTTTATCAATTGTATTTGATTTCAAATGTAATATATTAAACAGAAATAGATTAAGCGCATTAGTTTTTCTTTTTTCTTATTTTTGTATGTTTTCCTCGCTTTTTTTTTTTAATGGACTTCTATCTATACTATTAATAAAATTCTAAATGTTTATTTGTGTGTGTGTGTGTGTGTATAATGAAACTTTCGAACAGATGCACCGAATTGAAAAATTCTTTTTTTCTCTGAAACATGTGAGTCCCCAGATTTTCCTTATCTATGCGTTGTTCGTTACGAACCATATAGAGTCACACAAAAAGCCGGAAATAAGGGGTTTTGGGCCTTGTCGTCGAAGTGTCGAAAAAGTTACCTGCCCATGTCAACGATATTTAGCACTGTCTGTATATACTGACGGTAACATCTTTCGGCATATGGACAGAACTTGTGGCGCAATGGATAACGCATCTGAGTACGGATCAGAAGATTCCAGGTTCAAATCCTGGCAAGTTTGTAATAATTTTCACAATCATTTTATCTAATGTTTATTCATTATCCTTACACTTAGTTCACAGGGTATTTTTGTGTTTTTTTTTTCAGTGATTTTGTTTTGTGCATATGGGAATTTCCCTGACTCAGTTCATAGGGTAAGCGTTGATGGTAAGACGATGTTGAGTGTACTCAATTTTGTGTTTGACTTGGTGTTGTGTGTGCCGACACAGCGCAGCCGCTAGTTTATAATAATTATAAAAAAGACTTTTATTAATTACATCAGCTGCTTCAAACGAAATATATCCCTTTAAGCATTGATAGTTTTTATTGATGAATATGCAAATAAATTATAGACTGGCAGAGCATGAGATAAACATTATTATTCGAATACGGTAGCCAAGGCCACTCAGCTGCTTCAAACGAATGATAGTTTCTATTGTTGTATATGCATGTGAAATATGGGCGATACTGAGAGAGAACATAAAACGAAACTCAGTGTCTTTGAAAAATTAAATGTACACTTATTGCGATGAAGAAAAACTTTTATATTGCACCTACTTGTCACAGAAGGAACATTGCATATTCCAAAAATCACAAAAATTGATCGTTTTTTTTTTTTTTTTTCGAAAAACAAATTTGCCGTTTTTTTAACCGATAAGTGAAAGCTGAAGCCAATTTAATATTCTTCAAATTTTGTTTTTTTAACTAAAAATAAATTGAACCTTCGAAAATGATGTTTTTATTATTTGAAAATTTTATTTTCTGAAAAAATAAAGATTTTAAAAAAAACAAAAACAAAAAAACTACACGTTAAGAAATTGTTGTTTGGTTTTAAATCTTGCATTTTAAATTGTCTTTCCAACATTATCCAAAAAAAAAAAAACTTGAAATGAAAGTCGATTGTCTGCCCTTGATTTTACCATCACCGCTACCCCCCCCACTCCCACCTCATGGACATCGAGTAAAATATCGACATGGAAAGAAATTTGATTTTCTTTAATAAAAAAACAAAACAAAACTACTTGATCAAATTATGTGATTTTTGGAATGCTTCAACTTCATTCTGTGACTGGTACGTGTGGTTTATTTGCAAACAAAATGAAGGGTTTACCTGTGTTGCTCCATGTTAAAGAAGAGACAAAATGGCCGACTCATTTATGCACTTGGAGGGTATGATGAGAAAGGCAGTGCATGATGGGAAAGACATTTTTTTGTTGTTTTTTTTTTTTAAGTGGGACATAAAAGGGAGTGAGCTGGTCATTAAGGCAGATGGGAGAGAGGTGTGTGCCTTTGCGTTGAGTGAGCACGTTTAACCAGCCTACTCTTCTGTAGAGCAAAAGCTATTTTGGTACATTTTAATAAACATGGCTGACTGGAGGTTAAGTGGTCAAATGTTGAGGCCCTTTACTGAAGAAGGGGACTTGTTTAAATGGCTAGACAAGTTAAAGATGATGGCAAAGTGTCAGAAGATCGAAGATGTGGTTAACTTGCTACCATCATACTTAGAAGGGGAAGCCCTCACAATATACCAGCAAATGCGGAAAGAAGACAAAGGAAACCTTTCCTTGGTAGAACAGCAACTAAAATTAGCATTTGCAGAGGAACCCTTTGAGACACTTGGCAAGTTTTCAAAGTTGAGATGGAGTGGTGAGTCGGTCGACATGTTCACCTCAGCGATTAGGAGACTGGCAGGATTGGTTGGTTATGTGGGGAGGAACCTGGGAATGACAGCGCGGGAAGGCCAAGTGACTTTTGGATGCCTCAGTGCGACAGGGATGGCAGGAGAAGAAAGTGGGGAGAACATCAAAGCACAAAAACCAGAGGCTTCCTGTATGAGGATTTCTTGGCGAAGTTTGATGGTGAGAGATGGTCAGTGGAGTGGCGATCTCTTGGCTGCCAAAACTACGAAATAAAGTGGATTGCTATGAGAGCACATTGTGAGGAGAGACAAGAAAAGAAGTGGAGGGGTGAATAGAAGAGGGAATCCTGAAGCTTGGTCCAGGGAAGAAAGGGGAATGCTGTTACTTATGGTAATTGTTCAGCCTACCAAGAACAAGGTTAGACCTGTACTGAACTTCAAGGAGCTAAACAAACACGTAGCCTGCCATTGCACTTAAGGGAACAGTGAGGATACTAAAAAGAGCTCTCGGTTGGTTTCAATAAAAAGTAGGGCAATGTTGGCAGCTGGTTTGACTGCCTCATACCCAGCATTACAATCTTCAAAGGAGTAAGGGGGTGGTGGAAGAGGGAATCAATGTATGCAAAGAGGTCACGAGGAAATGGAGGAGGATGGAGCAGACCACTAAGATCGTAGACCTGAAGTCGGCCTATTTGAGATTCACATGGATGAAAAGCTTTGGCAGAATCAACTGGTCAAGTACAAGGGGCAGCTCAATTGTCTGACGAGGTTAGGCTTTGGGCTAAGTTCAGCTCCCAAAATCATGACTGCTGTCCTGAAAACGGTATTAAAGAAGGATTGTGAAGTGGACGGGGCCACTAGTTCATATATTGGTGAAATTCTTGTGGAGGAGGCAGAGATGACAGCAGAGAAGGCGAGAGATCATAATAAGGATTAACTGCAAAACCAGCAGAGTTGCGAGATGGCAAAGCAGCTTTGGAATTGAAACTGTGGCAAGATGGAAAAGGAAACTGTGTTTTCAAACGAGGAAATGAAGTTGGAACTACTCCCGACGAACCAGGACGATATATTTGGGTTCCTCGTTCATTGTTCCATCATTTGAGTCCAGGAATTGTCCTATTTGTTAATGAAAACATCTATTTTAATTAAAATTGTTTTATATAATTAATAGTGGTAGATTGTTCTTGTCCGCTCAACTATGAAGTTGAAATTATTATGTTTCTACTTATTTGCTTACCCACAAGGACAATGTTAGCTACAAGGTCCGTTTTCAAATACAGATCCACAAAAAAAAAAGAACCCCCCCCTCTGGATTGAGACAAAAATTAAACTTACCTTAGTCTATAAGAACTTCTCTTTCACTGGCCAAGGACAGAATAGACTAAGTTTAACATCAGAACAGATACTACACTATATCAATGAAGATGAGTCTTCTTGCTGTTTTGGCTGCTTGAAGACTGGGTAGAAAACGAGGAAATGAAGTTGGAACTGAATTGACACAGCAAGAACTTTTCTCAGTCTGCGGGAAGTTGGTGGTTGCTTCAGGGTGGCGTGCAGTTTTATAAAACGGCAGGCGGGTACTAACTGCTGGGAAGGTTGTGGGTTGAAGGAGGTCGTAGATAAGAGAAGTCATCACAAGAGCATGGTATATTTTCTCTCTTCTAAAATTATTTAATGGTCTTGAACCCTTTTCTAATTTTTCTTGCCTGATGTAATCTATTATGATCAAAACGGTCTGCACATCGTAGCAAGATATCAACGTATTTACATAAAGAATAATAAAAACTATAATTTGCTCTCTTTGATTGAGCACTATCAACGACCCTTGTTGAAATTCAATTATTCTTAATTTTTGGATATCTTTCTACCTGGAATATATATATATATATATATATATATATTATCAATAAAATAAGAAAATGACAATATAAAATATATATTTATCTATATAGAATTATTAATTTATTCAATAAGGATGATACATCAATTAAGGGTGTAGGATAAGTAAAACTCTTTATACCATGGTATTTCGAAACCTAATGCTTGTCATCAGAAAAGATGCTGGGTAACATAATAGTGAAAGTTACACCAGGAGCAAAATAATTGTGCAGTGATAAAATATTGAGACTGTTTGGAGAAGGGATGGGAGAACTAAAGTGATCTCTGTGATATAGGAGGAGTCTTCTCTACCATCAATAGCAAGGGCCAAAGACTCTTTATCTGAGAGTACTTCTTTTAAACTCCTCGGCCTAACCTTCACAGGAAACATGAGTTGGAACAATTACATTGAGAGCATTGCCAGGACCGCTGTGAAGAAGGTAGGTTCTCTCTACCATGCTAGAAAGATACTAACACCCGAAAATATCCTGTACCTCTATAAGGCCACCATTCGCCCATGTATGGAGTATTGTTGTCATATTTGGGATGGTGCATCTGCTATTAGTCTCTCACTCCTAGACAAGGTTCAAAAGAGAGTCGCCAACCTGATAGGTCCTAAACTGTCATCCAAGCTTCAACCTCTGTCTCATCGACGAAATGTTGCATCCCTCTCTCTGTTCTACAAGTACTTTAACGGTGAATGCTCCGACAAACTGCAAGCACTTGAGCTCCTTGACGTAAATACCCCCGTCAAACCAGACAAGCAGTTAAATCCCACCCCTTCACAGTAGAGATCCCTAGATGTAAGAGAGCCTTTTACTCCAGTAGTTTCTTCCCCAGAACCGCTAGACTTTGGAATTCCCTTTTGGGTTCCTGCTTCCCCAACTGTACTCACATGCAGAAGTTCAAGTGTAACGTGAAACGACATCTTGCTGCCCAACTCCCTACAGAGTGCCCCTGTAGCTTATGTTCCTGATAGTAGCCCCCCCTCCTACCTCAAAGTGGCAATGTGCCTTGTTTGGGGTAAATGATTGAAAGAGGATGCTTATTTAATTATAATGGGTTATAACTATGAAAGGGGTTTACTTGAAAAATTTTTTTTTTTTTCATTTTACCCCCAAACAAGGCATAGTCCAACTTTGATGTAGGGGGCTACTATCGGAGACATGTTGCAAGGATACTATCTAGGGAGTTGAGCAGCAAGATGTCTGTTCACATTACACTTGAACTTCTGCAAGTCAGTACAGTTGGGAAAGCAGGAACCCGGAAGAGAGTTCCAAAGTCTAACAGTTCTGGGAAAGAAACTATTAGAGTAGAAGGCCTTCTTACATCTAGATCTCTACTGTGAAGGGGTGGGATTTTGCTGCTTGTCTGGTTCGTCGGGAGTATTTACACTGAGGGGGTATAAGGGCTTATAGTTCGTCAGAGCATTCACCATTAACATACTCGTAGAACAGGCAGAAGGATGCAACGTTTCGTTGATAGGATAGAGGATGACAGTTCAGAACCTATCAAGTTGGAGACTCTCTTTTAAACCCTGTCCAGGAGCGAGAGACTAATAGCAGATGCACCAGCTCAAATGTGACAACAATACTCCATATATGGACGACATGTTTGGATTCCTCGTTCATTGTTCCATCATTTGAGTCCAGGAATTGTCCTATTTGTTAATGAAAACATCTACTTTAATTAAAATTGTTTCATATACTTAATGGTGGTAGATTGTTCTTGTCCGCTCAACTATGAAGTTGAAATTATTATGTTTCTATTTATTTGCCTACCCATGAGGACAACGTTAGCTACAAGGTCCGCTTTCAAATCCAGATCCACAAAAAAAAAAAAGAACCCCCCCCCCTCTGGATTGAGACAAAAATTAAACTTTCCTTAGTCTATAAGAAATTCTCTTTCACTGGCCAAGGACAGAATAGACTAAGTTTAACATCAGAACAGATACTACACTTTATCAATGAAGATGAGTCTTCTTGCTGCTTTGGCTGCTTGAAGACTGGGTAGAAAAGTACCAGTCAAGAATCCGTTCTTGACAATCAGCACGACAGGTGCGCAGTCATTTACGTGGCCTAGTACTTGTTTGACTGAGGTATGCTGTCTGGGAATCGCCCAAAAGGTCCCCCCTCCCAGGCCTTGCCTGTTTCTAGTTTCTCTGACTGCATTAATATGTTGAAATTTAAATGTAATGTGAACAGACATCTCGCTGCTCAACTCCCCACAGTGCCCTGTTAAACATGATCCCAAATAGTAGCCCTCTCGTGTCCATAGTGACAATGTACCTTGTTTTGGAGTGAAAAGGAGTCTAAGAAAAAAAAAAAAAAAAAAAAAAAAAAAATCCACTAGATTGCAAAGTCAGTTTTGTGCGAAAAGGGTGCACTCAGCGACACCTGCTCACTTGAACTTATATAAACTGTGTTTCGATGTTTCTTTGTTTGCTTGCTTGCTTAGTCAAGAGATGTCGTTAAACAAGAGAAATTGTCGCAACAAATCTGAGTGGAGTTAATTGTTTGAAAGAGATTGTTTGCTTTTGTTTAATTAGAACTTAACGGATTGTTAACAGATTGTTAACGGTCGTTCAGAAAAAAAAAATCGCAATTGATCTTGTCTCAACAAGCATTTTGGACTAAATGTCCGTCCGAACCATGTTTATGTGAAACGTAGCTTTTATGATCATTCATTTCTTTAAAGACCACAGTCATCTCATGTTAGAATTATCCATTATATACGAGGTGCCGTCAATAAGTTTCCAGACTTTTGTCGTATGGACACATTTATTGAGTTATATATATATATATATATATATATATAGCACACACAAAGGAACGAGTCAACTGGACCTTTGTCCTGTAAGTGCCTGCTCATTGGCTGATTAGGAAGGGTACAGAGGCTCAACGTTGCTTCACTTCAGGAGAACTGGTGTGTCAACATGATTATGCCGGCCGTATCAGGGTAGTATATATGTAGATGATATTTAAAAAAAAAAATATAGACCATTATGAAATAATGGGAATCACTAAAGCAGAGCCAACAATAAAAGAAGAAAGGAAAAAAAATCGGGAAGATAGAAGAGAAAGTAGAAAAAAGGAGAAAGGATAGAAATAGTAAGTAAGCGATACGGAATATATAAATCGATAAGAATAAAATGAAAATTCAAAGATGGCGTAATAAAATGGAAGAAGGTAATCACAATTTTCAGATTTTGTGATGATATGCCTTTGAATTGATAAGCGCTTTTATTTCTAATGAGTTAATTGCAAAATAAATTCAAGAAGTGACATAATAATTACATGTCGTCAACATAAAAGGAATAAATTGTAAGATGGTCAAGGTCTTGAAATTTCGAATATAGACTTTTGTCATTTATTTGTGTGTGTGTGTGTGTGTGTGTGTGTGTGTGTGTGTGTGTGTGTGTGTGTATGTATGTATATATATATATATATATATCTTTATTCGATTGGCAAAATTTTAGAATAATTATAAAGAAGTGAACCATCGCGTAAATTCAATCAACTAAAATAAGATGGAAAACTGGGTGAGGAAAAGGAAAAAAAAAAAAAAAAAATGGGGAAAGTTACATGTAACACTAAATAACTGTATCAATAAAATAAATAAGTCGATTAAAAACAAGATCGTTAAAATACACCCGAAGCGCTTTTCGTTCAGACTAACATTTTCAAGGGTCATAAGTCTTACTCCATACCACTACCAAATATTCTAAAAAAATAATAATTTTCAGACTTGAAAATGTCTTGGGATCAAGAGTTTAAATCGATGTCTATCAGTATCACAGCATGATCAGCATTCCTTAGTCGGCAATGGACATTTGTTACACAATCCTCAGGAACTGTTGTCAGAAATAGATCCAGAAGTGAGGCTTGCTGGTGCTGACCATCTGGGAGACAAGTCAGGAACATTACTATCTGTGCCAAAGAATGGGATATAGAAAAGTTATGGATGATGCTACCAGCTATGTCTGTGTAGTTAGAAAAGCTAAGCCAGTTATTGTGGTGGGCGTTAAGGTCACCAAATACATGTATTTGGGCGCTAGTGTTAAGGGAGATTGCTACATCCAGTTTTGTCAGAGATATGATTGATTAGAATACAGTCTTTGGTGTAGGGGGCTACTATCAGGGGCAGCAACTGCTGGGGCACTATGTTGGGATTTGTACACTTGAACTTCTGCATGTCAGTACAGTTAGGGAAGCAGGGACCTGGAATGGAATTCCAGAATCTAGCGGTTCTGGGGAAGAAACTACTGGAGTAGAAAGATCTTTTACATCTAGGGATCTCTACTGTGTGGGGGTGGGATTTAGCTGCCTGTCGGGTTTGTCAAGGGTGTCTACGTCGTGGGGGTACAAGTGTCTGCAGTTCGTTAGAGCATTCACCATTAAAATACTTGTAGAACAGGCAGAGGGATGCAACGTTTCGTCGATGGGACAGAGGCTAAAGCTTAGATGCCAGTTCAAAGCCTATCAGATTGGCAACTCTCTTTTGAACCTTGTCTAGGAGCGAGAGACTAGCAGCAGACGCACCAGCCCAAAATGTGACAACAATACTCCATACATGGGCGAATGGTGGCCTTATAGAGGGGTTAGCTTCTCTAACTACACAGACGCAGATGGTAGCATCATCTATAACTTTTCTATATCCTAGTTAGAGAAGCCAAGCCAATTATTGTGGTGGGCGTTAAAGTCACCAAATACATGAATTTGGGTGCTAGTATCAAGGGAGAGTGCTACATCTATGTTGTCAGAGACAGGATTGATTATAGTACAGTCCTGAGTCGAGGGAGAGCGATAGAGAAAATATAGGTAGATAATGCTATGTTGTAAAGTTAGTTTAATTTTTTCTTATTAATGAGTTCAATTTACAATAAAAAAGAGGTACCATTTAAAATCACCGCAAATTATTTCTTTGTTTGCGTATTTTAAAACTAAACATTAATCAGAAGTGACTTTTCCAGGGCATTCATCGTCAAGCTCAAATATCAGCTGACGTCATGTTGTAAACAAACACAGAGAGAATTCTATAAACGACATTATCATTACTATTTAAAACAATTTTTTTTTGCAAATTAGTCCACCGGGCAAATAATTCCTCATAATATATAATAATCAATAGAGAATTCATTCTATAATAATACATACGTCATCTGTATAAATTGAAACATCATGTTTAATCATATTGTATGACCGGACAACACCGAGTTGCCAGCTAGTAATAAGATAAAGAAAAAAAAATCAGTAAAAAAAAAATAAAAAAATAAAATTAAAAAAAAATCAGTAAAAAAAAAAAGAAAAAAAAATCAGTAAAGAAAAAAAAAATCAGTAAAAAAAAAAGAAAAAAAAATCAGTAAAAAAAAGAAAAAAAAGCAATTGCAGAATTTCAAAATGAATTTTTTTTTATTTCTTCGTTGATTTTTTTTTTCATTCATTGAAACAAAAGTTGCAAATCAAAAAACAAAAAAAGTGAAAAATTAAAACAATTTTAAATCCAAAATTTTTTTCATAGAAATTAAAAAAGAATACTTTTTTTTTATTCTTTGTTTATGATTAAAACGATTTTATTAGTTCGTAAAATAAATGGAAAACTATTTTAAAAGTTAAAAACATTTTAAATGTAAAAAAAAAAAATGGAAAAGATATTTTTTAAAAGACAAAAAAATGTAAAAAATAAATGTAAAAAAAAAAAAAAAACAAGAAAATTTTTTTAATTATATATTTTTACTATATATAGATATACCAGCAGGCCACCCAGCATTGCTCAGTCATGAAATACGCATATATATTATATTTTAATTCATACAGAAACTGACACATGTGCATGCGAGGATTATGGGTTTTTTTTTCAAGTATTGTTTTTTTTTTCCAAAGCAGTTCACTTTTTGTAAGTAAAAAAAAAAAATACTTGAGCTGAGATCGAAACCAAAACCTAAAGACAGTGAGCCAAGTACGATAACCATTAGGCTAGCTTGACACATTCTTTAAAAAATGTTTTCAAATCAACTTATGCTTTACATAAGTAATCTGTCATGTGAATGGTTCGTGAAACAGTTGACAGATGAAAATCCTATAACCCCCACACGTAACAATTTTTCAATTTTGACTCCTTTTTTCTGAATGAAAAGTGATTAAAAAATTTTCTGCATGTTTGAATACTCTATGCACTAAATTTCAAGTGTAGAACAAAAATTCGTTGAGGAATATCCTCACACTTACTTTTATATAATTAAAATTTATTTATTTTTTTTTACAAAGAAAAAAAAGTTTTTAAATAAATCTCTATATCTATAAAAGTGAATGTGTCTGTCTGTCTGTGTACATTTCCCTACGCAATAACTCTGTCAATTTTAAGTCTACAGACTCGAAATTTGATATACAGGGTAATGAGATTTGGGAAAATCTTTGTGATCGGTTTTCAGCCAGAAATTTGTTTGTTGAAGGGTCAAAGTTCAACGATTTTACCTTTGAGAACTCTACCAAACTCCTCCAACAATTTTGGGTGTAAACACTTGAAATTTTAGATATAGGTTCCTTGGACATGGATCTAACTTAATAACTTTACTTGAGCCGAAAATCTTAAATGTTAAAGGGTCATAATAGGGGTCAAAGTTAAAAAAATTGACAACTTTTTTTTTTGCTCAACATACACCTCCAAAAACCCGGGCAACGCCGGGCTAAAATGCTAGTATAAATAAAAATAAAAACGAGATGATTATAATGAAAATAAATTCAAAACCAAAGATAATTTTTTTTTATTTTGCAAAACAAATTAAAAAATAAAAAAGTTTTAAAATAATTTGTTAATATTAAAAAAAAAAAAATTATTTTAGCTTGAGAAATGTCCTGATATATGCATTTTCACTTTTATAGATATATAATTAAAATTTTAGTTTTTTTGTTACATTTTTAACAAAGAAAAAAATATTTAAAATAAATATAAATAAAATAAATAAAAATAAAAACGAGATGATTATAATGAAAATAAATTCAAAACCAAAGATAATTTTTTTTTATTTTGCGAAACAAATGAAAAAACATTTTTTAAATTAAAAAATAAAAAAAGTTTAAAAATAATTTGTTAATATTAAAAAAAAAAAAATTATTTTAGCTTGAGAAATGTCCTGATATATGCATTTTCACTTTCATAGATATATAATTAAAATTTTAGTTTTTTTGTTACATTTTTAACAAAGAAAAAAATATTTAAAATAAATATAAATAAAATAAATAAAAACGAGATAATAAACATGAAAATAAGTTAATAACCAAAACATAAATTTTTCTTAATTTGCAAAACAAATGAAAAATCATTTTTTTATTAAAAAAAAATACTAATTTTTTTTTAAATACATTTTTAATATTAAAAAAATGAAAAAAATGTTAAAAGAAAAAAAATGTAAAAAAAAAACAAATGAAAAAAATTTAAAAAGAAATAATATAAAAAGTTTGAAAAAAAATATTTTTTAATATTAAAAAAGAAAAATGTAAAAAAAAAAGAAAATAAATGAAAAATAATTTTCCAATTAAAAAAAAATTAATATAATTTTTTTTTTTTTAAAATAACTTTTTAATATTAAAAAAAAATGAAGAAAAAATGTAAAAAAATAAAATAAATAATAATAATAATAATAATAAAAACAACAACTAAAGATAAAATTGCCAAAAGGGAATTCCGACATTCAAATTTTCAAAGGGGATTTTTTTTTTTTTTTCAAGAATAATAATTCTTTGAAAGTTTATCACAGACACTGCAAAATATACAACTTAAACAGCGTGGAGGGGGGGGGTCAATCGATTGGAAATACATCAAATTTAAAGTTATGCAGTCCAAAAAGTAACTAAAGGGTTGAAAATCTTTGTCATTTTACCATTAATAGTTATTTTTTCTCTATTTCAGATATTTTACAGATAATATTTTAGAAATTAATTATCGATAAGTATAGCATTGAACAATGTTGTGAAATTATTTTGGCGACAACATTATCTCTCACATTGGCAATGCTAAATAGTCACCATGCTCTCTAGACTTGACTAGCCCCGACTTTTACTTGTGGCGATATCTTAAAGAAAGAGTCTATGTTAACAAACCCCAAACCCTGCAAGAATTGAAGGAAAACATCAGGAACAAAATAAGGAAGTTAAATCGCAATCCAGAGATTCTGCAATCTGTCATGAATAACGTTTTTTTTTGGAAAGAGCAAAAAATATGCGAAGATAAAAATGGACAACATTTAAAAGATATTATTTTTCAAAAATAAAAATTGTTTGAATTTTTTTTTTTTTTTTTAATTTCCCAATGTTAAAATTTTTTTTTTTTTTTATACGGTGGTCACCACTTATCAAGGCCCGGAAGCCACTCAGGGATAAGGGTTATTGCAAGTACAGTACGTTAGTGTGGAGATTTGAAAGTGTTTACTTAAGGGGGCGGTTCATTAGGAATTTGTTAACGTTGGACTTGAAGACATCCAAGTTGTAGTCAGGTGGGAAGCAGGCAGACGGAACAGAGTTCCACAGGCGTGCAGTTCTAAGAAAGAAGCTTTGTTCATGGAATTCACGTTTTGATTTAGGCACAGATAAAGAGTGGGGGAAATTTTTCACAGTGGATTCAGCTAGACGGGTGTTTTTCGTGAAAGATTGGCGAGGGGGGACCAGAGATTGGAGTTCAGACGAGCACTTGCCATGGAAATAACGATAAAACAAGGATAGGCTCGCAACGTCTCTTCTGTGGGAGAGAGATTGCAGGGTAGAGAAAAGGTCATCTCCCACTAAGCCACGAAGTCGATTTTGTACTCTGTCAAGGCAGGATAGGCTTTTTTTAGCAGCTCCTGCCCAGATATGGCAGCAGTATTCCATCTTTGGACGTACTTGGCTTTTATATAGATAGAGAATTGCATCAGTAGTGAGATATCTTCTGGAGCGGTAGAAGGATCCCACCATCTTTCCAGCGACCTTGGCAACAGACTTGATGTACGTGTTTACAGAAATTAAATTACAGAAAGATATGAACAATAAAGAATCTATTTAAGTTCAAAACCATTCAGTGGATACCGTATATTATGAACGACTGCATAGTTCATGATCGTCTGCTCATCGTTTGGATGAATTAAATTAAAAATGGAAAAAAAATATTTTTCAAATATCTCACGTGACTCAACTGAACCCAATGTTTATGTCTGCCGTTCAATTAAAAAAAAATGGTCAAAAGAGAAAGAGAATCTATGTTAACACGACTTGATGATGGCTTCCTGTTTTGGTTTCAGAAATTGATAAGCTGTGTTCATCAAAAAAGAGTCCCTAGTCATTTTTGACCCCCTTTGGTGGAATAAGTGGGAACATTCTTATTGGGGTTTGGCACGTTTTGGTGTTGCTGTTTCAGCAATAGTCAATTCGATGGAGAAGGGGGGGGACAATTTGCCATCAAATTAGCGTTTCGTTGTTATAGTCAAAGTGTTTTTATATTTTTAAAATTAATTCAGTAAACGTAGATATTTTTTTCTTTTTTGAATAAAGTTGAAATAAAAATAATTAAAAGAAAAAAAATTAATTTGATTGAACAAAAAAAAAAAGTGTTTATTTAAAAACGCAACACAAAAACAACACTCGGTCATCAACGACGAGATTGTTTTTAATTAAAAAATAATTTTTGAAATATTTTCATGCTTTTAATTAAAAAATAATTTTTAAATATCTTTTTTATGTTTTTAACCCTTAAAAAATTAATTAGAAAATAAACATTCAGAGAGAGTTTTTCGCAAAAGCATGTTTTTTCCTTAAAAACAGTTAAAGTGATATAAACATTAAAAAATTTGGCACTTGTACAGTTTAATCAACACATTAAAAAATGAAAATATCGAAAAAAGGTTATATTGCACGTATCTGTTATGAAACGAAGTTCTCCAAAAAAAAAAAAAAAAAAAAAAAAAAAATTTCACTTAATTTCATCAAGTAGTTTTTATTTTTACAGCGAAAAAACAATTTGTTATGATACCAAGCAAAAGGTTCGATTTTTAGGAATAAAAGCTAGTATTAAAGATGGGGAGGGAGTGTCGGCACTTTAACTGGAGTTATCTCCCCGTGGTGTGTTCAGCAAATTTAAAAATGGCTGACTTCAACACGCTCTCATAAGAACGTGTTTTTCCGTTGTAAAAAAAAAAAAAAAACTACTCGATCAAATTAAGTGAAATTTTTTTTCGGAGATCTTCAGTTCAAAACGGATACATACAATTAGGCACCGCCAAAACTGGGGGGGCAGGTCAGTACTTTTTGACGGACCGTCTTTTTAAAAATCTACCAAAAATCAGGTAATTATCCGATCAATACGAAATTTTCAGCGATTATTAGGAGAAGAATGAACTTTATAACAGTGTACTTATTTTTCATAAACGATATTTATATATATATTTTTTTTTTGCTTACAAAACCCCCCCTTGTTTTGAAGTGGGAACAAATATGCTTAAAATAATCATCTGAAACTGAATAAAACATATTGTGTTGTTGTAAGGGACAGAATTATAAATTAAAAAAAAAAAAAAAAAAAAATTCGTTTGCATACCTTATTTTGACGTCTGAATATCAGAACTTCGATTGTGTTTAATTATCCCGCTTTTGAGTTTTGAAGTGTGAAATTCGGTGAATATGTTAAGTAAAATAATTAATTTAAGTTAAGCAAAACAAAAAAAAAATTTTTTTAATATTTATACGAAAAAAGCCATTTCAAAATTTTTGATAAATAAATTAACAATTTTTTTTTAGCGAGCCGAATAATGCATGACCATTATTAAACAGGGCATGCTTTGAATAATCGATACCAAAAAAAAAAATTCGATAAATATTGTGCCCTTTGTGTTAAAAATAGCATCATTTTTATCGATCTCGTTTGAAAACGTTTGCCGCCTTTCGACTACGGTGGACCAAACGCGCTGAAATAATTTTTTTTTATTTTGCTTTAAATTGCCCCCCCCCCCATTTTGGGGAGCCTGGCCCCCACACACATACACATTAAAAACCAAACGCATACAAATGGTCACCCATCTGGTACTGGCCAGCCTCAGCTTAATAATACATTGAAATTTTCGTCACTGAAAAATAAGTTTTTTTGGCCTGTTTGGTCTTCCATAGTTTTCTTCCCATCAAAAGAAAACGTAAACAGAGTCGATCTGAACTCTACGACGATGCGAAATATCTGGTTACCTATATGAATAAGTGGAATTATTTGAAATTCAGGTACTTATATTATAATATTTTTGCATATTCTCTTAGAAAATCATCCTAAATCTTAGTTAGACAATAAATAAATTAATTAATTATTTCAAAAACCCTTTTTTTTTTAATATTTAAGTACGTTTTTTGTGCAAGACAAAAAATGTCAATTGTTAACTTTTTGGGAAAATTTAACATTTAAAATTGAATTAAAAATAGTAGAAAAAGTTTTACATTATTCTGTTTTCTATATGATAAAATTCAGGGTTTTATCTTTCTGGAAAAAAAAAAGTTACTCAGAAATAATGGATTTTAATAAATGTAATTTCGTTTTAAAAAACAACAACACCTTGATTTTGCGGCCATTTTTGGCGGTGCCTACATACAATATAACCTCTTTGTTTTTGTTTTTTTTCGATATCTTCATTTTTTAATGTCTTCATTAAACTGTACAAGTACCACATATTTCTATTGTGTTTATTTAAACCGCAACACAAAAACAGACAACACTCGGTCATCAACGATTGTATTTTCAAATCGTTTTTCTTAATACAAAAAAAAAAAAGAACTTAAAAATATTTTTAAGTTTGTAATCCTTAAAAACGGAATACGAAAATAATTAACGAGAAAGAGTTTTTGCAAAAACATGATTTTTCTTAAAAACTTTTAAAGTGATATATTTTCATATTGTTTTTCTTCATTTTTAAAAAAAAGTTACAAAATACTAGTGGGGATGGGGGCGCCCGGCTTTGCCCGGGCGTAAAGTACGCTTAAATATGACATGATGTTGGAAGTGACAGGAAAACTGCTGCAGAGAGATGCAGGCAGGATAGATAAAACAATGCGTGGAAATATCTCGGCACCTTTTTTTTTTTTTTTTTTTTTTTTTTTTTTTTTTTTTTTTACTCACGTTCACCTCTAACAAGACATATCATCAATTGGACATAAGGGACTACTATTTGGAACCATATCTAGATGTTGGTTTACATTACATTTAACCTTCTGCATTTCAGTACAGTCAGGGAAACAGGTAGCAGGAAAGGAATTCTGAAGTCTAGCAGTTTGAAGGAAGAAACTAAGCATCCGTACCATCCTCATGAAAATTTAGACATGTGGACATTTTTTGAGGTAAGTAAATTTGGTATCTTTTGCAATTTTATGCAGAGTCCCATGGTCTAGATGACGGTTGGGGCGCCAAAGATGACCTGGCAACCAGCTTTCTTCAACCCTCTCGATCTTCTGCCTTCCTAAACATGCTACCCAGCTTTCTTCAACCCTCTCGATCTTCTGCCTTCCTAAACATGCTACCCAGCTTTCCTCGACTCTTCTGATCTTCTGACTTCCTAAACATGCTACCCAGCTTTCTTTGACTCTCCCGATTATCTGCCTTCCTAAACATACTACCCAGCTTTCCTCAACTCTCCCGATTATCTGCCTTCCTAAACATACTACCCAACTTCTGCGGGCGAGTCATGTAGCCCGTAAACCACAGAATACTCAAGAAGATCCTCTGGTGGCCATGTGAACTCCAGTATGGCAAACACTCACATGGTCACTAGATGAAACGGTTTAAAGATACTCTAAGGGTGTAAATGTAGGCTTTCAACATAGACCTGTTATGAGAGCAGACAGCTTCAGATAGGACCAACTGGAGGGTTGCTGATCATGATAATGCCCGCCAATATGGAAGTAACAGGAGAGTTGCTGCAGAGATGCATAGACAGGACAAAAAAAAAACAATGCTTTGAAATACCTCAGCATCTAATGTACCATAATGGGCGGCGACATCGTGTAGACAACAGTCCTGCAGTGAAATAGAGAGAGGAGCAGTAGGAGGTAGTAGGACTGGTGACGTAACACAGAGATAGAAGCAGGAGGAGTAACACAGAGAGAATGGAGTGGGAAAGATGTGATGGCATGATCAGCAGGAAAAGACAGCTGTTTCACTAAAATTTGATTTTCTTTCGTTAAAAAAAAACCCAAAAAAAAAACCTACTTAATCAAATCAAGCGATTTTTTTTTTAAACGAAAACTTCATTCCTTAACGGACACATACGTCAGAGATTTTTCTTTATTTTCGTTTTTTTTTTTTTTTATTATTTTTGCTAAACTAAATAAGCACACATTGTTTTATTTGATTATTTGCAATAAAAAAAAAAAAAAAATTTTGTGTTAACAAAACGAAAACGCTGAAAACACACATCTTACCTAAAACGAGTAACAATTTTTGATAAACATCGCTTGTCAATTTCAGAATAAGAAATAAAGTTAAAACTTAAAAAGTAAAAATTAAAAAAAAGATTTATTTCAATAATAAAAAGACATTTACACCACAAGATGGGGGGAGGGAGTAGCAGGGTTTTTGTATTAAAAAAAAATGAATGCAAAGTGAAATTACACATTGGCTTTCATACAAATGGAAATTTCTTTCCAAAATGAAAAATTTTTTTTATTTTGTTGTTTTTAAAAATATATTTTTTCCAAAACTTTTAATGATTTGAATCAATTTAAAAAAACAAACAATTTTTATATATTTTTTTAGTGTCGTTGAACAAAAAAAAAAAAAAAAAGGGTAAATTTCATTTTTTTTATTATTAAAAAAAAAGAAAAGGGATTTGAATCTGCCTCATTGATTGGATATTATAAATAGACAGAGAGAATGAAAAATATATAAGGAAAAAGAAAAAAAGAATGAAAGAGAGAGAGAGAAAGAAAGAGAGAGGAAGAGAGAGAGAGAGAAGGAAAGAGAGAGGAAGAGAGAGAGAGAGAAGGAAAGAGAGAGGAAGAGAGAGAGAGAAGGAAAGAGAGAGGAAGAGAGAGAGAGAAGGAAAGAGAGAGGAAGAGAGAGAGAGAAGGAAAGAGAGAGGAAGAGAGAGAGAGAAGGAAAGATAGAGGAAGAGAGAGAGAGAGAGAGAGAAAAGAAAGAGAAAAGTAAGAGGAAAAAAAAAGGAAAGAGAAAATTATAGAACAGGAAGGAAAGGGAGGAGAACAAAAAACAATAAATACAAAATAAAAAAAAAGAACCATTAATTTTATAGACAACAATTCTCCCTCACCAATGAACGGTTTACTGTCTCCATTCTGTTTAATATTCTTTGACAAAAAAAATCTTTCAATTTGAAGACCAACTGCCTTTCTGCTAGAAACGAGGAGAGATAAAGGGTTATACCCCCCCCACGTTATTTGCAGGAGACCTAACATGATTGCATAGATCATGCAAGAATCCATCATTGACCTAGCGCTCCCCTCCAATATCCCGTCTGAGCAGACACTAAGGGATTACATAACCCCTCCTCTAACCCCAATCTCCACAGCCAGTGACCCTCACACATAAATTGCAGTAATTTTAAGACAATTTTTTTTTTGTAAATCATGAAATTTAAAAAAATTTTTTTTTTTTTACTTCAATGTTATTATTGCTAGAAAAAAAAAAGAAGAAAACTATGCCATTTTGCAAGAACAAGAAGGACATAGGTGTCATACCTTTTCCAATACTATTTGCACGCACTTGAGCATTGTAGATTCGGACACGATTGCACTCGCAGTTCTACAGGTAAAACAGAAATCCATTATTCCACTGCCCCCACCTTCATTATCTTCGTACAAGCAGTAGAGGGTCCATGACATCTCCCCCAATTTATGACATATATCCTCCCCCAAATAAAATAAACAATTTTTTTTTTCATCAATTTTTTTACATGTGTTTATTATTAAAAACGCCTATAAAAAAAGGGAACAAGGGCTTCATGCCTGTTTCCCCTAACATTGTGTACAATTGAGCATTATAGACCAAATAGGATCGCGTTGACAATTCTAAAGATCAGGTTTTCCCAAACTTCAGGACACCTTGGAGCCCCTGAGCAGGGTAAAAGTTTTTTTACGGAGCACAAACAAGATAATTTCTAAAATAAATATGAAAAAAAACATTAATTTCAAATTTTAGCCCTAACTAATGATAATGTTTGCAACCATTTTTTTGTTTTTGATTAATCCAAAATTTGTTGCATTTTTTTGTTAATTTATTTTTTTGGGTTTTTTTTTATGAACCATTCTGAAACTCTTTACACCTGTAGTTATATATCATATTTCTTTCCAGTAAAAAAAAAATATCAATAATTAAATGTCTGCAACCATTTTATTTTTCCTTATAAAGCATTTGGTCCTCTTCCCCCCCCCTTTCCCTCATCCATGGAGCTCCACTTTGGGAAACCTTGCCATAGATCATGACCCTTTCCTCCAATCTATGGCATGTTGCCCCAAATAAACAATACACTCATTATTTCTTTTTAATCCCCATTTTTTTTTTTTAATTCCATTTTCACCCCAAACAAGGCACAGTGCTACTTTGATGTAGGGGGCTACTATCGGGGACATAAGTTGCAGGGATACTATGCAGGGAGTTGAGCAGCAAGATGTCTGTTCACATTATACTTGAACTTCTGCATGTCAGTACAGTTGGGAAAGCAGGAACCCAGAAGGGAGTTTCAAAGTCTAGCAGTTCTGGGGAAGAAACTATTAAAGTAGAAAGTCTTCTTACATCTAGGGATCTCAAATGTGAAGGGGTGGGATTTTGCTGCTTGTCAGGTTTGTCGGGGATATTTACGTTGAGGGGGTACAAGGGCTTGTAGTTTGTCAAAGCATTCACCATTAAAATACTTGTAAAACACAGGCAGAGGGATGCAACATTTTATCGATGGGACAGAGGTTCAAGCTTAGATGACAGTTCAGGACCTATCAGGTTGGTGACTTTCTTTTGAACCTTGTCCAGGAGCGAGAGACTAATAGCAGATGCACCAGCCCAAATATGACAACAATACTCCCTACATGGGCGAATGGTAGCCTTGTAGAGGTACACGATACTTTCAGGCGTAAGTAGCTTTCTAGCATGGTAGAGAGAGCCCACCTTCTTTGCATTTTTTTATTTATTTTGTTGTCATTGTTAAAAACGATGGTGATTGTTAAGATGCCCATAGATTTTTTTTTATTATTATCTCTATCTCTACTATTAGATAAAATTATATAAAAGTCACTTTGTGTGGGAGTTCCTTCCTTATAGGTCCCGAAACGGCTGAGCCTATCTTTTGCAAATTTCACACAAAGCTAATTTATGTGTCTGGCAGTGTTCTTAGATAGGTTTCGTACAGAAATTTTCAATTGCCCGATGATGAGTTGTTGCCTAGCTGATATAATGATAATCGAGCACTATTATATACTTAAATACCAGAACTAGGTCGAAACAATTGTATGCGAATGTTGCTAATTAAACTATCATTTTTTAAATAAACAATAAACTGTCTTTTCCTGGTAAAGCGGTACAGCGTTATATATACAGTGGGTATTATATATACAGTGGGAAGCAAAAGTATTTGGTGCATTAATTTTTTTTCATATTTCTCCAAAAAATATCAAGTTAAGAAATTTGATTTTCCGTTAACAAATATTTGTGAACTAAGTTTATCTTAATTTCCCTTTTATTTTTAAATCTCTACTACCATATAAAAAGTCACTTTATGTGTGTGTGCGTTCCTTCCTTATAGATTCCGAAATGGCTGAGCTAACCTTTCACAAATTCCACACAAAACTAATTAATATGTCTGGCAGTGTTTTTAGATATATTTTGTACAGAAATTCGTCTGATAAGTGTCGAAAATCAAAAAAAAAAAAAAAAATCCGATCCTAAAAATAATCTTTAAAAGAAAAAAAAAAAAAAAAAGAAAAAAAAAATCTTACAGGGGAATATTTTACATTACATCGGCAAGGGAAATAATAAAATTTCAACAAATAATTTCTTCTTAGAGAAAAAAAAAGGAGATTTTTTTGACATCTGGAAACATAGCTCAGTAGTAGAGCCTGTGCTCAAGCTCATTTTATTTTTATTTTTTCTTATTAATGAGTTCAATTTAAAATAAAAGAAGAGGTACCATTTAAAATCGCGGCAAATCATTTCTTTGTCTCCATATTTTTAAATTAAACATTAATCAGAAGTGACTTTCCCAGGACATTCATAGTCAAGGCCAAATATAAGCTGACATCATATTGTAAACAAACACACATGCAATTTGATGAACTATCTTATTTTATGCATTTTATTTTTGGAGGGGGGGGGGTAGTCCACCGGGCAAATTATTCCTCGTAATGTATAATATTCAATAGAAGACTGATTCTATAATAACACATACGCAATCTGCATAAATTAAAATATCATGTTTAAGCGTATTGTACGACCGGGCAACACCGGGCGTCCAGCTAGTTTAAGTACAATTTGCAATTTACTTCAAAAACTATTTTCTTTAATAATTTAATTTTCTACTTTATCATTTTGAGTAATTTTTGGATATTCTACTAATTTCGTCATGACAATTAAGTAGCTATCATTGGTTTTAATTGAAATTCAATATTTCAGTTTCCGTTCTTATTCTGAAGAAGCACCAAAATCAATTTAATATTACGCAGTAACAGAAAAAAAACAAAAACATTTTAACATTTTTTACGTCATAAGCGAGAACAAAAAATATGATCATCATACCTGCCGTCATCTTGGAAATCCTTGAAAATCTAAACTAGCAGATTTATGAATTTAAAAATTTTTTTCAGATTTTAAATTAACTTTAAAACGTTCAACATGTCATAATCTTTTATATATATATATATATATATATATATATATATATATATATATATAAGTTTAGCGGTTAAATTTAAATTCTGAAAATCAAAATATAGACAAATATATTCGAGTTAAGAATTTATTGTTTGACAAAAGGAATATATAGAAGGGGTCATATTCATTTCCTTAATCCATGGATTTTCAATAATGGCTTACATCATCAGAGGAAATGAAATGCGGTTGTCAAACAATAAATTCTTAACTCGAGTATATTTGTCTATATTTTGATTTTCAGAATTTAACTTTAACCACTAAACTTATATATTGCTCTATTCTTAAATACTGAGCTTCTCCTTTTTGACTAGGATCACCCTGTAAGTATTACCTCAAGTAATATCTATCAGGATTTTCATCTGATTTTTAATCTGTGTCTTATCTTGCTTATATATATATATATATATATATTAAATTGTAATTCAATGAATTTAAAAAAACTCTCATTGAAATGAAATGAAGTGGTTGAGTTTCATATCAAAGTATATATATATATATATATATATACTTCAGAATAAAAGTATCTAACAATCAACTCGTATGGAAACCTATGATTATACATAGAAACACAAGAAAAAATTTAAATACAGCTAACTTAAAATAAAATAACAGATTTTCTGTATACTATTTCAAGCTAGTTTTTAGCATCTTAACGAAGGAGTTTATAAATCTTCTTTCTTTTTATTACCAACAAATAGAGTAAGCATTCCCCATTGGAAGATATTTTTCCTATTCACACATATGAATATGAACACATGATACTCAATAATGTGTCATATTTGTTATATCAGAGTAACCCTGTTTTATAGTTCCGGTAACCTATTCTCGTGATTTTACTTAACAATTATAGTAGTTACTTTGATTATTATTATTAGTTTATTATTATAATTATTATTATTACCATTATTATTATACCTTATTACTAATTTTTTTTTCAGTATTATTATAATATTTATAACATGTTTTATTAATACACCTAGTTTTAGCTTTGTAAATTACTTACACAGATTATTATAGTTCTAAATTTTCAGTTTAATATTGTCATTTAAAAGATATTATCAATACATATAAAATTAGAAAGAATAGTACTTTATGTATTAGATAAAATTATTTTGAGTTGACTGGATTTAAATTAATTTAAGGGGGAATTTCTATTTGAGATGCGTTGTTTTTGATTTGCTTTCTTTTTCCTTTCCTTCCTCCATATGTCTGGATTTGCTTTTGCAGCCTGACCTATTTTCGCAACCTGTCATTTTATTGTATAAAGGTTTATTGACTTCGTCTCCTTAGTTCATCTTCCTCTCTCTCATTTTTCTACCCCCCCTCTATTTATTCATTATTATTTTCTTTCTTTTTTCCTTATTCTTCTTCTATTTCTCCCTATTCAGCAATATATTTCTTTCTATTCCTTTCATTCTATTTTATCTTTTCTTATACCCGCTGTCTTATTACGCGTCATTTTTTTTATCAGTTGAGTTTTCTCTCATTTTGCATTGCTTGCCTACTGAAAGCGGTTTTAATTTTATTTTTAATTCTAATTTATTAACAATTTGAAATTATTTTGGAGTGGAATTTGAAACTCATATTCTATAATTATAAAAAATATTAAATATATCAACTTATATGTTTATTAATAAACAGATCCACCGGATCTCTCTCTCTCTCTCTCTCTCTCTATATATATATATATATATATAAATTTATATTATTATTATTATTATATATATATAAATTTTTTACCGGAACCATTATATATAAGCAAAGGAAATTGCTTCAAGGAAATGCCTGCATCGGACCATTACATTGTGATGTGGATTACTCAAAATACAGTTTGGATCATTTTACCACACTGCTACCAAAGACATTCACTTCGGATTTTACCATGCAATTTGGATGTGAATTTTTATATCCTTTTCATTAACTTCCCTTACTCTATGACATTTAAATACTTAAAAAACTTTTGTGATTTTCCATGTCTTTTCACTGACTTTATCAAATAACGTGTAAACCATTATAATTATTTGCTAATATTTTCTCCTCTGAAGAGATGGTAGACATCGAAATCCTATATGATAAGGAGTTATAATATTTCAAATGTATTCTTTGTCTTACATAGAATAATAAAAATCTTTTGATTTGAAATTCAAACATTTCACGTCATAAAATTTTAAATTCATTGAATGACTAAAATTTTATATATATATATATATATATATATATATATATATATATATATAAATATATATTGTATATATATATATATATATTGTTGTGTCTGTACAATAATTAACAAGAATACGAAAGTAAAGGTATACAATAATATATTAGGAAGAAAAGTTATATACATATTTATATGTCTTCAGATATACGGCAAGTGGCGTGTTGCATGTCTTACTGGAGGCAGCATAAGTGTCTTGCCTATTTGACGGTCGTTGCCGAACTCCCCCGGTATTGGTGATTGATACCTTTATATATCTCACTCACCCACCTATGTTAATTAATGGATGTCTCCACAACATATATATATATACTAGTGATGGGGCACTTCCAATATTTTTCCTAATTCTGATACGATTACTGATTCCGTAGTAAATTTCAGATTCCAAATATTCTAAATCCTCAACTAAAGAGTTGTTATTTTTCTGTAAAAACATTTGTTAAATGTGGAGTTATATTCTAAAACATAAAAATACACTTGTGGCGGACGATCTATAGATTTTAGTTTATTGTTCTTTTTTAAATTAATATTTATTTATTTATTTATTATTATTATTTTTATTACCAGCAGTGGAAGATTTTGCTTTAAATAAAATAAAAAAAAAAATAAATAATAATTAAAAGAAGCGTTTTTGGCATCGAAAAATCAGAACATTTTACTTTTTATTTCGATTCTAATTATATATTTTAGTTTATTGTTTTTTTTTAAATTAATATTTATTTATTTATTATTATTATTATTATTATTATTATTATAATTATTTTTATTATTATTTTTATTATTATTATTTTTATTATTATTATTATTTTTATTATTATTATTATTATTTTTATTATTATTATTATTTTTTTTATTATCAGCAATGGAAGATTTTGCTTTAAATAAAATCAAATACAAAAAAAAAATAATAATTAAAAGAAGCGTTTTTGGCATCGAAAAATCAGCACATTTTACTTTTTATTTCGATTCTAATTATATGTGTGTGCATATATATATATATATATATATATATATATATATATATATATATATATATATATATGCACCAGGTTAAAGGTATTCAAAGGTGATAACTAATGAATTTAAGAGCAAGATATATTTTTATTAATACAAACAAATTTAAATGGTCACAACACTGGACATACTAATGTTTCAGACAGGTAGTCGATTATAACTACATTTCCTTGTCAGGCGACTTTCCACAGAAGAAACCGGTCCTCAAATCAAGAAAAAAAAACATATATATATATATATATATATATATATATATATATATATACATATATATATATATATATACATATATATATATATATATATATATATACACTAGCAGTGCAGCCCAGCTTTGTTTGGGCCCTATGTACTGTTAATAACTTTGTATGCATATATATATATATATATATATATATATATATATATATATATATATTAAAAAATTTGTACTCATGTCTAGATAACTTACATCCAAAATTTCAAGTGTTTAGACAACATTGACAGAGGAGTTTGGTGGAGTTTTCGAAGGTCAAATCATTGAATTTGATCTCTTGACAGTCAAATTTCTGTCTGAAAACCGATTAAAAAGATTTTCCCAATCTCAATACCCCTTATGTCACATTTCGAGTATGTAGACTGAAAATTGACAGAGTTATTTCGTACGGAAATGTACACACACAGACACACACGCATTTTCATGTATATATATATATATATATATATATATATATATATATATATATACATGAGGAGGATGTAGTTTACTTGAAGCATTGTCTGTAATGTGAAAAGAGTTGTATTTGAAGGCTATTACAATGCGGTGTTGTAGAAAAATACGGTTGGGTTCGGGACACAGTATGGAAAAATAATAATGACAATATTGAAAGATTTCAATCATTTTCAATTATTAAATATTTGTTTACCAATCTAATGTGTCACACCAGGTAAATGTGGTGTAATGTTCCCAAATTTTCGAGGTATAACTCATCTTCAGGAGAAAGAGAAGAAAAATAATGAGTTGTGTGTTCATGCCATGAAGCGGATTTTGCCAGTTATGTTGGCAAATAAATATTTTATAATTAAAAATGATTGACATTTTTCATAATTCTCATTTTTTTTTTACATACCGTCTCTATATTCTTATATTGTTATATCCTTCAAACACAAGTCTTTTCCTCGTATATATATATATATATATATATATATATGTGTGTTATTGTTGCTTTTTCAAGCAATAAATAGGTTAATATTGGCTCCGCCTTCAAGCCCATTTTTTATTTACTTAGAAAGTCACCCTATATATATATATATATATATATATATATATATATATACGTTTTATTCTTTATTACTGTATCTTTCTGTTAATAATGCAACTTAACAGAAAGATACAGTAATAAAAAATAAAACGCATATTTGCTCTACAACAGTATTGAGCACTTTCTTCAGTTTTTATTAATTTACCATTTCTACTATATATATATATATATATATATATATATATATATATATATATACAGAGAGAGAGAGAGAGAGAGAGAGAGAGAGAGAGATAAAGAAAATTATATATATATATATATATATATAGAAAGAGAGAGATAAAGAAAATTATATATATATATATATATATATATATATATATATAGAGAGAGAGAGAGAGAGATTTATTGCTATTGCTAATGATTTTGTGCTACGAACAGATACTGTCAAGAATTGTATAAGTCAACTGAATTAAAGGAATAAATTATAAGATGATCAACATCATGAATTTTGGAATATAACTTTTTGTCATTTATTCACTATATATATATATATATATGTGTGTGTGTGTGTGTGTGTGTGTGTGTGTGTGTGTGTGTGTGTGTTGGGACGGTTAATCAGAATCAACATTTGGAAATAGCAGAACTGTTGAGGGAATTGGTATCGGAAAAATTTGTGCCTATTTGATTTTTTTTTTTTCTTTTTTACTCACTTTCACCCCGAGCAAGGTATAATGCCACTTGTTGTAATTAAGAAAAATTAAGATTTTTTTTTTTTATTTGATTTTGTTGAAAGCAAACTCTTCTACCGCTGATAGTAATAATAAAATAATGGAAATCTATTGATTTTAATCGACAGATCATCCGTAACCCTAATCCCTCCACAAGTGTGTTTTTACGTTTGAGTAGATATCTGCACTTTTAACATGCTTTTTTTTTTCTTTTTTTTTACGGTAATCAATTTGATTTTAGCAAAACGACTCTATACAATTTTTGCAAACATTTTTTTAGCAGGGTGTTAAAATTTAAAACTTAAAAAAAAAAAAATTAAAAAAAAAAAAAAACGTCACTTTCAGGTCCCACCCAGCAGACGTGAGGCCATCCAAGTGGTTTCGGAGGGAGGTAGTTGAGATGTTGATTCGGATGCCATACATTTCGTATCAAGACTATATACACACTCTGATCAAAAACTTTCAAAACCATTCTCAATTGGTTAAAAAAAATAAGCTAATTTAACAAATAAAGACATGTTTTTTTTTTTTAAATTTGAAGAAAAAGAAAATTAAAATAAATTTTAAAAAAATTATCCGTAGATATAGTCAAGAAGGAACTAAATTCCGATTTGAAAAAAAAAAAAATGTCTTTCAGTTATTTTACAGTCATTGTCTAGGATTCTCACTATATTAAAAACAAAAATAAAGAAAATCTGTATAATGTACATACATGTGACGACAAGAAAACATCATATGCCAAAAATCGTGTAAATTGTAAATTAATCAAGTAGTTTTAGTTTAAAATAAGAAAATAAAATTTTATGGCTAACCGACTCAATCATGAAAACAGCCACAAGAAAAAAATGGAAATAACTCAACAATAATTCAAACTTGTAAGACTTTTGTTGTAATGCCTACTAATTCCCATTAATTGCCTTAAAATGATTTTATCTATAAAAATAAAACTACTTGATCAATTTAGGTGATTTTTGGAAGATGACATTTTTGTATCATCACGGGTATATACATCATACAGAATTTTCTTTATTGGTGCTTTTTAATATAAGGAGAATTCAGGACAACTCATGATGAAGGGAATAATTGAATTCTGATTTGTAAAAAAAAATGTCTTAGTTTTTTTTTATGGTACTTGTCCAGAATTTTCCCTAATAACAAAAATAAAAAAAATTTAATTTTTTTTATTTTTTAACTTAATCAGGGAGTTGAAAAAAAATAATTAAATTAAAAAAAATAATAATACTTTTGTTGTAATGCCTACTAATTCTCATTAATTACGTTAAAATGATTTTGTCTATAAAAATAAAACTACTTGATCAAGTGACATGAGTTTTGGAATATGTTTTTTTTTTCTGCCACATGGACATCTTACAGATTTTTTGTTTCTTCTTCATTATTGAAGCGAAATTCAAAAATTGAAAAACTGAATTTAAAGTGAAACCAATGATATCTAACTGAATTATCATGTCACAGTAATGAAAATATCCAAAAATTATGAAAAACGATAAGATAGAAAATTAGTTAATGAAAATAGGTTTCAAAAAAATTTCAAGTCTGTAAATAAATAAAAAGTATCAAGTCAGGGGAATTACCTCTGTCCGTCTTGTTACAATTAATGGTGGCTGACACACAATCATCTACAAAAGTACATGTTTCATGTAGCAATGCAGTAATATTTAATTGTGACATGACAATTTAGGTAGATAACATTTGCTATTTGTTGAAATTGATGAAAACAGTAAGTAGTGATTGCTTTTTTTTTTGTTTTAATGAAAAATTTTTTTTTTAGCTGGCAGATTACACTACAACAGCAAAGAAGAACCAATTTTTCATTAGTTGCATTTTTTAATATAGAGGGAATTTTGGACAACTCTGTAGATATGACAAAAGGGAATAATTGAATTCTGATTTGGAAAAAAAAAAAAAAAAAACGTCTTTTAGTTGTTTATAGTGCTTGTCCAAAATTTTCCCTATATTAATAAAAAATTTTTTTTTAAAACTCTGTCTTAATTATTTAAAAAATTAATCATGAAAAAAAATTTTATTAAACCAATAATAGAATTTGATTTTCAACGATAGTCCGCTTTACAAAAAAAAAAAAAAAAAATTCCGATTTAAACTTTCAAAAAATTTTTCTGATTCAAAGTCTTCACACAAAAAAAATGAAAAACTTTGTTGAACGAAAAAAAAAAAAAATTTGTTGAATGAAAAAAAATTTAAAAAATTGTTGAACGAAAAAAAAAAAAATCAAAAAATTTGTTGAAAAAAAAAAAAAAATCAAAAAATTTGTTGAACAAAAAAAAAAAAAATCAAATCAGACTTCCGATTCCATGTTAAGAAAATCCAATCTGAAGCTTCCAACGAAGAACAAATCAACAATTGATCTTTCATCAATTGCATGAACCGGCAATGCCGACATGAAAACAATCGGCGACCTGACTAGCCAAAAATATTTACAGAAAAAGGAGCTCCTTTGCAATCACGAGAAAAAGCATTGCCTTTTCTTTACTCCGATAAAATCGCTTAGCATTTTGATAACGAACGAGCAAGTTTGAAATTTTACTTTTTTATAATTTATTTGCGGACTGTTATCCTCATCTTTATAGTTTTTGTTATTTCACCACATTTCGGTAAACCTATCCTCTGACCTTCTTCAGGTGATTAACCAGTTCCAGATGAGCAGATAGCGATTTCAATCCTACCCAAAGCCGGCCAGAAGCCTAGTTGGCCAAAACATGGTGAGACAACAACAACTATGGAAGGCAGTAATTACTGAGGATACAGTTAAGAGACTCAGCATTCTTATCCCGTCGCGGTTAACCACCTGAAGAAGGCCAGAGGGTGAGTTGGCCAAAACATGGTGAAAAAACAACTACGAAGATAACAGTTTGCAAATAAATAAATTAAAATGCTTTGTTCACGAAAATGTTAAATATAACGCACGTTTTGAACTGCCATAGCCTAACACTGAGGCAAACAACATAGCGACAGAAGCAATAGTTTTAAAATATCGACTACCCATTACTTGTTGCCCTGTCAGATAGTTATATAGCAAAATGAGTGGATATATAGGAAGCCCGGAACATCTGTAACTGTGATGCCCTGCAAGAATGAGGAGATATAATCCCTTTTTTCTCGGCTCCACCCATCTATTTATGAGTTGGTTGTCGGGATAAAAATGATTTTCACAAGGAGCAATCAATCTGAACGATATCCCAAAAGTATCTTTCTGAAAACTTCTCACCTGTGTTGGACACGTTAGTGCAGGACTGCTTATATACAGACTACAACATTGTCGTTTTCAACGTTTTACTCATCTTCTGAATTATACCTTTTCATGGTACCATTCCGTCATCAAACTGATGATCGCATTTAACCCTTATCCTCGAGTGGCTTTCAGCCTTGATAAGTGGTGACTCGACAGCATGAAAAATCCTCTCATAATACTCTTCATCATTCAACTGACAAATCTATCTATCTCATTAACCCTTATTAGTATAAACAAAAAATAAGAATTGCTGAAACCATATAAATAAAACTAACTCATCTCCAACGTTCCGTACCGCGTGTAACATTTTTTTTTTTTTTTTTTTGTAAAATTTTTCCAAAATCTGTGTTCGTTACCGAAATGCAATGAGATTCCGAGAGTCTGCGACGATTGAAAGATTCACGCCAAAAAAATAATAAAGGAACTTTTTTTTTTTTAAATTTTTTTCCTTACATGACAAGAGTTCGTGTAAAGAAATGCTGGAAATAACTTAAAATTAAATTAAATATTTACAAAAGCAAGATAGGCATACAGATATAAAAAAAAAATGAATAAAAATAATATTTAAATCACAAACAAAAAACTTTCGAACACTTTTAAAGTGCAATTCTGCCAATATAACTTTCTTTTTTACAAAAACAAATAATAAAAAAAAAATCAGAGATTTAGTCAAGGGAGGTAATTCTGTTCTCCTTCAACCAATAGTATCCGAATATCTGAAAAATCTTCCTTGATTCATGCCAGTATTTAAATAAAAAAAAAAATTAAATCATAGCTGACGACTGATTCGCCCGGAAAAAAAAAAAAAAAAAAATTAATCGCAGTGAAAAAGAGGTCAAATAAAAATACTTTGCCTCTCGTCAATTTTGCATAGAAAGATTAATATTAAAGTTTCCAAGGTATGTTTGTTATCATGTTTTATAATCAGATGAAGGGGAGGGGCCGAACAACAGCAACAATAGTCATCATCTTTATCCAGTATTTGTAAAAAAAACCCAAAAAAAACTAAAATTTAAAAAAAAAAAAATCCAATTTGATTTTTCTGAAACATGACTTGTGTGTTTCAGAACTTTTGAGATAAGGATAGATTATTTTGGATTATTCGGACTACTGATCTCACAACGTTTCGGCCAATGTAACCTGTGAGTTTCTTCCGTTGCTTCTTTTTGAACTTTGCGAGCTTCTAGTCAACTTAAGGGTTTTAAATTTGAAAAGATGCACTTGGAGAAGGTTGGAGGTTATGTCAGCCAAAAGCATTGGGAATATAACAACAACCGAGATGAGGTTAGGGTGAGACGCCTAAATTCTCTTAAGCTTTGATGTTGAGAAAAATGGATTTCTGTGATTGCCAGTCTTTGAGATAAAAAAAAGCATTTGGAATCATCTGAATCCATAGGTGGTTGAAAAAAAAAAAAAAAAAGAAAACGAAAATCAAAAAAAGATAGGAAAAAAGGGGAAAAAAAAGGAAAGAGAAAAGAAAAAGAGATGGAAAAAGAAAAAGGGAAAAAAAGAGAAGATGAAAAGAAAAAAGAGGAAAAACAGAACAAAGGTGAAAAAAATGAAAAGGAAAAAAGAAAAAAGTTAAAAAAAAAAAAAAAAATCCAATTCCAAACTCCTCATCTGATATTCACTATCCATCCCCCTTCTCTCATTTCCACATTTTGAAATTTGACATAATTTGTCACGTTAATTACAAGCATTGGCAACAGACAGTTTATCAATTCAGTTAGTCTTAAATCCAGACCCTCAAAAATTGACCATCCAATAGTTTTGACTTGACCATTTGATCATTTACAGAAAAAAAAAAATAATGCAACAGAAAAGAATTGGTCAGCCTTTTTTGGAGGAAAACAAGAAAAACGGCTCAAAACGGAAGAGACGATACGTTTATCTATCCCAACATGCTGCTCCAAAGATGGAAGCAGCAGGCACCGATGAAGGTCTCAACAAGATTTTGGATGGCTTCTTGGCGTTGTTCATCTTCGGCTGATGTCTGCACGACGGCGGCTGTCCGAGCTTCACGGTTGAGCAGGCTCAAGTCCTGGAAAACGAAAGTTGGAAATCGACTGAAAAAAATCATCTATCCTCTCTTTCATAAAAGTCACAAACTAAAATTACTTCATGCATCCCGGGCAATACCTATTAGAGACAGATAGTATTGGATAATTTACAATCTCGTTTTTATACATTAGTGGGACAGATTGCTGAAACAATCTTTCACTTGATGATACAAGCACTAAAATTGAAATTTGTCAGGTTTGCTTCTGTAAGCTTCTTGAAAACTGGCAGCCATCTTGAATTTTCTGATGGCTAACGTCCTTTTCTTAAAATGTATATTCTGAACGCCATTTGTGCAAATTTTGACGCTTGTATCACTAAGTCAAAGATTCTTATGGAATATTGAGATTTTTTTTTTTTACACAGTGATCACCACTTATCAAGGCCCGGAAGCCACTCAGGGATAAGGGTTATTGCAAGTACATTACGTTAGTGTGGAGATTTGATGAAGTGTTTACTTAAGGGGGCGGTTCATTAGGAATTTGTTAACATTGGACTTGAAGACATCCAAGTTGTAGTCCGGTGGGAAGCAGGCAGACGGAACAGAGCCCCACAGGCGTGCAGTTCTAAGAAAGAAGCTTTGTTCATGGAATCCGCGTTTTGATTTAGGCACAGATATAGAGTGGGGGAAATTTTTCACAGTGGATTCAGCTAGACGGGTGTTTTTCGTGAAAGATTGGCGAGGGGGGACCAGAGATTGGAGTTCAGACGAGCTAAGCTGCCCCACTACATTGTCTTGCCATCAAATTATCAAATCAACTAAAATGAGCAGAACCCGTGGAAATTCCACGGTAGTTGAAAATTTTAAAAACAAATTATAAATAAAACGAAGAAAAAATAAAATAAAACAACGAATTTAAAAACAAATTTTTTAGTAAATTCTTTTTTAACCTTTTAAAGCGAAAAAGAATTAATTTAACAAATTTATATTTTTTTCAATGAAAGCTCAACACCTAACACATTGTTTTTTTTTTCCTGAATAATGTTTAATATAAATTATAAAGGAACAAATGTCAATTGATTTGCACATTTTTTTTTAATTTAAAAAAAAATCTATAATAAAAAAAACAGTCTCTTCTCAACATGACTTTTTAAAATCTATATCTATAAAAGTGAAAGTGTGTGTGTGTGTGTGTGTGTGTGTGTGTGTGTGTGTGTGTGTATGTACATTTCCCTACACAATAACTCTGTCAATTTTCAGTCTACAGACTCGAAATTTGGTATGCAGTGTATGGAGATTTGGGAAAATCTTTGTAATCCATTTCCGGCCAGAAATTTGGCTGTTAAGGGGGCAAAATTCAAAGATTTGACCTTTGAGAACTCTACCAAACTCCTCCGTCAATTTTGGGTATAAACACTTGAAATTTTAGATATAGGTTCCTTGGACATGGATCTAACTTAATAACTTTATTTGAGCTCAAAACAATAAATGTTAAGGAGTCATAATAGGGGTCAAAGTAAGAAAAATTTGACCTCTGCGGTCTCTACCAAATTACTCAGACAATTTCTGGTCTAAACATTTGAAATTTTACATAAAGGGTATTCAGAGATAGGGCAAGCTTTTTAATCAGTTTGGGTCAAAAATTTGAGCTACTAATATATAAATGTATGTATGTATGTTTGCATGTCTGCCTAAAACTTTCGACCGAGGCGACGGATTTTCACAAGATCAGTATCGTTTTGAAGCTCGGTCCTTCAGACGACAAATACCAAAAAATTGGCTAAAAACATTAATTTCTTCACCCTTAACTGGGCACTTTTCTACAGGGAGGGGTCACTTTTTTCAACAATATTTTCGAAAGTCATCCCCTATTTTCGATTGTCTAGCCTTAATTTAAACCTACGTCACTCCTGGTTTGGCGGTGGTCGTAACAGCAAAGACGTCACGTTCTTTTCCTACTTTGCAGTACAGGTTCGAGCCTGCTTTCTCACTACCACTTTTTTTTTTTTTGCTCAACAGACACCTCCAAACACCTGGGCAACGCCGGGCTGAAATGATAGTTATAAAATAGCCATTTTAAAACTGTAACCAGACAGCCATGTTTTTTTTTTTTTTTAATTTGTGGAGAGGAGATGGTTTTAATGATTTTTAACTGATAAAGAGCTACTATAAAGGGAGGTAATTTGTTTCTCATTAATTAATGTTTGTGATGATGATGGTTCTTTTTTGTGACGTCGGACAAGTAAATTAATAATATTTACATTTCCTTGCAGATTGTTTGAACATATCACATTAACAAAAATTTCTTTTTACAAAAATGATTAAGCCTTGTTTAATTTATTAAGTTGTCCTAAAAGTTTGTAAACACTTGCGAAAAAATTGAATTTTTATGCAATTTTTAAGCCACACACCACCAGGAAGATCAAAGACAAGTTTGAAGAGCTGGATAGTGTCGAGGTTCTGCCACATCGGGTCGACACTCCTGACCACGCTCCATCAGATTATGGCCTTTTCCACTCAATGCAACACTTTCGGAAGGCCTGCTGATTCGACTCGGTTGATGAAGTCGAGGACGTGTGTCAAGAATTCTTTGATTCAAAGGCAGCTGAATGGTACTTTGACCAGATCTGAAAACTTGCAAATCGATGGCAGAAAGTCTTGGAAAATGATGGTCTTTATTTTGAGGATTAATTTTTGTTTTGTTTGTTATTACTAGGGCTATAACAAGAGAATATTCTTTTCATTATTTTGGCTCTCGAGTATATATCAGTTAATATCGTATATGTTTTTAGGTAGAATGGTGTGGTTCTCGATTGATTAACTGTGTCTAACTGTGTCAAATGTACACTCGAGAGTCAAAAAATGATAAGAATATTCTCTTGTCATAGTCCATATAATAACATTTCATACACTTGCCTGATAGATTCTTTAGTAATGACAAATGTTCCCTGAATCTACACTATCATACTAACACCTTCTCCCTATGCTCCAATGGTATTAATATTTAATAAAATCGACCCAGAGAAAATTATTGAATTCCTGAAAGATTAAAATATACAACAACATACAACAAAAGATTCCACAAGAAAAACCCAAAACAACTAACCAACATCTGACACATTACAATTAATGTTTCCACATTAAATGACCTAAAAGTGGTTGATATGCCATAAAACAAAACAAAAAAACAAGATCGAAGTCGGTCTTAAGGACTCGCATTAAACATCCATCGTATCATTGATTGAGATTGTCGGACTGACTTCCTCATCTTGATTGTAATCGTCACAACGTTTCGGCCGTTTTGCCCTCCGGCCTTCATCAGGTGGTACCGTGTTCGGACTCCCCATAATAATAATAAAGGGTTGGGTTCGAGACTCCTAACAAACGGTTCCCCAGTTCGATACAAAACACCTGATGAAGGCCGGAGGGCAAAACGGCCGAAACGTTGTGACGATAACAACCAAGATGAGGAAGTCAGTCCGACAATGTCAATCAATGAAAACACCTCATCTCAAAAATACAGACAATTACTATCCATCGTATCATTATCATTGCTCTCCATGCAACACATATCCTCAACCCTTTCAGGTCAGATTTCTATACATAATCACTAGGGCTATAACCAGAGAATATTCTTTCCATTATTTTCACTCTCGAGTATATATCAGTTAATATCTTGTATGTTTTTAGATAGAGTGATGTGGTTCTCGATTGACTGTGTTGGATATATACTCGAGAGTCAAAAATCTTTACAAACTTTTGGGACGACCTATTACATTGTAATTTTTGGTTTTCATGTACTGAAATTTATGACCAGATTTTTTTTGGGAAAAAAAAAATTTGTCACATAGAGGTCCTATCCACTGTTTCCCGTTTCTTCGAATTTATGAGCCTGCAGAAATTTAAATGTAATGTGAACAAATAACTTGTTGCGTAACTCCCCACCTAGATTACCTCCACCACCAAAAATCTGCCCCCCTATCAAAGTCTTCAATGGAAGTATAAATAAAAACAAAAGAGTTTTACTTACCGCTCGACCCGTCGTGCTATTTACCGATAGCAAAATACAAGTGTCGAGGTAGTCAGCATTCACAATGACCTACAGAAAGAGAAAAGTTTAAAAGTTTTTCAAATTAAATTATAACATTATACTGTCATTACTAACCAGCAGAGCATTACCAGGGGAAGAGTCTATCAGGCGAGGGAACATTATGTGATACTGTATGGAAGTAAGGGTCGAAGACATGCATTGCATGGAGAGAAATTGGTTGTTTTATTATTTAATGCCGAATCCAGTCATTTCGGAAAATATTTTTTATGCCTCAAGTTCTTTATATTTTCAAATATTTATTCATGTAACAATGACCAACGGAAAAAAATAAAAGTGTACCAAAAAGTTTTTTAAATCTATGATATAAAAGTTACTTTGTGTGTGTATGCGCGCGTGCGTGTGTGCGAGTGCCTTCCTCATAGAATCTAAAATGGCTGAGCCTATCTAATGCAAATTTCACACATAGGTAATTTATGTGGCTGGCAATGTTCTTAGATAGGTTTTATACAGAAATTCATCTGATAAATATCAAAAAGCAAAAAAATCTGATTTAAAAATAGTCTTTCTTCTGTTATAAATAAAAAAGAATTTTTACAGGGGAATATTTTACATTACACCGGCCAAGAGAAATAATAAAATCTCAGCAAATTTTTTTTCTTAAAAAAAAACAAAAAAACAGATTTATTATAATTTAGAGATATAGCTCAGCGGTAAAGCATTCGACTACAGATGGGATGATCACGTGTTTAAGCCCAGGTGTACCTCATCATTTTATTTTAATTTTTTCTTATTAATGAGTTCAATTTAAAATAAAAGAAGAGATGCCATTTAAAATCGCGGCAAATCATTTCTTCGTTTACATATTTTAAAACTAAACAGTAATCAGACTTTTCCAGGGAATTCATCGTCAAGCCCAAATATCAGTTAACATGATACTGTATACAAATACAAACAGAATTTGATGAACGACATTATCATTATTATTTTTATTTATTTTTTTTTATTTTGCAAGTTAGTTCACCGAGCAAATTATTCCTCATAATATATAATAATCAATAGATGATTGATTCTATAATAATACATATGCAATTTGCATAAATTAAAATATGTTTAAACGTATTGTATGACCGAGCAACACCGATTATCAGCTATCATAATAACTTTATAAAATAGACTTAATCTTGTTGAATTATTCAGCGATATCTTCCGGTCTCAAAACAAGAAACACACTATGTTCCCGCTGGCCATAATGATTAATTCTTTACCTGGGAAAGCTTCTCTAACTGGATTTATGCTACCATTTTTTTTTTTTTTGCTTGGAAAACTACATTTTCCTATTTCAAGAATGGTTTTACACTCAAATAGAATAAAAAACAACAAAACATTTAAAGTAAATCCAGCAGAATTGAATTCTCTACCGACCTGTATACTTTTAATGTGTGGAAACTAAGATTTTTTTTTTTTTTTTTTTTTTAGAACAATATGGTGTTCATGATAGAAACACAAAAAAAAAAAATAAAAACGCATAAAATTTACTGCATATTGTGTTTTTCCAGTCAGGTTTTTAAAGAGGAGTCGTTTTGTAAATTGTGCAAATTTCCTACCATTTTCGGTCACAAATTCATATATAAAAGTAAAAATACTTATAGTACTGCAGTTTTTAATGATGAAACATTGTTTTGAAAACGTTATTGAAATCTGTACAAAATTTCCTTTAATATGCTACAAGCCATATTTTGTTAATACTTTATATGAATCGTGTTGTGGTAGTCGTCTTAAATTTCCCGGTCGCCATCTTGAATTTCCTGGTAGCCATTTTGAATTTTCACAGTCTGATGATCACAAATGGTAATATCCATCAGAATAATAGTTCATGTGATAATGAAGCTTCACCTAACATTTATTTTAGCTGTTTTTACAATATTTCTACTTAGAGTCGTTAAATTAAGCTTAAATATGCTAATTAGTCCCTAAGTTACCAACTAAATACAACTATCTGAACTTTGAACGTGCTGTGATATGTTCAAAATTTCATATAATATCTTAACAGCTGAAGTTATAGCTTTTAAAGATGAGTAGGTCTATAAATTGTGAAAATTGCCTACCATTTCCAGTCACAAGCATATTGGCAAAATATGATGGTCACACAAGAAAAAAATATGATGGTTACATGGTAAAAAATATATAGTCACATGATAAAATACAATGATGGTCGCATGGTAAAAAAAATATGATGGTCGCATGATAAAATAAAATGATGGTCACACAAGAAAAAAAATATGATGGTCACACGGTAAAAAAATATGATGGTCACACAAGAAAAAAATATGATGGTTACATGGTAAAAAATATATAGTCACATGATAAAATACAATGATGGTCGCATGGTAAAAAAAATATGGTTACATGATAAAAAAAATGGTCACACAAAAAAATATGGTCACACGGTAAAAAGTATGGTCACATGATAAAAAAATATGGTCACACGCTAAAAAAATATGGTCACACTATAAAAAAAATATGGTCACACTATAAAAAAAATATGGTCACACGGTAAAAAAAAATATGGTCACATGATAAAAAAATATTGTCACATGATAAAAAAATATGGTCACACGATAAAAAAATATGGTCACACGGTAAAAAAAATATGGTAACACTATAAAAAAAATATGGTCACACGATAAAAAAAATATGGTCACACGATAAAAAAAAAATGGTCACATGATAAAAAAAAATGGTCACATGATAAAAAAATATGGTCACACGATAAAAAATATGGTCACACGATAAAAAAATATGGTAACACGGTAAAAAAAATATGGTCACACTATAAAAAAATATGGTCACATGATAAAAAATTATGGTCACATGATAAAAAAATATGGTCACACGGTAAAAAAAATATGGTCACACGGTAAAAAAAATATGGTCACACGGTAAAAAAAATATGGTCACATGATTAAAAAAATATGGTCACATGATTAAAAAAATATGGTCACACGGTAAAAAAATATGGTCACATGATAATAAAATATGGTCACACGGTAAAAAAAATATGGTCACACGATAAAAAAAATATGGTCACACGGTAAAAAAAATATGGTCACACGGTAAAAAAAAAAGGGTCACACGGTAAAAAAAATATGGTCACACGGTAAAAAAAATATGGTCACACGGTAAAAAAATATATGGTCACACGATAAAAAAAAATATGGTCACACGGTAAAAAAAATATGGTCACACGGTAAAAAAAATATGGTCACACGGTAAAAAAAATATGGTCACACGGTAAAAAAAATATGGTCACACGGTAAAAAAAATATGGTCACGTGATAAAAAAATATAGTCACGTGATAAAAAAATATGGTCACGTGATAAAAAAATATGGTCACGTGATAAAAAAATATGGTCACGTGATAAAAAAATATGGTCACGTGATAAAAAATATGGTCACGTGATAAAAAAATATGGTCACGTGATAAAAAATATGGTCACGTGATAAAAAAAATATGGTCACGTGATAAAAAAATATGGTCAAGTGATAAAAAAATATGGTCAAGTGATAAAAAAATATGGTCACGTGATAAAAAAATATGGTCACGTGATAAAAAAATATAGTCACGTGATAAAAAAATATGGTCAAGTGATAAAAAAATATGGTCAAGTGATAAAAAAATATGGTCAAGTGATAAAAAAATATGGTCAAGTGATAAAAAAATATGGTCACATGATAAAAAATATGGTCACATGATAAAAAAAATATGGTCACATGATAAAAAATATGGTCACATGATAAAAAAATATGGTCACATGATAAAAAAATATGGTCACATGATAAAAAAATATGGTCACACGGTAAAAAAAATATGGTCACATGGTAAAAAAAATATGGTCACACGATAAAAAAAAATATGGTCACACGGTAAAAAAAATATGGTCACACGGTAAAAAAAATATGGTCACACGGTAAAAAAAATATGGTCACACGGTAAAAAAAATATGGTCACGTGATAAAAAAATATAGTCACGTGATAAAAAAATATGGTCACGTGATAAAAAAATATGGTCACGTGATAAAAAAATATGGTCACGTGATAAAAAAATATGGTCACATGATAAAAAATATGGTCACGTGATAAAAAAATATGGTCACGTGATAAAAAAATATGGTCACGTGATAAAAAAAATATGGTCACGTGATAAAAAAATATGGTCAAGTGATAAAAAAATATGGTCAAGTGATAAAAAAATATGGTCACGTGATAAAAAAATATAGTCACGTGATAAAAAAATATGGTCAAGTGATAAAAAAATATGGTCAAGTGATAAAAAAATATGGTCAAGTGATAAAAAAATATGGTCAAGTGATAAAACAATATGGTCAAGTGATAAAAAAATATGGTCAAGTGATAAAAAAATATGGTCAAGTGATAAAAAAATATGGTCACATGATAAAAAATATGGTCACATGATAAAAAAAATATGGTCACATGATAAAAAAATATGGTCACATGATAAAAAAAATATGGTCACATGATAAAAAAATATGGTCACATGATAAAAAAAAAATATGGTCACATGGTAAAAAAAAATATGGTCACATGGTAAAAAAAAATATGGTCACATGATAAAAAAATATGGTCACATGATAAAAAAATATGGTCACATGATAAAAAAAATATGGTCACATGGTAAAAAAATATGGTCACATGATAAAAAAATATGGTCCCATGATAAAAAATATGGTCACATGATAAAAAAATATGGTCACATGATAAAAAAATATGGTCACATGATAAAAAAATATGGTCACATGATAAAAAAATATGGTCGCATGATAAAAAAAATATGGTCACATGATAAAAAAAATATGGTCACATGATAAAAAAATATGGTCACATGATAAAAAAATATGGTCACATGATAAAAAAATGTGGTCACATGATAAAAAAATATGGTCACATGATAAAAAAATATGGTCACATGATAAAAAAAATATGGTCACATGATAAAAAAAATATGGTCACATGATAAAAAAATATGGTCACATGATAAAAAAATATGGTCACATGATAAAAAAATATGGTCACATGATAAAAAAATATGGTCACATGATAAAAAAAATATGGTCACATGATAAAAAAATATGGTCACATGATAAAAAAAAATGATGGTAAAAAAAAATGATGGTAAAACATAAAAAAAAATAAAACTTACTGCACATTGTGTCTTTCCGTCCGTATTAACAAAATAGCGAAATTGATCTCCGTAACGACTTGGAAGATACAAAAGTAGTGTACTGAACCAGTGTGGACCCATGTTCGTAAAATGGAGAAGACGTTCATCGAGTTTACTCAGTGATGAAGATTCCACCATGCAGAGTAATTCTTCAAAATCGGTAAACGTCAGACGTGGAAGCTGGAAAAAGAGGAATAAAACTTTTTTTTACTTGAATTTTTTTCCGTGTTTGTCGTGTTTGTTTTGCTTTCGTATTTATATTTTTTGGATAAAAATTTTTTTCATCCATTTTTTTTTTTTGCTAATTCAAACTCTGGAGTGGATTTTTTGGGGGAGAATTTGTGTTGATTAAATGTAAGTGTAGAATATATATATATATATATATATATATATATATATATGTATATATATAGAAATGTGTATATATATATATGTGTGTGTGCGTGTGTGTGATTGTTGGGATGATTAATCAGAATCGGAGATCAGAAAAATCAGAATTGGGGGGGGGGGGGGGTAACAGAATTGGTATCATAATCAGAAAATTTTATGCCTATTTTCTAATGCCAAAAACGATTCTTTTTATTGTCTCTTATTTGATTTCATTTAAAAACCTTCCACTATTGTTAATAATGCTAAAATAAATATTTTTTATTTTTAAGCTGACAGTAAAACTAAAATCTATAGAGTATACCCCACAAGTGTATTTTTACGTTTGCGAAAAATATCTGCACATTTAACGTGTGCTTTTACGATAGTCATGAAAAAAATAACAAATGTATAAAGAGTTATGAGAATCGGAATCGGTAATTGTATCGGAATCGGGAAAAATATTGGAATAGTTCCATCACTAATATATTATATATATATATTGTTTTTAAAATATAATTATCTACTGACACGTGTTTCGTCATCCACGACTCATCAGAGTGGCTGAATCTAGCGAGATTCAAAATCGGGACCCCGTGGTAATGAGCCTAAACTCTTTACCTGTGTGTCCATCTCGCTCGACTGTTTGGATGTATCGTGATTTATTTAGATGTTATTTGTTTTTGTGATACGTTTTTATATATATATATATATATATATATATATATAAATCCGAAACCTCTGGCCTTGATAGAGGGGAGACTAAAACTGTCTGCTATGATTTAAAATAATCTGAAATAACGACAAGGGGAGACTTGATTCCAAAAGTTTTCTCATATGTTATATCTCTCCTCTTTTTGAAATAAGGTACGATTATGAATATCTCCAGTATCAAATAATCCTTATACACTATGAAAATGACTTTATGTATGAAAAACAAAGATGGGAGATATAACATATGAGAAATATTTGGAATCAAGTCTCCCCTTAAATCATTTGAAACCATAGCAGCAAGTTTTAGTCTTCCTTCCATCAAGGCTTGAGGTTTTGGGGAAATATCAGATATTTTGTAATTCATATGCAAAACTAGTAAAACAAATGACTATGATTGAAACATTTTATGGCTGTAAAAAAGTGTCAAAAATAGGCTCTGAATAATGGATGATCCCTTTAATGTGCAACCTTAAGGACAAATGTCACATAGCTCACTACACAATTCAGGTCATTACCTTTCCAACGAGCCTTCATTTGTTAAATTCTGATCAATAGTCGCTGAGATTGCCAAAAAGAGTGGTGTGTGTATATATATATATATATATATATATATATATATATATATATATATATATATATATATTTATTAATGAAAACAAAGGGATGTAGTGTTTACCTGATATACGTAATGGTAAACTTCAATCTAATATAAATACCAGTATTTATATATAGAAAATGTAATCCCAACCGAATTAAAAAAGCTCAATACGCAATAGAGAGTAGAGCTTATTATAAGAGAAAGAAAATTAAAACTGTAAGTTGAAATTTACAATCAACATATTTTTTTTATTTGGCAATTTATAATTACAATAAATTGTGGTTTCACTTAATGCCTTTTTTTTTTACACAGTGATCACCACTTATCAAGGCCCGGAAGCCACTCAGGGATAAGGATTATTGCAAGTACATTACGTTAGTGTGGAGATTTGATGAAGTGTTTAATTAAGAGGGCAGTTCATTAGGAATTTGTTAACATTGGACTTGAAGACATCCAAGTTGTAGTCCGGAGGGAAGCAGGCAGACGGAACTGAGTTCCACAGGCGTGCAGTTCTAAGAAAGAAGCTTTGTTCATGAAATCCGCGTTTTGATTTAGGCACAGATATAGAGTGGGGGAAATTTTTCACAGTGGATTCAGCTAGACGGGTGTTTTTCGTGAAAGATTGGCGAGGGGGGGGCCTTAACTAGCAAATTCTAGCATTGCTAAAAATATAATTTGCTGATTTCTTTATGTCTTCTGATGAGAATAATAATAATTGCATTATATATATATATATATATATATATATATATATATATATATATATATATATGTATAGTCTTTGAAGTTTTTAACATTTGAAACTATACAAAAAATTACTTTTTATCATTCGTTAAAAAAAAAAACATCTAGTCAGTAAGTCATTTAATCACCTGCAATCACTGCATCAACTCTCTCGAATTTACTATAATACCAATTTTTTTTTTTTCAAGGGATCATCAGTTGTTTACCATGAAACACTGTTTATATATATATATACACATATATATATATCCACTTATCAAGTGTTTCCTTTTCAGATTAAATATGTTTTTAACTCTTTTTCAAAGTGTTTTCTAACATGTTTTATTAAATGTTTGTTCGTATTATAAGCTCTATCTCCTATTTGGTTTTATCGAGCTTTTACGTCTGGCTGAGATAACTTTATAAATATTAATTCTTTAATATTTATATTATACTTTAATTTTACCATCTTGGATCATTTTGATAAATTTAATTATAATTTTTAATATATATATATATATATATATTTCAGAAATTTGTACTGTTTTTTTTACCTACATATATATATATATATATATATATATATATATATATATATATATATATATATAAATAAACTTGAAGCCAAATTGAATTTTCCTTTTACCAATAATAAGTTGATCATAGAAAATGTCTTTTGGGATTCATCCATTGTCCATGCGGTGCACATGGCCTACCCAGTATAGGCGTCTTTGGTAAAGGAGGGTGAACATAGAGGGGATATTTCATTACATATTACCAATATATAGAATTATTTCTACAATCAAACAATGTTGCAGACCCCACAAACCACGTCATAATAATGAAATGCTTATTTTTTGGTGATTGCATTTCTTTCACTCACAATCTTCCAAGGCTCACCTACTGAATGAAAAATATCTTTTCATTTTTTTTTTTTAATAAAACGAACAAACTTAAATTATTTAAACAATAAAAGTTTAATAGAATAATGTACTGTTTTTTGGGTTTTTTTTTTACGAAGGCTGTTTAAAAAAATATCTGAAGAAATCAGAATGTTTATACGTTCAAGTATCAACACAAAATTTGTTGTATATTTAGAAATTAGATTTATTAAAAAAATCACAGAAAAATCTTTATGATGTACATACTCGTCACAGAATAAAAATGTCATATTCTATTGGCTAGTAACATTTCTATTTGGCTAGTAACATTTCTATTGGCTAGTAACATTTCTATTTGGCTAGTAAATGAAAATATTTAGTTGTCAGAGGTCAACTAAAGATAAATTTGTCCGTAGAGCCCTGTTTAATAAAAATCCCTCGTTTATATTTTAAATGTATTTAGTCAAGTTAAGAAGTAACAAGTTTCAATTTTAATTATTTTTAGTCGTTTCAAAAGAAAGCACGGATACAAAAATTCTGAAATTTTTTTACCATACCTAATATTGAAAAATAAAAAACATTTACAGTTTTGAACGTTTTTTGCGATGAGGTATTAATGTTTGTATTGTTTAGATTAATCGGACCTGCATGAAACGCTGTGAGATTAACACTCTATATGAGAATAGCAATCTAACAAATTCCTATTCCAGAAACTTCTTTCCAAGATCTGCATGTTTGTGGAACGCTTATCCTGCTGACTGTTTTCCTCCTACTGTGGTGTATTGTTCTTGTCCCAAATCACATGTATGTTGTGTTTTTATCTAATGGACTGTACATGTATGTATATATACATTGCGTACGTATATAACGGACTATTTCACGGACTTTTGTCCTCAAATCCCTTAATGTCTATTTATTTAACGGCCCGTGATTCGTCTAGTGTTCCTGGGTGTCAAACATATGTATATACATGACAACATACCTGGCTGCTGCTGGCCACTTCTGGGGGATTTGCCAACCATCTTGGAGGAACCGGAACCAGCTGTAACAAAGATGCTTCAAGACGTGGACCTAAGACGATGTTTGTTTTTATATGATTTATTCACTCCCGTCAGCAGAATCCGACAATCTTTGGCTTGTGGGTTCTCTGAGACCGTCACCTCCATCATGGGGAAACCCGTTTTAGCCCATCCTGCTTCTTTGACTTCTAGGATCCAATTCAACTAAACTTGCTTAAACCTGACACATCATGTTTGGTCACCGCTCGCATACTTCCAGTGCAACTTACCGGCCATCCAGTTTGATACATGTCACAACATGACCTTTTGACCTCTTCTGCACCTGCATGCTTGCTCAGCTTATTGTTTCCCACGATGCAATCTCTGTTGTTTACTCCATTAGATAGATAGATATATAGATAGATATATAGATAGATACATAGATAGATATATAGATAGATACATAGATAGATGTATAGATAGATATATAGATAGATGTATAGATAGATGTATAGATAGATACACAGATAGATGTATAGATAGATACATAGATAGATGTATAGATAGATATATAGATAGATGTATAGATAGGTAACAGACAATTAAATGCTTCTACCTATTTCCTGACACTGTTTTCTAACACTGTTTTTTTTTACATAGCCATAACCACATCAAGGCCCAGAGACCACTCGAGGATAAGGGTTAAGAGTGTACAGTAGTCAATTAGACATTATAGTAATCGTTAGTAATCACTATTTCCTGACACTACCTACAGCGTTGATCTTTTTAAGATCAAGGCTAATAGGCATTTCCTGGCTTTTGTGATTAACTTTTTGAATATTGATTCAAAATGTTTCATGCCATGTCTGGATTGATTTCCATTAAAAAAATCCTCTCCACATATTGCTCTTACTGATAATATAAAATAAGCTACAGTAAAATTAAATTAACGCTGAGTAAAGATAACATTTGGAGATAAAATAAAGTTCAGGTTAAAAAAATTTTTTTTCACAGAAAGTATGAGAAAAATATAATGAAATATAATAATAATTTAAAAACTAAGGTCAATAGACATCTCCTGTCTTTGCAATAATCATGTTCCGTTCTTTTTTTTTTTTCCATTTTTTTTTACCTTTTTTTTTTTTTGTTTGTTACCTTTTTTTTTCTGTTTTTTTTTTTTGTTGTTGCAATAATTTAAAAACAAAGGTCATCTCCTGTCTTTGCAATAATCATGTTCCGTTCTTGGTAATTCCGTACATCGAGTGGCTTTACTACATGTTTGGAGTGATTTCCAGAAAAAAAAAAATCCTCCCAATGTATTGTTCTTCATTAAACTGACAATTGTTAACTTTATCCTTGAATGGCTTTTAGCCTTAGTATAAAAAGAAAACACCTCCACTTACCCCATCATCAAATTCATTCCTCTTCTTCTTCTTTCCTTCATCTTCTTGTCCACCTTTCAAGAGCCTTTCCCACAGAATGTCACGCCGACATTTTCCCATACAGAACATTACCGTTCGTTCAATCTTTCGCCTGCAATAAGAAAAGTTAAACATTCGTTTAAGATAAAGTGACAACACGTCATGCAAAAGGGAGTCAACGCCATCTCTGATAAACGTAGGATTGCATTTGACATTATCAAATGTTGCAGAGTTAAATTAAGTAATTTTGAAAATAGTTGGAGGCGGAGGTTTTTCGAAGCAGTTCCGAGTTTTCATCAGTTTCCAAGGTTTCCCAAAGCAGTCAGAGTCAACGGATTTTCCAAAAGCAAGCAGTCTCCTCTCAACTTGACTTTTTAAAACAATTATAAAATAAAACAATTATAAAATAAAATAAAACAATTATAAAATAAAATAAAACAATTATGAAATAAAATAGCTAATTTGAAACTGTAAACAGAAAGCCATTTTTTTTTAAATTTTTGGAGAGGAAATAATTTTAATGATTTTTAACTGATAAAGAGCAACTATAAAGGGAGGTAATTCGTTTCTTGTTAATATTTGCGATGATAATGTACTTTTTTGTGACACTGGGCGTCGGACAAGTAAATTAATATTTAGATTTTTCATTTGTTTATTTTTTTATAAACTAGACTTGTACTTTTGTTTGGTGTAAGGACTTTCCATTGCAATGCTGACAGGATTGATGGACGGACTTATTCCAGAAAACCATGTAAGACAATTGCAGCAGGCGATTGCCACATTCATAATAATGACGGCAAAATTCATCTTAAAGATAAGGTGGAATAACTCTAATTAAACTAAAAAAAAAAAATCCCAAATTAACTTAACATACGATAAGAGACATATTTATTTTATACAAACTGTATATACAACTGGTGTTATCAGGTCGAAACAATATATGTCATACATGCTACCCGGCATTGCTCAATTGTAAAATATGCTTAAATATGACATTTTAATTTATGCAAGTTATATTTTGAAATATAAGATCTCCATCGAGCCTATAACAATTTGTAAACAAAACACAGATCGCATCAGCAAGAGCGAAGACACCCAATCATCAGGAGCAGCCACTGTTATGACAACGGTACCAACCTGTGGTTAACTACAATATTCAACCACTTGTTTATGACGCATTAAGTTGTCAGAAACTATGTTTTTTGTACCTTCCTAACAACTATGATACACAGTTCATTATAGCAAAGAACTATTGGGAAAAACACACTGCTCAAGGAAATAACCACATTAAGAGAGTCAGAAAAAATTTGATAGATCAGATACGGAAATATGTGGTAAAATATCTATAAAACGACTACAAGTGACAAACTTAATCTAAATTTCATTCACAGTTACACCAAGTTTAAATGGGAACGGTACTTGTAAAGTTTAATCAAGACATTAAAAAAATGAAAATATTGAAAAAAACAAAAAAAAAACAGTTATTTTGTACGTATCCGTTATGGACTGAAGTTCTCCGAAAAAAAAAAAAAAATCCACTTAATTTGATCAAGTAGTTTTTTTTTTTTTTTTTTTACAGTGGAAAATCACGTTATTATGACAGCGCGCTGAAGGTAGACCAACACAACACAACAACATGTTTCCTCTGAGATCGCTGCACAAACTGCTGCTCTCAACTACATCTGCATGCACACTATATAAAGGCTTGCGTCACCAGCAGTTCATGGTGGAGGTTGGCTGAATGACTCAGCTAGAATCGAAACCAAAACATTTAGATAATTTTTAAAAAAATAATTTAAAAAAAAAAATAATTAAAAAAAAATAATTTAAAAAAATAATTGAAAAAAAATAATTAAAAAAAATTAATTTAAAAAAATAATTTTAAAAAAATAATTTTAAAAAAATAATTAAAAAAAGAAATAATAAAAAAAAATAAATAAAAAAAAAAAATTAAAAAAAATTAATTTAAAAAAATAATTTTTAAAAAAATAATTTAAAAAAAAATAATTTTAAATGCCCATACAAAAAAACGTCTGGAAAATTATTGAAAGCATAGACATAGGGCGGGGGGGGGGGGGGGGGGGGGCAGCCCTAATCGCATAGGGTAGAATTAGCTGCAAAGTTTTTGGCAAAGAGTTTGGCTTTCTCTGATGCTGACAAGATTTTATCTCAGGTCCATTGACGATGGTTGGGATAAAGTACACACTTCTATTCAAGATCCTGTTTGTTATTTGCCAAAATTGGTGGGAACCAAGCTGCTGCTCAGCTACTTTGGACTTGACGGACTGATCATATAACTCTCTTATTACTCTTTTACAGATAAGGTAAGATATTTCATCCATTGCATTAAAAAGTTTAAATTTTATATCCTGTCTGCCTTTCTTGCAACAATACACTAAATTTGTTAGTGTGACGGCCATTATCGGGTATTGCGATAAAATACTTTAAGACACAAAATATAACAACTGGTGCCGGAAGTTTATAACAAACAATCAAAAGTCACAAATATAACACGCAGATTTTACATTCATTATTATAGAGCCAATACTCTATTGATTATTATATTGTACCCAATATATAGGAGTGATTCTAAAAGTGAAGAAACAAAAAAATGACAACCTGGGTGCCATCAGCTAGAATCGAAACCAAAACATGTAGATAATTTTAAATGCCTGTATAAAAAAAAAAGTCTGGAAACTTATTGAAGGCACCTTGTAGATATTAGATATGCAGTCGGTTGGTTGGTTGGTTCTTTTACGGCATATCAACCGTTTTCAGGTTATTTAATGCCAAATCCAGTGATTTTGAAGAAAATTTTTTAATAGAATATATTTGATTTTTGTTTTTTTTCAAGTCTGTTTCTATTTAACTCATAGTTGTGACCCTAACAGGTACTACCACTTCTGGTCAGTGTGAACCTGGGAGCAATGGCAATTAAAGGGTGGCTCCACACTCCCCAAAGCCCGTAAACTGGTTATTTAATGCCAAATCCAGTGATTTTAAAGAAAATTTTTTTTGATAGAATATATTTGTTGTTTTCAAGTCGGTTTCTATTCAATCCATAGTTGGGACCCTAATAGATACTACTACTCCAGGTCAGAGTGAACCTGGGAGCAATGGCAATTAAAGGGTGGCTCCACACTCCCCAAAGCCCGCAAGCTGGGGCCTCACCATCAGATATAGTTTAAGGTCATATCCAGGACCTATGCAGTCAGACTGGTTCACATTTATTAAACATCCGAAATATGGATAATGATTAGTATTAAGTATTGTTGCTTGTGTCTTTTTTAGCTCTCCCGCGTAACATTTCCTACAGAAATTGCTTCATCCTTTACAAATTAACGTTCGATATACAGACCTGGTCGGTAATATGTTGAAACTTGAAAACATTCGTTAAATATACTTACTTGGCTGCATCGGCTTCCTTGGTGACGAAGCTGTGAAGAGGTGGAAGTCTGCGTTGTCTGTTTGTCGTTTCTGATCGAACTCCGATGTGCTGCTTGACGGGCACGCTAAACTCTTCAAAATCTTCAACCGTATTTGGGACGAGGAAGGCTCCCGTGGCACGTAAGGTCCCGCCGAGCTTCTGCACAAAACTTTGCATCGGCAGCTCACACTTGCTGGTCAGCACGAGAAAATATTGTAGGCAAAGGGTCGAATTGTCTCGGCCCGATGGTGGGAACTGCGAACTCGTGCCAGTTCCACTACCCATGCTGCAAACACTGCCGCCGCTTTGGCTGCGCGTGTCCAGTTTTACGACAACGCCGACGTTGTATTCGTCATTTGATTTACATGATCCGTCGGAGTTTCCACTCAAATTGCGGGATTGTCGGTGGAGCACCAGAGCTTCTTCCTTGTCATGTTGGGGACTGGATTCCTGGAAATACACAAAGGATGGAATCAAAATTTAGGAAGATTTTAAGAATTCCTTGCAAAACTGAAAATGGAAAAAGTTTTTCAAAATAAGTAAAAGTAATCTGCAATTTAAAAAAAAGAAAAAAAGAAAAGAAAAAAGGAAAAGAAAATAGGGAAAAAGAAAAAGAAAAAGTAAAAGAAAAAAGAAACAGAAAAAAGAAATAGAAAAAAGAAAAAGAAAAAATAGAAAAAAAAAAGAAAAAAGAAAAAGAAAAGAAAAAGAACAAAATAAAAAAGGACAAAAAAGGAAAAGACATTAGAGAAAAGGAAAAAAGAAAAAGAGAAAGAAAAAAGAATGAAGAGAAAAAAAACGAAAATAATAAATGAAAAAGAAAAAAATGAAATAGGGGAAAGAAAAAAAGAAAAAAATGAAAGAGAAAAAAGACAAGAAATATTAAATATTAAAGGAAAAGGAAAAAGGAGATAAGAGGAAAAAGAAAAAAATGAAGAGAAAAAGACAAGAAAAGAAAAAAGAAAAGAAAAAGGAAAAAAAAACTGTCCTCATAAACAAATTGTCTTTATTCCATTCATTATTTTCTATCCTCTCATGATATTCTTCATCATTAAACTGACAATCTATCCATTTCATTAACCCTTATCCTCGGGTTGATTTTAGCAACTCATTAGTATAAAAAATCCTCTCATGATATTCTTCATCATTCAACTGACAATCTATCTCTTTAACCTTTATCCTCAAGTAGCTTTTAGCCTTGGTATAGTGACATTAGTATAAATAATCCTCTCATAATATTCTTCATCATTCAACTGAGAATCTATCAATCTCGTTAACCCATATCCTCGAGTGTTTTTTGCCTTGAGAAGTTGTGACTCATTAGTATAAAAAAATCCTTTCATAATATTCGCCATCATTCCACAGACAATATATCCATCTCATTAGCCTTTATCCTTGAGTGGCTTTATAAATGGTGACCCATTAGTATGAAAAATCCTCTCATAACATTCTTCATCAACCTTAAATCATTAGTAAAAAAAGAAAAAGAAATTCTAAAATCGTAGTAATGATCAACAATATCAAATTCAACAAATTAATTTTCAAATGGGTCACCTCCTTAGGCCATGTCTTCTTCCTGAAAAGAAGACCCTAAACCAACTTTAACCTAATGTTAACTAATGTTAACTAATGCTTCTGTCGAACGACACATGCTGAATGTTTATAATATTCTTCAATTTTGACGACCTTTCAAAAAGGTACCAGTTCTTGTTGAAAAGTACATTTCTCATACAGATACAGCGCATCTTTGGTTAACTCCATCAAAATGTTATGCAAGTCAGAATAGTAGCATTTAGAAAGAAACCTCAAAGGACTACTTAAGCTTCTCGAGCTCTGTGCATCTTTAAATTCATCCTAACGATTGATTAACTGCGACAAATTATTTTTCAGCAGGTCATCTTAGTCCTGTAACGTTCTTGCTAACAAACACAAACATTGTAGGTAGAGAGAGTCGCAGGGAAAACGAGATCTTTGACACACACTTATTTTCTTTGTCTAGTCACCGACACGTATTTAACACCAGTGTTCTCTCTTTCTGACCGGCACGTAAGCTTTTTTTTTTTTTGTAAGACGATTTTATTGAGAATCGGTTGTGTCTGATGCTGTGTATTAATATACACAGCATCAGACACAACGGATTCTCAATACACTGCACCACACACAACTGGCTCTCAATACATCGCACCACACACAACTGGCTCTCAATATACCATACCACACACATCTGGCTCTCAATACACCATACCACACACATCTGGCTCTCAATACACCATACCACACACAACTGGCTCTCAATACACAGCACCACACACAACTGGCTCTCAATAAACTGCACCGCACACAACTGGGTATCAATACACATCACCACACAGAACTGGGTCTCAATACACTGCAACACACACAACTAGCTTATAATACACCGCAGTAGACAGAGCTTCCCCTCAATACACCGCAGTAGACAGAGCTGCTCCTCCACATACGGTATAAAACACAGCTAGCTCAAAATACACACCAGCAGACACAGCTGGCTCTCAAATATGCTGCACCACACACAACTGGCTCTCAATACACGTCATCAGACATAGCTGGCTCTCAATAAAGAGCACCAAACACAACTGGCTCTCAATCAAAGGGGTAAGAGTAAGAACTACTGCATGCTTTCTGAATGGAACTTTCCACGCATCTTTTTTTCTTTTTCTTCTCTTTTTCTCCTCCCTTCCTTTTGATCATAATCCCTATGTTTGCATTTCACTCCATGACACCATGCTCCAAAATGCTGATGCAACTATGTTCATCTAACTGCAAGGTTGGCCTTTGCCATAAGATGTCGATATTAATCTGAAATATACTTTTTTCTGTTTCGATTATTCTCTCCTCTTCCTCATGTTTTGCACCCAATATTTTAACTTTTACAATTAAAGCAGTTCAATCCTCTCATAATATTCTTCATCAAATTTACAACCTTTCCATCTCAAATGGTTTTTTTAACCTGGACTTATTAGTAAAAAAATAATAAATTACAATTAAAAAATATATATATATATATATATATATATATATATATATATATATATATAAAACAATATTTAATACAAGATTGCAAGGCATAAAAAATAATTTTGTCCCCTCCTCCATCACCCCCACCAAAAAAAAAAAAAAAAAATTATGCAAGCAAGATTGCCAATCTGAAATAGAAAAAATTTTAAGAAGCAGCTTTTAATTAATAGCATTCAAAGCAGAAAGAAGAAAAAAGGAAAGATAGAATTTTAATTGGCTACACATATGCAAACATATTTCAATCTTTAGATTTCTTCACGCCACTTGTTACATATTAACCAAGTTCCACCATTAGTAAGCATCACTACCTAACACTTATTAACTCTTATCCTTGAGTGACCTCTGGGCCTTGATAAGCGGTGACCCCCCCCCCCCAAAAAATAGCTCCCCTAATTTAGTTAGTTTATACACTCTGTACCTCCTAACCCTAACCTGTACATCCTCACTGGCATTGCCAGCCAAGCAGAGACCACAAAAGCTATCAGTGATGAATGCAATCTTTTTCATAGACGTGAACCAATGGTTCAACAACTGAAGTCCAGGAGAAGCTTCTTCAACCATGTTGAACCTCTTACAATATCTTAGGAAGGCCAAGATCACAGTGTAGTATCTGTTCTGACGCTACACTTTACCTTTTCTGTCGTCAGTCAGTGGAGGAGTAATCCTTCATGACTGAGACAACTTTTATTTTTGTTCCTATCCAGAGTGTCCCTTTTAGGGGAGCTGGATTTTCACCACATTAAAAACCGACCTTGTGTCTAACTCTGCCCTCGTGGGGAGACAAGTAAAAAGGAACATCTCTGAGCTTCAGTCTATGGCCCCCCCCCTCGCCAAACTTTCACAAGAAACACTCGTCTAGCTGAAAACGCTATCAATAATTCCCCCCACTCTTTATCTGTGCCTAAACCTAAACATAGATTCCATGAACAAAACTTCTTTCTTAGAACTGCACGCGTGTGGAATTGTCTTCCGTTTTCCTGCTTTCCGGCTGACTACAATATGGTTGTCTTCAAGTCTAACGTAAACAAGTTCTTGATGAACCGTTCCATATAAGTTAACAAATCTACCGAATTTTCATTACTAATGATTACTATATTTTCCAATTTCTACTGTACACTCTTTAGCCCTTATCCTTGAGTGGTCTCTTGGCCTTGATAATGTGGTGATGCCTGTGTAAAAAAGATATATACCAGTCATAAATGAAAACTATAAACCAAAATTTACACGTAAAATTTATTTTCTGACGGAATATCTCCAATAAATGAAGACGGTTAAAAATATCCTTATTCTGCAGAGTTTCAATTGGACTGAAGCTTACATTTGCCTTTGCCTAGTAAACTTATACTATTAATTGCATGAGTATATATATATATATATATATATATATATATATATATATATATATATATATAATATATATATTTTTCTAAAATTCAAAATGGCCTAATGGAAACAATTTTCAGATTTTAATCATGTCAAAATGCACTTTATTTCCTTTTAATGGATTGATTGTTGCTATTTCTTCTGATGAGTTAAGGGTAAAATAGATTCACTGATTGATATAATAATTAAGTGATTGATTTTGTGCTACGAAGCAGATACTGTCAAGAATTGTAAATGTCAACTGAATTAAAGGAATAAATTATAAGATGGTCAACATCATGAAATTTGGAATATAGACTTTTGTCATTCATTCACTATATATATATATATATATATATATATATATGTATATATGTTCACACACACAAAGGTCATTTCAAAAGAAAGGTTTCCTATTTTTAAAAACGAAAACGTTGAAGAGCTACAAAGACGAAAGTAGCACCATTAAAACAAGGGACCTTTTGTGCTCCAAAAATTTATTTTTCTGACCCCTCACCGAAATCCAAATCAATTTAGAAATAAAGAAAAGAAAACCCGATTTCGAAAGAATTTTAAGTAAAAAAAAAAACTAACAGAAAAAAAGAGAAAAAGAAAAAGAAAAGCAGCCGATGTAAAAACGCAAATTAGTCTTGGAGATTTCCTTAGTCAAGCAAACGAAATAGGATCGGAATCTTACCTTCCGAGAAGTCCAATAATCAAACGGAAGCTGAAATAAAAGAGGTAAAGCACAACAATATTTAAATTACACATCCATCGTATCATTTCTATCCATGCAACACATAGCCTCAACCCAGATTTCACTTCCGTACATCAACACGTTGCACACATACATCTAACATACACTAACAAATGAAAATTGACTAATAAGAAAAGTTTTAACTTATTTTAAAGTGTTTTTTTTTTTAATTAAAGATAAATGTATTGCAAAGTCTGGAAAGTTAGAACATAAAAACAAACTGATGATCAATCTGAAACCCCAATAATCGCCCAAGAATCAAAAATTAAACAAAATACTTGCACAATTGGTGAAATTTACTGGGTGTGTTTCTGTAGGCATTTGATTTAATTTTCGATTTTTCCGTGATTATTAAGACTAGTCTATGGCTCTAACAAGACCACCATTTTGTTTTTCATCCTAACTCAACAGGCTTTACACTACCTTTATTTTTAAGTAAAAAAAAAAAAACACTTTAAAATAAGTTAAAATACAAAAAGCTTATCCAGCTAGGTAGAAGAGTAACATACGTTGCCTTTGGTAGCATTTATTTATTTTGCGTAATTTTTGGTATTAGTTTAAATTTTTCATAACGTTTCACTGTCATTTTATATTTTTGCCTGAGGAGATATTATGCATAAGTAATATTGGTGTTCAAACTATTATAAAAAAAAACAAAATGGTACTCAATTTCAAGCCCCAATAATCGCTCAAAATCGAAAATTAAACAAGTTTGACTCTAATTCGTTCCACAAAAATCACTTTCAATTAGAATGCTAGCAGCCTTCACATGCTCCCTCCTATAAATAACGGATATCTTTCTGAAAAGAATTTTGACTAGAAAAATATCCTGCAAACCAATGCCAACAATGAAATTTTCGAATTCATAGAATATGATTGTTCACGAACCCACCCGTGTGCCCGACAATGACGGCCAGTATGCGAGTCTACTAGACCTTTTTCTCACAACTTGCCCTGAACTATGTTCAGTTTCTGTTCTGTCTCCTCTTGGATCTTCTGACCACTCTGTTGTATCAATTAAGATAAAAATGTAATAAGTCCCCAGACATACCTCTCCATCGTACAGTATATCGATACACTAAGGCTGACTAGGATAGTTTCCGTATATTTATATCGGATCTACCTCTGCATTCCATGTTTAAAAAGGATGTGTCCTCTATAGCATCAGACCTGACGGAATGGTTAATTGTAGGTATAGACCGTTTCATATCCTTGAAAAAGTTCCAGTAAAAACCTAACAGCCAGCCATGGTTCTTTCCAGAATGTGCTGCTGCCATTGCTCACAGAAATCACTTTTTCCACTGCTTCCAACATAATAGATGTATGGAAACTAAAGCTGCTTTCAGGACTGCCAGCAACCATTGTAAGAAAGTAATAAAGAACACAAGAGAGTTGTATGCTCAGTCCGTAAAGTCCAAAGTAGCTGAGCAGCGGCTTGGTTCCCACCAGTTTTGGCAAATAGCAAACAGAATCCTGAACAGAAGCGTGTGCTCTATCCCAACTATCATCAATGGACCTGAGGTAATCTCGTCAGCATCAGACAAAGCCAAACTCTTTGCCAAGAACTTTGCAGCTAATTCTACCCTTTGCAACCAAGGCCGCCAACCCCCAATATTTCCTCCTGTATCAGAAAACACGCTATGTGATATACATATATCTGTACGTGATGTTGCCAAGCTAATCAAAAACCTTGATTCCAGTAAAGCAACAGGCCCTGACGGTATTCCAATTATAGTACTTAAAAAACTTCTACCAAAACTAGTGCCCATACTTACAAAACTGTTTAAACGTTGTCTTAAGGAGAACAGCTTCCCATCACCTTGGAAAATCTCATCAGTATGCCCTGTATTTCAGAATTTAGGTGATCGCTCATCCCCCTCTTAGTACAGGCCAATAAGTCTCCTGTGCGTCATGAGTAAGTTGCTGGAATCTGTGTTAAATACAGAAGTAATCAACCATCTCAGCAAAAATAACCTTCTAAGTGACACACAATATGGTTTCCATTCTGCTAGATCTACAGCAGATGTGCTTACAGTTATATCTCATAGGATTAGCAAATCTCTTTTTAGGGCAATTGCTCTTGACATATCTAAGGCCTTTGATAGGGTATGGCATAAAGGTTTACTTCACAAGATCTCTAGCTATGGTATAGCTGGAAATGTCTTCTCAATTATTAAATCATTTCTTTCTGATAGGTTCATAAGAGTAGTAGTTGATGGGCGAAAATCAGAAGCTCACAGTATTAATGCTGGAGTCCATCCTGGGCCCAACTCTTTTCCTGATCTACATTAATGATTTTCCAAATCACATCCTTACATCATTCGTAGACATTTATCCTGATGACACTACCATTTATGGTAGCACATCTAAGACAGTAAACGACCAAGTTCTTTCCGATTCTCTCTCCTCTGATCTTGAGCATGTGGTACAATGGGGAAAGGAGTGGTTGGTTACTTTTAATGCATCTAAAACCAAGCTTCTCTCTTTATATCATCAACATTCTGATCCACATTTGGCATCAATTGAAATGAATGGCTCTCGTCTACAGGAGGTCTCAAGTTTAGACAAGCTTCTGGGCTTGACAGTTACTCCTGATCTTAAATGGAACACGTACATGAAATCTATTGCCAAGGCCGCCGGAAAAATGGTGGGATCTTTCTATCGATCCAGTAGATATCTCACTGCTGATGCTATTCTCTAGCCAGGTACGTCCAAGGATGGAATACTGTTGCCACATCTGGACAGGAGCTGCTAGAAAGGACTTGTCCTGCCTTGATAGAGTTCAAAATAGACTTCATAGCCTCGTAGGAGATGTCCTTTTCTCTTCCCTGCAACCTCTATCTCACAGAAGAGATGTTGCGAGTTTGTCTCTGCTGTATCGTTATTTTCATGGAAAGTGTTCGACTGAGCTTCAATCTATGGTCCCCCTCGCCAAACTTTCACAAGAAACACTCGTCTAGCTGAAACCACTATCAATAATTTCCCCCACTCTTTATCTGTGCATAAACCTAAACATAGATTCCATGAACAAAGCTTCTTTCTTAGAACTGCACGCCTATGGAATTGTTTTCCGTTTTCTTGCTTTCCAGCTGACTACAATATGGTTGTCTTCAAGTCTAACGTAAACAAGTTCTTGATGAACCATTCCACTTGTTAACAAATTTACCGAATTTCCATTACTAACGATTACTATATTGTCGAATTTCTTCTATACACTCTTTAACCCTTGTCCTCGAGTGGCCTCTTGGCCTTGATAATGTGGTGATGCCTGTGTTAAAAAAAAATTTTTTTTTAAATATGATTCCATGTGACCTGGAAGAAACTATTTAAAGAACGCTTCTAAGATACTGAGAGGAACTTCTATTAAATATGGTAACGTAATGAAAATATCATATTCCAAAAATCACAAATTGATCAAGTAGTTTTATTTTTATAAAGAAAATCATTTGTAAGTGATTAATGGAAATTTGTATGCATTTTTTTTATTTTTTACATAGTGATCACCAATTATTAAGGCCCGGAAGCCACTTAGGGAAATAGTGGGGTGGCTTATGGCCAAAATATGACCAAATCGTTACATGCTGGTCCAAAGCACCAAAGTTGGTACATCTATACTTTGGGTTAATACAAACATTTTTGAAGGGGGTACCCGATTTTAAAGGTCAGGGTCAAGGTCAGGCGAAGGTTAAAGGTCAAAATGTGGTAGTACTGTAATTTCAGGTGTCATTTTAGTTTTATCTTGCTTCAAGTAGTATAGTTGGTAACAGGATTTGTAATAATATGTATTTTTATGTTTCAGAGTGCTTCCTGGTTGAGAACTGAAGTCAGCAAGGCAAGTCAGTAGTGGAGAGCTTGCATTTCAATCTTCAATGCAACATGGATTGGTCAAAGTGCATCATATGCGGTACAGGAGATGGGGCATTAAAGTGTCCTGCAACACAGCAGGATGGCAAAGGTTCACAAGCATATGAAGAATTTATGAAAAATGTACATGGTTTTAAAGAACTGAAATCATTGCCTGCAAGAATTTGCTTTGGTGATGATGTGACAACCAATGACCTCAATGTGAATTGTGCTAAGTGGCATAAAAACTGTCATTTATTATTTGCCAAATCAAAATTGTTAAGGGCACAAGAGAGAAATGCTAGAAAGAGAATTGTTGACCACTCTGGCGATGATGTTAGTACTGGACAAAGAAAATCCAAACGTGTATCTCGAAGTGATGAAGTAATGGGTTGCAACATGTGTATATTTTGCAAGAAGTCAGATGGTATACTTCACAAATGTGAAACTTTAGAACTAGACAAAACACTGCGTGAGCAAGCAACAGAACTACAAGATACTGACTTGTTAGCTACTATTGCAGATGGGGATCTTGTTGCTATTGAAGCAAAGTATCACAAACAATGTATGGATGCATTCCGTGTTCGATACAGAAGTTACAAGCGATCCATGGCTACATTATCGGATACAGCTGATCAATCAATGACAGACTCAAGGGTATTTGTAGAAATGATATCTTATATTGAAGCGAATGTTGAAGACGGGGAGTACATATTTCCATTAGTAAATCTGCACAAAATGTGTGTAGCTCGCTTTGCAGCCTTGGGATATGAAAAACAGGTGAACAAGACACGGCTGAAAAACAAACTTTTGAATCATTACAAGGATCAGTGTCAGGAACAATCAGTTGGCAAACAAACAGTTCTTGTCTTTAATGAAGGCCTTCAGAAGCTCATAAAGGAGGAGTTGAAGTCTCGTGATTTTGAGAAGGACGCTCTCTCAATGGTACACATAGCAAAGTTAATACGGCAAGAAATTTCAAAGACAAAATTCTGTACATTCAGTGGAAGTTTCACCACAGACTGTCAAGATGACTCAGTGCCAAATTCACTCAAAGTCTTGATCTCCATGTTGTTATATGGTTCAAACATCAAGGACCAGACCGCAACAAATTCACAAGAATGTCTGACCATATGCCAGCTGATTAGATTCAATTGTAAAGATCAGCCCAAAGTAGCAGAGAACCCACGCCACCATAGATCCAAAGAACCACCGCTTCCCTTATATGTAGGCTTGAGTGTTCACACGCAAACCCGGAGCAAGAAAATGTTGACACATCTCCATAAACTCGGAATCAGTGTCAGCTATGAAAGAGTGTTAGAAGTCGAAGACTGGCTGACAAATGCAGTATGTGAACGATATCAAGAGGAAGGTGTGGTGTGTCCTGTGCAACTTATTGATGGTGTGTTCACAGCAGGGGCACTAGACAATCTGGATCACAATCCAACATCACAAACAGCTGAAGGATCATTCCATGGCACAAGTATCAGTGTGTTCCAGTTTCCTGCAGAGAATAAGCAAGAGACAAGTAGAGAGCCCATCAAAATACCACCACAGGCACACATTAGAAATCCATCCCTTCCAGATAGTTATCGAATAGTTCCAGCTATTGCTTGCAACACCGACACTGTTAATGTCACAGAAGCTGCAGCTATGGAAGACCCTGATCCTGAACCTGTTCTATGTAAAGCAATATACAAAGAAAATCAGTGGTTAGAGGAAAGGATACCTGTAGCCCAAAAGAACAAATTAGAAAAAGGTGATATCATGGCCTGGGCCTCGCATCATTCTGCACGCGAAGGCGAAGTTACTGATATTCCCGGGACAAGCGTTCTACTGCCACTCTTTTACGAAAGGGCTGCATCGATGGCTATGGTCAAGCATGGTATGGAAGTACTGAAAAAAATAACAACATTGCGAAACCCTGGGCAAATACCTGTTATTGCAGTGGATCAACCTCTCTTTGCTTTGGCCAAATATGCACAGTGGAATTGGTCTGAAACCCTTGGCGAGTCTGAATATGTTGTTGTCCTGGGAGGCTTACATACTGAGATGGCATTGTGGAGAATGGTTGGGGATCTCTTGGAAGAATCTGGTTGATGTATTGCACTGACTGAGAGTGGTGTTGCTACAGCTGGAACTGCTGACTCCTTCCTGAAGGCTGCCCACTTAACCAGAACACGACATGCACATCAGATGACAGCTATGACTCTTGCAAAGTTGCAGCGTGATTCCTTTCATGAAATGTGTCCAGAACGCAGCATACACTTCGAAGACTGGAGAACTGACATGACACAAAACAGTCCAACCTTCGCATTCTGGGACAGGATTCTTCAGCTGGAGCTGCTAGTCCTTATCTTTGTGAGGTCACACAGGGAGAAGAATTTTGCTCTTTATGTAGAAGTGTTGGAAGCATTGGCACCATGGTTCTTTGTGCTTGATCGCATGAACTACTCTCGCTGGCTGCCAGTACACATAAAAGACATGAAGACTCTTCCGCCATCAATCAGAGCTGAATTCAAGAAAAACTGGGTGTTCCTGAAGGGTAGGCGACCATTCTCAGCCATGCCTCTAGACCAAGTACACGAGCAGAACAATGAAAAAGTGAAACATTCTGGTGGTGCAATTGGCCTGACCACGAATCCTGCTGCCTTGAAACGATGGATGATTGCCGGTCCAGAGCAGGCAAGGATTCTCGATGAATTTGAAGAGATGAATAACCTGTCTGAGGAACCTTCTTTCCAGAGTCATGAGCAAGGACATGCCATTCAGGAAACATTCCACAAACAAGTCAACAATATGTGTGATGTTATCAAATCAATGGGGAATCCATTCTTGAACACAGCAAAGGAACTCATTGTTCTTGACACCCATGACTGTATGGATGGACAGGTTGTGGAAGCACTATACGGAATGGAGCAACTGGGCAAAGAGCAGTACTCAAGGTATGTTAGTGATGTGCTGGTGAAACGAGAGAAATCCATCCACAGCACAATCAAGAAAAATAAACTTCCACTTTTCAAGCGACCACACACCAGTACTCCCAGCAGAAACGTGACTCAGTTGCAGGAAATAAAGAGTGATTATAACCTATTCAGCCAACTCTTCATTGCTACTCAGGTCCGTGACACAAACCTCGAGGAGTTTTTCTCACATGAAAATCACCCATGGCCACCAGCATTGTCACTGAATGGGAAACTTCGTCTACCAGGAAATAAATCAGAACTGTTGGCTTGCATCGACCCATGTATTCAGCCAGAACCATCATCACACTTCGATGCAAAGATTTTCGATGGGGCTGCCATGGTACACATCCTGCCGCATGAACACAAATGTACATTTGGGGAGTACAGTGACAAAATCTTCATTCCTTGGACAGAGAGGCAACTGCAAAGCAGCACTCGAATTGACATTGTTTGGGACAGATATCATCCAGACAGCTTGAAGGCAACTACACGTGAGAAACGAGGGAAGGGGGTACGCAGGAAGGTGTCTCGCAATGCCAAACTTCCCGCGTCCTTTGCTGGGTTTCTGCAGAATGACAGAAACAAAGAAGAGCTTTTTGCTTTGCTCTCAGGAGAAGTAGCCACCTGAAAAATGGGTATACATTACCTCCGGAGAAAGAGTTCTGTCCAATCAGCCTGGATGTACAATGGACAAGTGTGACTACGAGGAGGCAGACAGCAGGATTTCTTTGCATGTGTACGATGCCCTGAGGAAAGGTGCAACATCAGTTCTTGTCAGAACTGTTGATACAGACGTGGTTGTAGTCCTTGTAGGAGTTTATCACCGTTTTGTCAGTTGGTATCCTGACTTAGATCTGTGGGTTGGATTTGGTGCAGGAAGGCACTTTCGATACTACCATATCAACTCTGTTTGCCTGGAACTTGGTGAAGATAAATGTCAAGCACTACCCTTCTTCCATGCTTTCACTGGATGTGATGTAACATCCCAATTTAATGGTAAAGGAAAGAAATCAGCATGGAAGACCTGGAAATCACTCCCAATTTCAACAGAAGGGTTTACTACAGCATCGTCCTCACCATTTGTTCCTCTAGAAACATCATCTCCAGTATTCAGGCTAATTGAGCAGTTCACCTGTGCCATGTACGACAACACAACTCACCATAGCAAAGTTAATTACCTTCGGCAAGACCTCTTTCCGAACAGAGTGAAACTAATGGAAAGGCTACCACCAACACAAAATGCTCTGCTCCAACATGTCAACCGATGTGTGTACCAGGCCAGTATCTGGACAGAGAGTCTGAAACCAGTCGTTGCTGCCCCGAGCCCAGCTGGTTTTGGATGGTCCAAATCAGACACAGGGTGGCATCCCATCTGGACCACAATTCCAGCTGCTGCTGCGTGCAAAGAACTCATAAAGTGTGGTTGCAAAGCAGTTCCTATGTGTGTTAAGAACTGTAAATGCGAGAAAGCTGGCCTGACATGTACAACACTATGTCAGTGCCGAGGTGATTGTGAAACATGACGACCCTTCCATATTCTTGTACTCCTTCCAAGAAGATATGCATGCAGAGTTTTATAGAGGTAGTCCATGTAAGCAATTCTTGCAACAATAGTGCAAGAATGTTGCATTAAATAGGAAGTAGTCTGATTACCACTACAATATTCGCATCCGGTTAAGTTCTACAGTACATATTATTATAGAAGTGAATGGTGTTATGCTTGACTTATTGTATTGTATCTGAAACATGCATGCAACTTGTTTGTTTATTGCACTAATGTCTTTATAAATAATGCCCTACTTGTCCAATAGAATTCATATATAAATACTGATGCCAATAATTCATTGTTATATACATTGAAATTACAAGTGGTGACCTATGATCTGGTTCTACAATTCAATATACACTTAAAAGAAATGTAGCTTGAATTACATATATAATTCCCTTAAGAGCATTAACAGTAATTTATGTAATGGCAGCACATTTTGTATTGGAAATTAATAAGAAAGTTGAAAAAAGACAAATAGCGATGCTTGACCTTTGACCTTTGACCTTGCCCTGACCTTGACCTTTAAAATCGGGTACCCCCCTCCAAAAAGTTTGACTTTGTACCAAAGTATATGTGTGCCGAATTTGGTGCTTTGGGCCAGCAGGTAACAATCATTATCATAAGCCACCTCACTAATAAGGATTATTGCAAGTACATTACATTAGTGTGTAGATTTGATGAAGTGTTTACTTAAGGGGGCGGTTCATTAGGAATTTGTTTACGTTGGACTTGAAGACATCCAAGTTGTAGTCCGGTGGGAAGCAGGCAGATGGAACAGAGTTCCACAGGCGTGCAGTTCTAAGAAAGAAGCTTTGTTCATGGAATCCACGTTTTGATTTAGGCACAGATAAAGAGTGGGGGAAATTTTTCACAGTGGATTCAGCTAGACGTTTTCGTGAAAGATTGGTGAGGGGGGACCAGAGATTGGAGTTCAGACGAGCACGTGCCATGGAAATAACGATAAAATAAGGATAGGCTCGCAATGTCTCTTCTGTGGGAGAGAGGTTGCAGGGTAGAGAAAAGAGCATCCCCCACTAAGCCACGAAGTCTATTTTGTACTCTGTCAAGGCAGGATAGGCTGTTTTTTGCAGCTCCTGCCCAGATATGGCAACAGTATTCCATCCTTGGACGTACTTGGCTTTTATATAGATAGAGAATTGCATCAGTAGTGAGATATCTTCTGGAGCGGTAGAAGGATCCCACCATCTTTCCAGCGACCTTGGCAACAGACTTGATGTACGCGTTCCATTTCAGATCAGGAGTAAAGGTCAAACCCAGAAGCTTGTCAAAACACGGGGCCTCACCCAGACGAGAGCCATCCATCCCAATTGATGCCAGATGGGGATCAGAGCGTTGATGATGTAAGGATAGGAGTTTGGTTTTGGATGCATTAAAGGTAACCAGCCACGTCTTCCCCCACTGAACCACGCGCTCGAGATCAGAGGAGAGAGAATCAGAGAGAACTTTGTCATTTACAGCCTTTGATGTGCTGCCGTAGATGGTGGTGTCATCAGCATAGATGTCAACGAATGATTTAAGTATGTGTTTAGGGAGGTCATTGATGTAGATCAGGAAGAGAGTTGAGCCCAGGATTGACCCCTGAGGGACTCCAGCATTTATATTGCAGGCTTCCGATTTTTGTCCATCTACCACTACTCTTATGAGCCTATCGGACAGAAAGGATTTAATGATTGAGAAAACATTTCCAGTTATACCGTAGCTGGAAATCTTGTGAAGTAGACCCTTATGCCATACCTTGTCGATTGCCTTTGATATGTCAAGAGCAATTGCTCTAGAAAGGGAGCCTTTGTCAAGAGATTCACTAATCCTGTGGGATATAACCGTCAGCACATCTGCGGTAGATCTTGCAGAGCGGAAACCATATTGTGTGTCACTAAGAAGGTTATTCCTGCTGATGTGGTTGACTATTTCTCTATTTAGTATGGATTCCAGCAACTTACTCATAACACACAGGAGACTTATTGGTCTGTACTGAGAGGGAGATGACTTATCACCTGAATTCTTAAATACAGGACATTACAACATAAATATAGTATGAATTATTATTGAGTTATCTCCCCTTGTCTCTCGATTTTTTTTTTCAAAATGGGGTAACAGTAATTTCTCAGATATTCATAAAATTTGATTTTCTTATTTAAAAATCGTTTTTAAGTGATTAATGGAAATTCGTAGGCATTACAACATAAATCTTGTAAGCATGAATTATTGAGTTATCTCCCTTTGTTTCTATAGACTTTTTTTTTTTTCCAAAATGGTGAGCAAGACAGTTATTTTTAAAAAATTTGATTTCCTTATTTAAAAATAAAACTATGTGAAAAATTTATGTAATTTTTGGAATATGATATTTTCGTTTTGGCACGGGTAGGTAACATCGTACAGATTTTTTTGTATTTTTTTTTTTTTTAATACAGAATAAACTCTGGAAAAACACCAAAGGCCAATATCATAATTTTATCCGGTGCTTATTCTGCGAAAAACAAAAATGAAGAAAAACTTATTGTATACCTAACTGTCATGGAATGAAGAGGTTATATTCCAAAAATCACAAAAAACAGATCAAGTAGTTTGGGTTTTTTTTCTTCAAAGAAAAACAAAAAAGAACAAAAAAAAAAATTGCCATTTTTTTTCCGATAAGTGAAGGCCAAAGCCATTTTAATATTCTTCAAATTTCCTTTTTAACTTAAATAAAATGATTCTTCTAAACCAATACTTTTCATTATTTGAAATTTTTATTTTATAAAAAAAAAATATATATATATACGTAATGTTAATAAGTTATTGTCTGGTTTTGAGTCATACGTGTTAAATCATGCGTTGCGCTTCTATATTTTTACGATAAATCAGAATCTAATAATTTAATTAACCAGCATTAAAACCTACATTAATTTATCATTCTTTACGGTAAAATCATATTTTTTTTTATTACATTTTCACCCCAAACGAGGCACATTGCCACTTTGGTGTAGGAGGCTACTATCAGGGGCAACAACTACTGGGGTACTATGTAGGGATTTGGGCAGCAAGATGTCGGTTCACGTTGCACTTGAACTTCTGCACGTCAGTACAGTTGGGGAAGCAGGGACCTGGAATGGAATTCCAAAATCTAGCGGTTCTGGGGAAGAAACTACTGGAGTAGAAAGATCTTTTACATCTAGGGATCTCTACTGTGTGGGGGTGGGATTTCCCAGCCTGTCGAGTTTGTCGAGGGTGTTCACGTCGTGGGGGCACAAGTGCTTGCAGTTCGTTAGAGCATTCACTATTAAAATACTTGTAGAACAGGCAGAGGGATGCAACGTTTCGTCGATGGGACAGAGGCTGAAGCTTAGATGCCAGTTCCCATCCAAACGGCAAATCAGCATAGATAATTGGATTTTAACAGTTGTTACAATTATACATTTTTTCTGCCGTTTCTACGCCGTCAGAATGAAATTTCAGAAATCGTAATACTGAATTTCACATGAAAAATATTACGAAAATCGATAAGGTAGAAAATTATTTATTAAAGAAAATAGAATTTGAAGAAAACGATTGGGAGGTAATTTTTCATTTCGAGTTAAACAAGATGATGGCAATTTTTCACCTGCTAACACGATTAAAGTTGTTTTTTTTTAATAATTCAGTAAAATTCAGGTAATTTTGACTGCATAATTTGGAAGCTACCATTGTAACTTATTAGAATTGACAAAAAAAATAAAGTGAAACCATTGTTTTTTATCTGAAAACTCCATTTATTGATTACAAAATCTTGTCCTAATAGTGTAGAAGTGTCCTTACGTCTTTCGACATTATCAAAAAACAAAAAAATTTGAAATGAAAGTTGATTGTCTGTTCTCAATTCTTTCATGGGATGCTGCTTTTTCTCCCATATTGACACAGAATAAAATTTGTCTTTCTTGAATAAAAAAAAAAAAAAAAAAAAAAAAAGAAAAACTACTTGGTCAAACTACATGATTTTTGGAATATATCATCTTCATTCCATGGCTGGTACATATATCCTGCAGACTTTATTGCTTTTTCTTTACTTTTAAATGCCGCCCTAAGTGTTAGAGATTGGATAGAGAGGGAGAGGCAGAGTGTAAATTATAGTGTAGACACGTTGACCGGAAGTCAAGATCAGCTGATTGGATTGCGCGTGAGTCATGTGATCAGGTTAGCTGAATCTGGGAGATTTGCTTGGAACTTGGAAGAGAGCGGATGGCTTCGCCGTTGTCTCCTCCCCTTCGCTGGGGGGGGGGGCGAACACTGACGTGGTAGAAATAAGACCTACAACAAAGGCCAAATTCACTTTCCAATCTTCTGTAAACAAACTGGAAGGTGAATAAAAAAAAAACTATAGAACCAATTTCTTGTCTTGGAGTGAAATAAGTCTTCGTCCCCAAAAACAGGTATCAAATCTCCCTCCCAGACGAGAATTTCCAGATGGACCAACGAAATGGCAGAAGGTATGTTGAAAATATATGACATGTCACACACATATTCACACTTAACAGCATATGAACATATGTAATAGAAAGACCACTAGACGATCACACACACAACGTCATTAACTCTGATAAGATAATCACTCAATCCTTTATAAATAGACACGTTTTAATATATCATCTCCATTCCAATTTCAACCAATATGCAACAAACGCTCATTTTATGACATGACAACGTAACAATATTAATAAACACAAAAGTGAAGGCCGAAGCCATTTTAATATTCTTCAAATTTTGTTTTTAACGTAAATAAAATGACCCTTCTAAGAGAATGCTTTCAGAATTTGAAAATTTTATTTTCTGAAAAATAAAAAAAAATAAATACACGTTATATTAATAAATTGTTTGGTTTTAAATCTTTTTTTGTTGTTGTTGTTGTCCTTATGACATTATTCAAAAACAAAAAAAAAATTTGAAATGAAAATTGGTTGTCTGCCCTTAATTTTACCATCACCTCTTTATGGGCACAGAGTAAAATTTAATTTTCTTGAAAAAAAAAAAAAAAAAAAGAAAAGAAACTACTTGATCAAATTACGTGATTTTTGGAATATGACATCTTCGTTCTGTAAAGAGTATGTACATCACACAGATTTTTCTGTATTTTTGTTACTTTTAATTGCCACCATAAGTGCCAATCTGAACATGCACCCTTTTTTTTTTTAAAAGTCAACATAAAAGCGGTACTTACTAAATCGAGTTCGGAATCGGTAAGGACAGACGTTAGACTAATCACTGTAAAGTCATGAAGATTCGGATGTTTCAAGATGTAGTCGTAAAGCTGCCCACTCGGACAAGTTAGCTTGCTGACTTGGAGATGATCTGCGCATAAAAAAAGAAAATAATTGAAAACAGTCGACGCTAAAAAGCAAAACCGAAAACGTTTACTCACATGTTCAAACAAATCTACTTAAATTTTCATGAGTCGTATCTTCTGCTTCGTGCGAATTGCAAACCTATTGTTATGTTCCGGCATATACACGGCACAATCATGTTGATACACCGGTTCTTGCCAGATCACTGAAGTTAAGCAACGATAAGCCTCGTCAATACCAGATGGGTGACCATTTGGGAAGGCTAAGCGCTGTATGTACCAAAGAAATTTCCAGGTTAGTATCGGGAGGCGCTTTTAACATTAGTTTCTTTCTCCAAGATGCATGTCTTACAGACTGAGGGTGAATCTCTCCCAGTGGCTTTTAAACATGCCCCCAGATACCAATCTGGAAATTTCTAGGCCCTGTCATGGTACATAAAGTGCCTAACATTCCTAAATTTATTTTTATTTTTGGTTTTTCAAAGACGGGAGGAGCAGAATTATCGACGCACATCAAAAAGTTGGTACTTGTACAGTTTAGTCGACATTCAAAAATGAAAATATCGAAAAAAAAAGGTTATATTGTACGTATCTGTTTTGGACTGAAGATCTCCGGAAAAAAAATTTTCACTTAATTTGATCGAGTAGTTTTTTTTTTTTTTACAGCGGAAAAACACGTTTTTATGAGAGCGCATTGAAATTTGCTAAACACGCCACGGGGAGATAACTCCAGTTAAAGCGCCAACACTCCCTGTCCATCTTTAATTCTAGCTTTTCTTCCTAAAAATCGAACCTTTTGCTCGGTATCATAAAAAATTGTTTTTTCGCTGTAAAAAAAAAAAAAAAAAAAACAAACAAAAAAAAACTACTTGATGAAATTAAGTGAATATTTTTTTTCGGAGAACTTCGTTCCATAACGAATACATGCAATATAACCTTTTTTCGATTTCATTTTTTAATGTCTTGGCTAAACTGTACAAGTACGAAAAAGTTTACTATTATTCTGAAATACTGTCGATACACATTATGAAGTAGGTGTCTGTCTATTGATCTATTGATCTGACTGGCGTCGTGAACAGGGAGGTGTGAGCTGTGTTTTCATCTATTATTAAACCATGTCAAAGTCGCATCAAACTCGGTAACCGATCAATTGCACTGGAAGAGTCTGATAGCTGACCCGGAAGTATGTGTTCTAATTAGCTGAGAAAATAGTCAGAGTTGGATTGAGGACGTGAACAGAAGAAGATGGTCTGAAAAGAGGTCTCCTCTCAAAGAGGGGGGGGGGCGTCTCAGACATGGGACGTGTAAGAACTAGCCACCCAAGTAAAGATCGTCGATCGCAACTCTGCTAGATGTAATACCTGGAAGCGAACAAACAACTATAAAAAAACAATCCTGAGTTAATCGCACGCGTCTTCTTGTCAAGAGAATCAACTCCTTCAAGTTGATAGAAAAACCTCTGGGAAAACTGCTGACCAGCAGAATCAGGTATGTCACGTTTATGTATCCATATCAACACACACAAGTGCTCGTCTGAGCTCCAATCTTTGATCCCCCCTCGCCAATCTTTCACGAAAAACACTCGTCTAGCTGAAACTACTGTCAATAATTTTCCCCACTGTTCCTACATCGAAACATAGATTCCATGAACAAAGCTTCTTTCTTAGAAGTGCACGCTTGTAGAACTCTTTTCCGTTTGCCTGTTTCCCACCTGACTACAACTTGGATGTCTTCAAGTCCAACATAAACAAATCCCTGATGAACCGCCCCCTTAAGTAATGACAGTTTATCAAATCTCCAATACTAACAATTACTACGATACTATCCCATTGATTACGGTGCACGCAATAACCCTTATCCCCGAGTGGCTTCTGGGCCTTGATAAGTTGTGACAAAAAAAAAACTTGGAGACATTCACGCAAACAGGAAAGAGTTAACTATACCCTAAGGACATAAATAGACAGCAACAACGTAACTTCGGGTTCAAATAGTGAAGAACCACCATAGACATTTAGTGACACGTACACACATTCAGATGAACCCTTCGTCACATACATACATAACATGTCCATTCAGTGTATACATGCACACAAACCAAACAACATATACGTCCGATTGAATATTGATAAAAACTGTCAAAATATAACAAAGCTAGATCATAGACAAGTTTACCGGAAGTATCTGATCAGCTGACGGAACTACGTGTATGTTACGTGATTCTAGTTAGCTGAGAAGAATAATTGGAGTTGGAATTTGTACTTTGAGCAAGGCGAACGGTTTAGCAGGTCGTCCCCCCCCCCTTCACTGGGGAGGGAGCTGACGTGTGACGGGTGTAGAGCCCTAGAATTAACCACGCAAGCGAAGATATTCACTTTCCATTCTTCTGCGATCAACACCTGGAAAGTGAATAAAAACTATATAAAACCATTCTTGGAAGTGAATGAATATTCGTCCAAACAGGTTCCAAGATGTATTCCAGATGGACAAGATCAACGACACATGAAATTAAGGTATGTCCAAAATACATGTATCACACACACACACACATACACACACATATAAACAATCTATATATACAAAAGCGAAAATGTATGTTCGTTTTTTGTATATGTCCAAGAAAGGTTTTTTCAGAGAAGCGGTCGGTCGCCTAACAACTTTTTAAAACTTTTTATATCACATGTAAATCGTAATATCTCACAGTTAACAACGGAGCTCGCCTGTCTATTTAATTTGCTTGACTTTGGGAAGATAAATATTCAACAGTTTTCGCTTGCCGCATGTAGGTTAGGCCTTTTCCTATAATCTTTCCCACTACCCCCAACGTCTTGGAGGGAAAAAAAAAAAAAAAAAAAAAAGCATTCCTGCACTAAATGAAACGCTACCCCGCAGTCAAAAGTTGACCTCATTAAGTCATTAAAACGTGCACCTGCCAATTTAAGTAATTGAATAAATTCAAACGTGTTTTTTTTTTTTTTTTTTTTTTTTTACAAAGGCATCACCACATTATCAAGGCCCAGAGGCCACTCAAGGATAAGGGTTAAAGAGTGTACAGTAGAAGTTGGTCAATATAGTAATCATTAGTAATGGAAATTCGGTAAATTTAATAACTTATATGGAACGGCTCATCAAGAACTTATTTACTTTAGACTTGAACAAAACCATATTGTAGTCAGCCGGAAAGCAGGAAAACGGAAGACAATTCCACAGGCGTGCAGTTCTAAGAAAGAAGCTTTGTTCATGGAATCTACGTTTAGGTTTAGGCACAGATAAAGAGTGGGGGAAATTATTGATAGTGTTTACAGCTAGACGGGTGTTTCTTGTGAAAGTTTGGCGAGGGGGGACCATAGATTGAAGCTCAGTTGAACACTTTCCATGAAAATAACGATACATCAGAGACAAACTCGCAACATCTCTTCTGTGAGATAGAGGTTGCAAGGAGGAGAAAAGGACATCTCCTACGAGGTTTCTGTCAGTATGTTGCGGTGGCGGAACGGTTAACGTCGCACGTTTTTGTTTTTCACACTTTAATTTCCAACTTTGCCTCAAGGGTTCGGGTTCGATCCTCATACTTACCTACCAAAACTTTTATTTTTATTTTAACCCCCCCCCCCCGGGAGTTTTGATTTACCCAAAACCACACACACCTCCAAAAACCCGGGCAACGCCGGGTACCCCTCGCTAGTTATATATAAATATAACATAAATAGACTGGAACATAGCGTAGGGTTCAGATAGTGTAGAACCACCATAGACATTCAGTGACATGAATATACACATTCAGATGAAACCGTCGTCACATACATACACATTCAAACCAACAACATATACGTCCGATTAAGAACAATCCAACAAGTACGTTTGGTTAAGACTATCACACACACGTTCATGTCGGTATGACAACGTGATTAGGAAATGGGGGTGGGGGAAATGTTCCACTTACCACTATATACAAAGTTCCGAGAGAAGTTTGGTGGGGTTGGGTAAACTTCAAGAAAATCTGCAAGGAAACTCGTGACATGATAGTCTTTGCGGAAAAGGTCCTGCCCAGGTCCGCCAGCGATGTATTTCATGATGCAGCGTAGATGGAAATCATGCGCAAATGAATGGACATGCGTCAAGGCACGATATGTGTCGCACTCGTCAACAAAATACAAACGGAGCTGAAAAAAAGAAAAAGTAAAAAAATATGGAATCATGCTCATTTTGTTCAACAGAGTCAAATCAGATCTACATAAAGTTGTTAGTATCTCCAAAAACAACTCGTACATCGGGATGACTATCTCGTCGACTTACATGTCACCTGTCTTTCCCTAGTAACAGCTCCATCTACTACATGACACCCCCAAAAATGAATTTAAAAACATATTGATTAAAAAAAAAAAAAAAAAACATTTTAGCCGTCTCGCATTGTAACCTGCATCTCTCAATCATGGTTGTTTTGTTTTATGGCATATCAATCCTTTTCAGGTTAGTTAATGCCGAATCCAAGAAAGATTTTTTTATAGAAGTTGGGACCCTAACAGGTGCTACCACTCCAGGTCAGAGTGGACCTGGGAGCAATGGCAATTAAAGGGTGGCTCCACACTCCCCAAAGCCCGTAAGCTGGGCCTCACCATCGGATATAGTTTAAGGTCATATCCAGGACCTTCAATCATGGAAGCCCAACTCATTCACATAAACAAACTGACCATCAATCAGACTCAATATGAGGGGGAGGGCATGCTTAAGTGCTTTTAATGATTTTAAAAGATTTTAATTAACTTTTTCAATAAATTCACTAAATGCAATTTTTAAATTAGCACTCGCCTGAAAACGACTTATGGAAGTTAAAAACGTTTGCAACTATAGCAAATTTCCTTTTTACACTCGAACATTATCCGACCAAATAGAAAAAATGGATCACAAGAGAAACAAACAGGAATTATCCTCGCTATTCAATGAAACATGCGTAAGAGTTGTTAGTAGAAAAACTTTGTCAAGAATAGCATTTTTTTCAACAGAGCATAATTTTATCTTTAGTTGACCTTTTACAACTAAATATTTTCGTTTACTAGCTAAATAGTTACTAGCCAAACCCACATGATTTTTAGAATATGACATGTTCGTTCTGTGATGAGTATGTACATCATAAAGATTTTTCTGTATTTTTTTTTTAAATAATTGTAATTCTAAATATACAACAAATTTTATGTTGATACTTGAACGCATAAACATTCTAATTCAGATGTTTTTTTTTTAAACAATCTTTGGAAAAAAAAAAAGTATATTATTCCATTAAACTTTTATTGTTTAAATAATTTAACTTTGTTCGTTTTATAAAAAAAAAATAGACATTCTAATTTCTTCAGATGTTTTTTTTTTAAACAATCTTTGGAAAAAAAAAAATATATTATTCCATTAAACTTTTATTGTTTAAATAATTTAACTTTGTTCGTTTTATAAAAAAAAAAATAGACATTCTAATTTCTTCAGATGTTTTTTTCAAACAGCCTTCAATAAAAAATAAACAAATGGACACCCACCTTTTGTCGGGGGACCAATAAAAATACTAAACAAAACACTGGGATATATTACTTCTAAATTACAAAAAAAAAAAAACCCACTATATTAGACAATAATGCAAAAAAAATGTAACAACTTTATTAAGAGGTGAGGGATCTCTTATATCACAAAAAAAATTCCATTTATTTTTGTATGTTGGTTTGAAATCTGTAGTACAAAATCACTACGAAAATTTTTGCAATAATTTCTTGTAAGAAAGGAAGGCAGTAAAGACTAGGAGAATAAAATATCAAGCTTCTGCAACACTTGACCAAACCACCGGAGTCTCCTTTTGAGCCAAGAATATTACATCTAGCATGGATGGTCTAGTTGGGGATCTGGCCGGAGAGGCAAACATGCAGTAGTAATCAAAGTCCTCAAGTTAATGTTAGTATTTTTACAATAACATTACGCTTTACATGTACTACAGTTATTTTTTTTTTTTTAGATCAGGGGTATATAGTTCTCTTCCACTGCAAGGACTGTGACCCTAAGATCAGAAAGTGGGATTGAGAAATCAACATCTCCGAGGGTTGTGTGTCAATAACGTGTTTAACATGGTACTAGCTTGAACCAACTTGCTTGTGTTCAAGTTAAGTGCAGAGAGGTTAAACTTATTAACGTCGTGCTAGCAGGGTTCATGAGGCAGGTCTGTGCATGCTGAATATAGAAGAGTGACACACGTGAGTTTTTGAGTAATTGCAGTCAGACAATCAGAGGGTTCTTTAGTCAGACTAGGATCAGCCAGTCAGAATGAGAGAATTGTGATTCAAGATGTTTTTGGGAGCATGCATGAATCGTCGTGAGGAGGCACCAACCAAAGAGAGGAGAAAAAGGTACATGTCCTTAGATCTTATAGTCAGTACATATGTGACACACACACCCACAACTGTATACACACACGTGCACACAAAAACAGACGATCACGGCCATGTCATTATACAAACACATATGTAGAATAGACACGCCATATTAAATAGACCTCACCCAGGGATATAACACAAAGAAGGCCACTTTGACCTGCAAAAAGTGCCTGGGCAAACCCGTCAGCATTCCCTTTCGTTCTGGTTAGCTACTTACGTCAATTGGCTTCATATCTTGTCTGGAGCAATTTCCATTAAAAAAAAAAAAAAGATTAGCCAAATGGAGAGTAGAAACAGGAAGCGAAAGAAAAAAGTAGACAATTTTGACTTATAACAAATTTTTTTGTTTTTATAAACGGACTCTTCATCCTTTCCCCACTCCCCGATCACAAGACACACAACCAACCTGTGAGTTCACATTTGTTCCCATACGGGAACAATCGTAGCCATAAAGTTTCACATAGTAATGCTGGTGACAGAAGTTGAGTTCAACGAGGATCATTCCGCCAGACAAGGTTTTCTGCATGTCGTAGACTTCCTTTTTGCATGGCTCGCAGTCATCGCGTATCGTACGTCCACCTTCGGAGGCCAGCTTCCTCAAAGTCGGTCGACTACTTCTGGAAAGAAAAAAAATAATTAAATAAAATAAACAAAATTTTTTTTTAAATGTAAAATTAATGTTTTCGTCCAGAATTTCCTCTATATTAAAAAGCAAAGAAAAATCTGTATGATCTACGTACCTATGACGAAAAAAAAAAATTTTGTATTCCAAAAATCATGTAATTGATCACATAGTTTTATTTAAAAAAAAATTTAAGTGATTAATGGGAATTCATAAACCTTACAAGTTTGAATTATTTTTTAGTTATCTCCTTTTGTTTCTTGATTGTTTTTTAAAATGGCAAGCAAGACAGTCCCTCCTTGGTTACTCGTAAAATTTGATTCTTTTTCTTTTTTAAATAAAACTACAGGGTGAAACAATAAAATTGTTGCCATAGAAACGATGACATGATTCCATTTCCGTTTGATGAAAATCATTTTTCTTTTTTGTTGCAGACCATCTACAAGTTGGCCAGTTGTGTACAAATCCCAAGAGCGATAGGAACCTTCTATCATGCCTGAAAGCGACACAATGTTCAACGAGCAAGATTGGAGATCTGCCGTTGTACAACTCATGCTCTCTGCTAATCCAAGTTATGACAACAGGACCATTGCCAGCACCCTCAAAATTCAAATCAGGATGGTTCAATGCTTAAGGGCACAGCTCAATGTATCCAACAACCCTTTGGAGGTGGTGAAGCAAAAGCCCAAGGCTTAGGACACCGCCAGGAAAACCTGGAGGAAGGAGTTCATAAAAAATGTCCAGGCAATCATTGATGAAACTCCCCAGTGGCATATTTGGCAGATTGCCAGAGATTTAGGTGTCTCACATGCAACTATGAATGCATGTGTGAAGGACAACTATGTGATCAATTACATGATTTTTGGAATACAAGTGCTAGAGAAGCCAGATCTTGACAGAGAAGACAAAGAACTTCAGGCTAATCAAGTCCATCAGGTTGCTTAACAAACTGAAGCATCCCAAGAAGCCAAACATTTTCTGGTTCTTTACAGACGAAAAGAATTTCTGCAAGGATCAGGTGCACAACAGCTAGAACCATCGCTGGATTGCCACAAATAACAGGGATATGCCCAGGGTGATGAAAACAAAGTTTCTGGTCACGGTTATCGTCTTTAGTGAGATTTCAAATGAGGGCCACATCATGCCAACGTCACATCTTCAAAGTCAATACCAAAGTGTACCTGGATGTGTTGAAGACTGTGATGATCCCCTGGTGTAGTCACTACTGGCAGACCATGGGTGTGGCAGCAGGACTCGGTGTTGGACTACAAGTCCAAAGAGACCCAGGCTTGGCTTCAGAAAGAGTGCTACGACTTTGTACCCTTCTTTCAATGCCCCTTCCTCCTCCGTTGGACTACTTCGTTTGGTCATACACAGAAAACATCACCAACATGACCTCCTACAACATCAAAGTCAGCCTGATCGCCGCCATCCGCCGAGTATTCGCCAAGCTCCCACTGGCGTTTGTAATTACAAATAGCTGCATAAACAAAAGTCTGAAAACAGATTGATTTTTAAAGGAAACAAGCTATACGTCAAAAGCTCATAAACCAACACATTTAACACTCTCTTACAAACCCGCGTGCTCAGCCCTCCCCCGCAAACCCGCGTGCTCAGCCCTCCCCCGCAAACCCGCGCGCTCAGCCCTCCCCCGCAAACCCGCGCGCTCAGCCCTCCACTGCAAACCCGCACGCTCAGCCCTCCCCCGCAAACCCGCACGCTCAGCCCTCCCCTGCAAACCCAGCCCTTAGCTCCACTTACATTCTTTTTGGAGAAGCAGGTCTCGTCTGGATCTGGACGAATCCCAAAGATTGCAAATGCTGCATATATTGCTGGAGAAACTTCTTCCGGATTTCCCGGTGCCAATCTTCCTCCTCTTGTGGGGAGTCTAATGATGCAGGCCTCTGCTGTGGGGAGTCCGTGCAATCCTGCGAGTGTCGGTCTTTTTTCTTCCCTTCCTGAGAATTGTCATGCCGCTTGGACAGTAAACTCGCAATTGAAGCACCAGAACTGTGACGGGATCGCTAAGAAAAAAAAAAAAAAAAAAAATATTGCATTAATGGAACTGTAAAAATAAATTTGAAAATTTTATTTGTTTTAAAATAAATTTTTTATTCAGAAATTTAAAACAAGAGTCATAAATTTACTAGACTGTAATGTTCAAAGTCTATTTATCTGCCAAAGTCTATTTATATGTCAAAGTCTATTTATATGTCAATGTCCAAGTCTATTTATATGTCAAAGTCTATTTATATGTCAATGTCAAAGTCTATTTATCTGCAAAAGTCTATTTATCTGCAAAAGTCTATTTATATGTCAAAGTCTATTTATATGTCAAAGTCTATTTATATGTCAAAGTCTATTTATATGTCAAAGTCTATTTATATGTCAAAGTCTATTTATATGTCAAAGTCTATTTATATGTCAAAGTCTATTTATATGTCAAAGTCTATTTATATGTCCAAAGTCTATTTATATGTCCAAAGTCTATTTATATGTCAATGTCAAAGTCTATTTATATGCCAAAGTCTATTTATATGTCAATGTCAAAGTCTATTTATATGCCAAAGTCTATTTATATGTCAAAGTCTATTTATATGTCAATCTCAAAGTCTATTTATATGTCAAAGTCTATTTATCTGCCAAAGTCTATTTATATGCCAAAGTCTATTTATATGTCAATCTCAAAGTCTATTTATATGCAAAAGTCTATTTATATGCCAATGTCAAAGTCTATTTATATGCCAAAGTCTATTTATATGCCAAAGTCTATTTATATGTCAATGTCTAAGTCTATTTATATGTCAAAGTCTATTTATCTGCCAAAGTCTATTTATATGCCAAAGTCTATTTATATGTCAATCTCAAAGTCTATTTATATGCCAAAGTCTATTTATATGTCAAAGTCTATTTATATGTCAATGTCTAAGTCTATTTATATGTCAAAGTCTATTTATCTGCCAAAGTCTATTTATCTGCCAAAGTCTATTTATATGCCAAAGTCTATTTATATGTCAATGTCTAAGTCTATTTATATGTCAAAGTCTATTTATATGTCAAAGTCTATTTATATGCCAAAGTCTATTTATATGCCAAAGTCTATTTATATGCCAAAGTCTATTTATATGCCAAAGTCTATTTATATGCCAAAGTCTATTTATATGTCAAAGTCTATTTATATGTCAAAGTCTATTTATCTGCCAAAGTCTATTTATATGTCAAAGTCTATTTATATGTCAAAGTCTATTTATATGCCAAAGTCTATTTATATGTCAATCTCAAAGTCTATTTATATGCCAAAGTCTATTTATATGTCAAAGTCTATTTATATGTCAATGTCGAAGTCTATTTATATGTCAAAGTCTATTTATCTGCCAAAGTCTATTTATCTGCCAAAGTCTATTTATATGCCAAAGTCTATTTATATGCCAAAGTCTATTTATATGCCAAAGTCTATTTATATGCCAAAGTCTATTTATATGTCAATGTCAAAGTCTATTTATATGCCAAAGTCTATTTATATGCCAAAGTCTATTTATATGCCAAAGTCTATTTATATGTCAAAGTCTATTTATATGTCAAAGTCTATTTATATGTCAAAGTCTATTTATCTGCCAAAGTCTATTTATATGTCAAAGTCTATTTATATGTCAAAGTCTATTTATATGCCAAAGTCTATTTATATGTCAATCTCAAAGTCTATTTATATGCCAAAGTCTATTTATATGTCAAAGTCTATTTATATGTCAATGTCTAAGTCTATTTATATGTCAAAGTCTATTTATCTGCCAAAGTCTATTTATCTGCCAAAGTCTATTTATATGCCAAAGTCTATTTATATGCCAATGTCTATTTATATGCCAAAGTCTATTTATATGCCAAAGTCTATTTATATGCCAAAGTCTATTTATATGTCAATGTCAAAGTCTATTTATATGCCAAAGTCTATTTATATGCCAAAGTCTATTTATATGCCAAAGTCTATTTATATGTCAAAGTCTATTTATCTGCCAAAGTCTATTTATATGTCAAAGTCTATTTATATGTCAAAGTCTATTTATATGCCAAAGTCTATTTATATGTCAATCTCAAAGTCTATTTATATGCCAAAGTCTATTTATATGTCAAAGTCTATTTATATGTCAATGTCTAAGTCTATTTATATGTCAAAGTCTATTTATCTGCCAAAGTCTATTTATCTGCCAAAGTCTATTTATATGCCAAAGTCTATTTATATGCCAAAGTCTATTTATATGCCAAAGTCTATTTATATGCCAAAGTCTATTTATATGCCAAGAAAGTGTTGAAAGAACTCACCACTTTCAAATCTGTTTTTTCCTGGATGATTGGTGATGGGGTCGGCTCCGGCTTCTTGGATGGCACTCTCTTTAGCACTTCCCGGCGCCACGCGGGGGAGAACAGAAGAGGTGTGGCACAGTAGTGGAGAAGGCGAGAGGATTGCTTTAGCAGTTGGATGATATCTTCCTAAAATGGGGAAAGACAGAAAGCAAAAAAAAAAAATATTCTATTATAAAAAAAGAGGCAAATGTCTACATGTCCATATGTCTACATGTGTGTCCATATGTCTACATGTGTGTCCATATGTCTACATGTATGTCCATATGTCTACATGTATGTCCATATGTCTACGTGTATGTCCATATGTCTACGTGTATGTCCATATGTCGACATGCATGTCCATATGTCGACATGCATGTCCATATGTCTACATGCATGTCCATATGTCTACATGTATGTCCATATGTCTACATGTATGTCCATATGTCGACATGTATGTCCATATGTCGACATGTATGTCCATATGTCGACATGTATGTCCATATGTCTACATGTATGTCCATATGTCGACATGTATGTCCATATGTCGACATGTATGTCCATATGTCGACATGCATGTCCATATGTCTACATGCATGTCCATATGTCTACATGCATGTCCATATGTCGACATGCATGTCCATATGTCGACATGTATGTCCATATGTCTACATGTATGTCCATATGTCTACATGTATGTCCATATGTCTACATGTATGTCCATATGTCTACATGTATGTCCATATGTCTACATGTCCATATGTCTACATGTATGTCCGTATGTCTACATGTATGTCCATATGTCTACATGTATGTCCATATGTCTACATGTATGTCCATATGTCTACATGTCCATATGTCTACATGTATGTCCGTATGTCTACATGTATGTCCATATGTCTACATATATGTCCATATGTCTACATGTATGTCCATATGTCTACATGTATGTCCATATGTCTACATGTATGTCCATATGTCTACATGTATGTCCGTATGTCTACATGTATGTCCATATGTCTACATGTATGTCCGTATGTCTACATGTATGTCCATATGTCTACATGTATGTCCATATGTCTACATGTATGTCCATATGTCTACATGTATGTCCATATGTCTACATGTATGTCCATATGTCTACATGTATGTCCATATGTCTACATGTATGTCCATATGTCTACATGTATGTCCATATGTCGACATGTATGTCCATATGTCGACATGTATGTCCATATGTCGACATGTATGTCCATATGTCGACATGTATGTCCATATGTCGACATGTATGTCCATATGTCGACATGTATGTCCATATGTCGACATGTATGTCCATATGTCGACATGTATGTCCATATGTCGACATGTATGTCCATATGTCGACATGTATGTCCATATGTCGACATGTATGTCCATATGTCTACATGTATGTCCATATGTCTACATGTATGTCCATATGTCTACATGTATGTCCATATGTCTACATGTATGTCCATATGTCTACATGTATGTCCATATGTCTACATGTATGTCCATATGTCGACATGTATGTCCATATGTCGACATGTATGTCCATATGTCGACATGTATGTCCATATGTCGACATGTATGTCCATATGTCTACATGTATGTCCATATGTCTACATGTATGTCCATATGTCTACATGTATGTCCATATGTCTACATGTATGTCCATATGTCGACATGTATGTCCATATGTCGACATGTATGTCCATATGTCGACATGTATGTCCATATGTCGACATGTATGTCCATATGTCGACATGTATGTCCATATGTCTACATGTATGTCCATATGTCTACATGTATGTCCATATGTCTACATGTATGTCCATATGTCTACATGTATGTCCATATGTCTACATGTATGTCCATATGTCTACATGTATGTCCATATGTCTACATGTATGTCCATATGTCTCACTAAAACTAAAAAAATACAAATCAAAACACTGTAAAGTTAGCATTTTTGGGATTAGCATTGTTCCAGATGTATATTATCTAAAATAAAAAATATTTCTCAAAGTAAAAATGACAAATGATTGGTTGGGAGGGAAGGCAAACTTCTACCTCTCCCTATCCACAGTTCTTGAGCCGTTCCCCTTAAGAAATCCAATTTATCAAATTTACACTTTTAACGATTACTATATTGTCCCTTTTTAACACTCTTTAACCCTTATCCTCGAGTGGCCTCCGGGCCTTAGTAAGTGGCGATTCCTTTGTCAAAAAAAAAAAAAAAAAAACGTAACTAGAAAGCAGTCGTAAGTAAAAAGGAAAAAAAAAAAAAAAAAAATGGAAAAATTTAAACAAGTCTTATAGAAACGAAGGCAAACGTCTACCTCTCTCGACTCTTTCTCCTTCATCAAACTCATTCCTTTCTAGCTGATCATACAGGCAACTCGCCCCCCCCCCCCGTGGGGCTGGACACCAGAGTTCAAGCAAAGACCATATGTGGGCGAAACCCCACATATAAGACCTTGGTCAATGTAGGGGCAACCCTTCATACCAATTGTCACTATCCAGCTCCCTGCCTCTCCGGGGAGCTGGTCCCCATTTCCCCTCCCCTCCTCACTTTAAAAATCAGCCTTGTGCCTAATTTGCTTGGTGGGGGAGCAAATAAATACCAACTCTCCTTTCTCTAGATTCCTCGCAGGGTTACCTGATGTTGCCTGTAGTAACATATTTCTATTAAAACTTATCTCTTCCTCCTCCTCTTTCTTTTCTACCCACCCCATTCTTCTCTCTAATATATATATATATATATATATATATATATATATATATATACACACACACACACACATTTTCACAGATTCCTAAATAAATGAATCAGCATAAGGGAATAAACGCTTTACATCAGAGTTACTCCCCTTTAGTTAATACATCAAATGGAGGGAAAACAGATCATCCACCCAACCCAATATGCATCAATTTAGAATCCAAGAACGAATAACTTTTGGCTTAATTTTAAATATTATTCATCCAGGGCAATGCCGATCAAGAATATACCAACTTTGTGGGTGTTTCTTTCATAGTCTTACATACACAAACAACTGCTACCTGGATTTTTTTGTATCATATTTCCATTAAAATTTTGTTCTATCTATCCATGACTTGCCAAAGTGTTTTTTTATATAAGTTGACAAATCTCCAATCTCTCCTATGCTGATGACATCACTCTTGTTAATGAATGCCCACATAAACGACAAGTTTTTATTAATGTATTAGCAAAGAAGGCAAAGGAGATCGGATTAGAAATAAACCAAGAGAGAACAGAATGTATGTCTACAGCTAAATCACAGTTTAACCTAAACATGACTATTCACAGTAAACCCATGAAACACGTCACCCAATTCATTTATTTGAAGCATAAACTGACTTTTTCCAGTAATCACGAGACAACATTGAAACAGAATCGGGTTGGGTCGAACGGTTTTCCAAAAACACAGCACCATTCTAAAATCGAAAATGGTGCCGATAAATGTTTAAAAAAAGTTTATTTAATTTATGTCCTCCCGATAGTTTTATATGGTCTTGATTGTATCACATGACTAAACAACTAGCCAATTGCATTGAGGTGTTTTAAAATCACGTGATGCGTTTCATTATGGGACATCGTCTGATCGAATAAAAATATATTCCTCCTCCGTCAGACTACTTCCCTACACCTTCTATTTGATAAAATCAAAAGTAAAATCGTTTAACTTTTTAGCCATGTCAAACAATCAGCCACTGGCCTTTGCGGGTATATTAGAAAACAAAAAAGGCAAGCCAAGGAAAAGGTGAAGAGAAAATGTTTTTGATTAGACATCTCATCAACCAACTTGTCCTGGATCAGAAGGAATGGCGAAAAATAAGTCATGCGGGTTTGCGATCCATATCAATCGGAAGATGCGACTCATGATGGTCTATCTTTACTCTTCCTCACCACCTTTTTTTTCTGCCTAACCCATTCCTCTCTCTGAACATAATCACAAACACATACAACTCGTTTATATAGATTCCTCAAGGAATATGTAGCCATAAGGGAATTAACTCCTTGATAAAAACAAACTGAGTGATGTGATGGGAACCAGTGTTTTTTTTTAATCAAGATATCATCTCTAAAAACCCGTTAATACTAAAACATAATAATTTAAAAGTTTCATCATCTTTTGACCGTAGTCGAAATGGAGTACGCATGCTCACACCAGATATTTCAGGTCCCGCCTCACAACATTGGCATCCATTGCAATGAGAGTTTGGTATGTGAGCATTCTACATTTGGAATAGATAATAGAGTTCCACACAAGTAGGGAAGGAATAACTTCATTCACTACTCTAAGACAATGACTCCCAAACTGAACACGTCTTGCTTTGATAATAGATGACACCAATGGAAGTTCACCATCTGATGCTTCGTTGGATTGGTTATTGATCAGAGATTTGGGGTTATCCTGAGAAAATGGGTTTAGGCACCATTTACTGCTCTAGAACCGTAAAAGTTTCGTCATGAAATAATTATGTGAACTCACTAACACTTTGGAGGTAAAAAGAAAAGAATCTTACAGAAATGGAGGCAAAGTTCTTGCTGAACCACATAGAGTGTAATTCTTGGAGTTTTAATATTTTGTCCATGTCTGAAAAAAGAAAAAAAGGATACTTTTGTATTGCTAATGTAAATACTAAGAAGATATATACATTATTATATAATGTTTGTGTGTTTATATTCCACGTTAAAAGGTATCCAAAAGTTAAAAAAAAAAAAAACAATGAATTTAATGAGGTTATTGATATATAGATATATTTATATATATATATATATATATATAAGAGGCTACAATTGCTGAATCCGCATGCAATGGAAGCACAAGAGAAAATGTGACATTAGGAAAGATAGAGCAGTCAGCACCTCTGATACAGAATTATCCCACACGTGCCCAACACATAATAAATACTTCAGAGCTCAAATTGGTCTATAAAGCCATCCTCAAACCCGCAAACAATTTGCATGATCATGGTCATATTCACAAATGATGGACCATCATATATATATATATATATATATAACTAAAAATCTTGATAATAAAATTTATTAAAATTTAAAAAAAAAAAAACCCTTATAATGCTATAAGGAAGGTATACAAAATTTTAATTATTTGACAAGAAATACAAATAAAACAAGAAAACCTTATTCCATGGAGTTTCAAAAAATGCAATTCTTCTCATCAGAGGGAAAAGGTTTGCAAAATATACAATGAATTTTGCAAGTTAAGACATCATAGGAAACAAACAATATGAAATGAATCATATTTGCATAAAAAATGTCATTTAACAATTTGAGGCAGTTTTAAGTTATTCAAGGGGATTGAGGAAGCAAAAAACGGGAAAAACAAGAAACAGAAAATTCCATGTTAAAAGGTATCCACAAGTAAAAGAAACAATGAATTAAAAGAGGTTACTGATTATATATATATATATATATATATAAATATATTTGTAGTCATTGACATACAGTCCTGTTTCGTTGTATCACAACTCATCAGTGCCGCTAGACTAGCACCTCTCCCAAGCTGAGGATCGAACCTAGAACCATCGTGTTGACAGTCGGCAGTTCTACCCTTCGACCACGGAAGCGGTGCCCGCAATTAATCTGTCCGAACGTCTATTTAAATAAACATACGTCCGGCACTTGTAAAGTGCTCAAATACTAGTTTGTAAACAAACCGTGAGGGATGATTAATCAAATCGAAAAATCAGCACATTTTTTAGGTATTTGAATTATATCATTAAAACTTGTGCATATTTTCCGATGCCAAAAACGATTCTTTTAATTTGATTTTGTTTAAAACAAAATGTTGCACTGTTGGTAGTAATAATAAAATAATCAATATTTATTGATTTTAAACTAAAATCTATAAATCAAGTGTTTTTTTTTTACATTTGATAAAACATTTGCACATTTAACGTGTTTTTATGGTAATCAAAGAAAAATAACATTTATATAGTCAAATATTTAGAACTTTATAAAGAATTGGAATCTGTAAAAATATTGGAATTGTCCCAGCACTAATATAGGCAGCATTTTGTCCCTTACATATATTTCATAAATAAAAATTTTGTCAAATAACGGTCTTCACTTCTGGCAGGAACTGGCTGATGTAATCGCCATATTTATCATAAGTCTGAGTACTTTCCAATCCTTCTGGATTCATCATCAGTTGGAAGGGATCAGAAACAGAATTAATAGACAAAACACATCTATTTTATTTAACGCATCCCGAGTAATTACTGCCTTCCATAGTTGTTGTTGGTTCACCACGTTTTGGCCAACCGCTATGGGATAGAAATGCTGCGTCTCTTAACAGTTAAGATGAAAATTAAAGTATGACAACAACCAGAAAGATGAGGATAACAGTCTGCAAATAAAAATCAATATACAAATTATTTATCTCAAAGGATTCCAATAAAAAAAATAATAAATAATATACAATTCGGTACGAATCTTTCTGTTGAACTCAAAAATCTGCTTAAATTTTAATCTAAGGGTGTAGCATGCTCTCGTTCTGTCAACCATGACTGGGTAGAAGTTCTAAGTAATTCGCGACTGTATTTTGAGTGTCGCCCACACTGAGGGCTCATGGCATAGTGGATAAGGTGCTTGGTAAAATTCAGTTGTATGCTACACTCTCCAGTAATCGGAAGAATCTACATAATTATAATTTTTTTTTTATTTAATTAATTGGAATTCATTATTGAGATGAGTTTTATTTATTCATTTATTTATTGCAAACTATCATCTTCATCTTTTACTTGTTTCACAACCTTTCAGCTAACTATTCCTCTGGCCTTTGTCAGGTGGTAACCATGACGGGATAAGAACCCCGAATTTCCTAACTGCATCCTCAGCAAGTACTGCCTCCCATGGCTGTTATCGTCTAACCACGTTTTTGACCAACTAAGCCTCTGGTCAGCTTTGGGTAGGATTGAAACCGCTATGTTCAAACAATGCTCACCTTTGGTGCCCGTAGCACAGTTGATAGAAACGTCGAATCTACACGGTTCCAGGTAAGCTTTGTCTGAAGATAGCGGTTTCAATCCTACCCAAAGAAGGCCAGAGGATTAGTTGGCCAAAAACGTGGTGAGACGACAACTATGGAAGGCAGTAATTGCTGAGGATACAGTTAGGAGACTCAGCATTAACAAGCTGAAGAAGGCCAGAGGATTAGTTGGCCGAAATGTCATGAAACAACAACTGTAAAGATGAGGATAATAGTCCGAAAATAAAACAAAAGTTTTTTACCGTTTCTGCAGATTAAGAATTTCTGAGCAAATTCAAAATTCACACCTACCTTTTCTGTAACTGTTTCTGATTTCTTGCGCTTGCTGGCCGTGCCGTAACACAACGTCGTATTTGCTGTTGTGAGACGACTGGTGGAGCGGTTGAGCAGGTTTTAAGTTCCGATAGATCTCATCGAATGGCCGCAGTATTCCCATCATCTGCGGGCAATACGGCATACTGCCCCCGGATTGTATGCTGTTATTGCGTTTCGTTACGTCCTTTGGAAGGTACGTTTTTATCACGAGAAGGTCAATATCCATGTTGGCTTGCGTGAACGGATTTTGCTGCTGTAAAAAAGGAAAACATGCATCAAAGAAGGGTTGCTACTCAAAAACATAAACATGCATCAAAGAAGGGTTGCTACTCAAACACATAAATGTAAAAATATTTTTTTTTTATATATAAATTAAAAGTTTCTGATTGGTTTAGTTGTTTTGTTTTATGGCATATCAACCCTTTTCAGGATATTTAATGCAGAATCCAGTAATATTTGGGGAAAAAAAAATATGTTGGTGTTTGTTAAACTATAATCGACAGATCAAATTTTTGGATATGTTATTTAAAACAAAAATAATACTACTTACCTAATTGTCATCACAAAAAAAGTGATATATCCAAAAAGTACAATAATTTATTGAGTAGGACAACCGCTATTGTGTTTTTTGTAAAATATAATTTAACACTACCGTCAAAATAGTATGGCAGCCATTAGCAAGGGAGAAGCTGGCAGAAAAGGAAATAAGCCAAGTCACTTTAGGTGGAGAGGAAAAGTGATAAACTTATTTTTACAAAAAACACAATAGCAGTGATCCTACTCAATGAATTATCAAAATTTTTGGATATATTACTATTTTTGATATGACAATAAGGTAAGTAATATTATTTTTGCTTAAAACGACATATTTAGCTGAAACCACTGTCAATAGTTTTCCCCATTCTTTATCCGTGCCTAAATCAAAATGTAGCTTCCATGAGCAAAGCTTCTTTCTTAGAAGTGCACGCCTGTGGAACTCTCTTCCGTTTGCCTGTTTCCCACCTGACTACAACTTGGATGTCTTCAAGTCCAACATAAACAAATTCCTGAAAAAACCGCCCCCTTAAGTAAGACACTTTATCAAATCTCCATTACTATCGATTACTACGATACTATCCCATTGATTATTGTACATGCAATAACCCTTATCCCCGAGTGGCTTTCGGGCCTTGATAATTTGATCTGTTGATTTTTAGCTTAACAGGAACCAAAATGGCCTCAAGTTCCAGCTCATTCGACTTGTTGGTCTAGTGGTCTCCATCAATTTGCCGTTTTAATACCTCATTGTAACACAGCTTCTTATTCCAGTAACTTCTTTCCAAGAATTGCAAGATTGTGGAACTCTCTTCCTGCTCACTGTTTTCTTTCTACCTCCAGCCTTGGTTGTTTCAAGACTAAGATCAATAGCCATCTCCTGTCTTTGCAATAGTCAGCTTTCGGTTAGCTCCTTACATCAAGTGGCTTCATGTCTTGTCTTGAGCGATTTCCATAAAAAAAAAGTTGTTTATATCTTCAAATATTTATTCATGGTGTTTAGTTTGGTTGTTTTGTAGAGAAAATTTGTTGTTTTTTTGTTTCAAAGGACATGATCCAGTTTTGCGAAGGAAAATGAAAACAAAAAAGACAAACAATAAAATCAATGTTTGGTGCATTTTAGGTGAGGAAGCCGGCATCTTCAGACAGCCTGATCTGGAACCACTCAAGCAAAATAACTATTACAAAATTTTCAGGGAACATGAACTGGAATAGATACATTGAGAGTATTGCCAAGGCTGCTACGAAGAAGGTGGGCTCTCTCTACCGTGCTAGAAAACTACTTACACTTGAAAGTATCCTGTACCTCTATAAGGCTACCATTCGCCCATGTATGGAGTTGTCACATTTGGGATGGTGTATCTGCTGCTTGCCTCTCACTTCTTGACAGGGTTCAAAAGAGAGTCGCCAACATAATAGGTCCCGAACTGTCATTTAGGCTTCAGCCTCTGTCCCATCGACGAAATGCTGCATCCCTCTGACTGTTCTACAAGTACTTTAATGGTGAATGCTTTGATGAACTACAAGCACTTGTTCCCACTCGATGTGACTACCCCCGACAAACCCAACAAGCAACTAAATCTCACCCCTTTTACAGTAGAGATCCTTAGGTGTAAGAAAGCCTTCTACTCAAATAGTTTCTTCCAGAGAACTGCTAGACTTTGGAACTCCCTTCCGGGATTCTGTTCTCCCAACTGTACTGACATGCAGAAGTTCAAGTGTAATGTGAACAAACATCTTGCTACTCATCTCCCTTCATAATGCCCCTACAACTTATGTCCCCGATAGTTTTCCCCTACTTCAAAGTGGCACTGTGCCTTGTTTGGGATGAAAATTGAATAAAAAAACAATTTTTTTTTAAAAAAGCCGTTTCTTTACTACACAATCAGATTATTGTAATTGGAACGATGTTGCTGTTCTGATATGAGATGTACCTTCTTTTTAAAGTGAAGAAAAACATGCATAATAAAAGAGTTGCTGCCAAAATATATCTATGGATATTAGCATTAGATGAAACAGATTTTTATTTAGACAGCATATCACAAGGGAAGTAACTCTCTTACCTCACTTCGTGATAATGTGTAATGATAAACAGAGGTTATTTTGTTAATTAAAAAAAAACAATCCAATATGAAAAGAAAAGGGTGTTAAAGGTCAGTTTAGATTTTTTTTTTTTTTACAAAGTTTTAATTTTATGCACGATGAATCATCAGAAATGCAGAAATAAAACGACAGAGGTAGACGCAGGACGGGGTGGGGGGACAGAGAGAGGAAGAGAGAGGAAGAGACAGGGAGAGAAAGGAAGAGACAGGGAGAGAAAGGAAGAGACAGGGAGAGAAAGGAGGAGGAGGAGATAGGGAGGGAGAGAGAGGGGAAGGAAGAGAAAGGGAGGGAGAAAGAGGAAGAGATAGAGAGGGAGGAAGAGGAAGAGAAAGGGAGGGAGAAAGAGGAAGAGATAGAGAGGGAGGAAGAGGAAGATAGAGAGGGAGGGAGAGAGGAAATTAGAGAGTGAGGGAGAGAGGAAGAGATGGGGAGGGAGGGAGAGAGGAAGAGATGGGGAGGGAGAGTGAGAGAGAGGAGGAGATAGGGAGGGAGAGTGAGAGAGAGGAGGAGATAGGGAGGGAGAGTGAGAGAGAGGAGGAGATAGGGAGGGAGAGTGAGAGAGAGGAGGAGATAGGGAGGGAGAGTGAGAGAGAGGAGGAGATAGGGAGGGAGAGTGAGAGAGAGGAGGAGATAGGGAGGGAGAGTGAGAGAGAGGAGGAGATAGGGAGGGAGAGTGAGAGAGAGGAGGAGATAGGGAGGGAGAGTGAGAGAGAGGAGGAGATAGGGAGGGAGAGTGAGAGAGAGGAGGAGATAGGGAGGGAGAGTGAGAGAGAGGAGGAGATAGGGAGGGAGAGTGAGAGAGAGGAGGAGATAGGGAGGGAGAGTGAGAGAGAGAGGAGGAGATAGGGAGGGAGTGAGAGAGAGGAGGAGATAGGGAGGGAGAGTGAGAGAGAGGAGGAGATAGGGAGGGAGAGTGAGAGAGAGGAGGAGATAGGGAGGGAGAGTGAGAGAGAGGAGGAGATAGGGAGGGAGAGTGAGAGAGAGGAGGAGATAGGGAGGGAGAGTGAGAGAGAGGAGGAGATAGGGAGGGAGAGTGAGAGAGAGGAGGAGATAGGGAGGGAGAGTGAGAGAGAGGAGGAGATAGGGAGGGAGAGTGAGAGAGAGGAGGAGATAAGGAGGGAGAGTGAGAGAGAGGAGGAGATAGGGAGGGAGAGGGAGAGAGAGGAGGAGATGGGGAGGGAGAGTGAGAGAGAGGAGGAGATGGGGAGGGAGAGTGAGAGAGAGGAGGAGATGGGGAGGGAGAGTGAGAGAGAGGAGGAGATGGGGAGGGAGAGTGAGAGAGAGGAGGAGATAGGGAGGGAGAGTGAGAGAGAGGAGGAGATAGGGAGGGAGAGTGAGAGAGAGGAGGAGATGGGGAGGGAGAGTGAGAGAGAGGAGGAGATGGGGAGGGAGAGTGAGAGAGAGGAGGAGATAGGGAGGGAGAGTGAGAGAGAGGAGGAGATAGGGAGGGAGAGTGAGAGAGAGGAGGAGATAGGGAGGGAGTGTGAGAGAGAGGAGGAGATAGGGAGGGAGTGTGAGAGAGAGGAGGAGATAGGGAGGGAGTGTGAGAGAGAGGAGGAGATAGGGAGAGAGGGTGAGAGAGAGGAGGAGATAGGGAGGGAGAGTGAGAGAGAGGAGGAGATAGGGAGTGAGAGAGAGGAGGAGATAGGGAGGGAGAGTGAGAGAGGAGGAGATAGGGAGGGAGAGAGAGAGGAGGAGATAGGGATGGAGAGAGAGAGGAGGAGATAGGGAGGGAGAGAGTGGAGGAGATAGGGAGGGAGAGAGTGGAGGAGATAGGGAGGGAGAGAGTGGAGGAGATAGGGAGGGAGAGAGTGGAGGAGATAGGGAGGGAAGGAGAGAGTGGAGGAGATAGGGAGGGAAGGAGAGAGTGGAGGAGATAGGGAGGGAAGGAGAGAGTGGAGGAGATAGGGAGGGAGAGAGTGGAGGAGATAGGGAGGGAGAGAGTGGAGGAGATAGGGAGGGAGAGAGTGGAGGAGATAGGGAGGGAGAGAGTGGAGGAGATAGGGAGGGAGAGAGTGGAGGAGATAGGGAGGGAGAGAGTGGAGGAGATAGGGAGGGAGAGAGTGGAGGAGATAGGGAGGGAGAGAGTGGAGGAGATAGGGAGGGAGAGAGTGGAGGAGATAGGGAGGGAGAGAGTGGAGGAGATAGGGAGGGAGAGAGTGGAGGAGATAGGGAGGGAGAGAGTGGAGGAGATAGGGAGGGAGAGAGTGGAGGAGATAGGGAGGGAGAGAGTGGAGGAGATAGGGAGGGAGAGAGTGGAGGAGATAGGGAGGGAGAGAGTGGAGGAGATAGGGAGGGAGAGAGAGGAGGAGATAGGGAGGGAGAGAGAGGAGGAGATAGGGAGGGAGAGAGAGGAGGAGATAGGGAGGGAGAGAGAGGAGGAGATAGGGAGGGAGAGAGAGGGAGGGAGAGAGAGAGAGGAGGAGATAGGGAGGGAGAGAGAGAGAGGAGGAGATAGGGAGGGAGAGAGAGAGAGGAGGAGATAGGGAGGGAGGGAGAAAGAGAGAGAAGGAGATAGGGAGGGAGAGAGAGAGAGGAGGAGATAGGGAGTGAGGGAGGGAGAAAGAGAGGAGGAGATAGGGAGGGAGAGAGAGAGAGAGGAGGAGATAGACAGAGAGAGAGAGGAGGAGATAGACAGAGAGAGGGAGAGGAGGAGATAGAGAGGGAGAGAGAGGAGGAGATATGAGGGGAGAGAGAGGAGGAGATATGAGGGGAGAGAGAGGAGGAGATATGAGGGGAGAGAGAGGAAGAGATATGGAGGTAGAGGAAGAGACAAGGTAGGAAGGGAGAGATAGGAAAGGAGAGAGGTAGACAGAGAGAGAGAGAGAGAGAGAGAAATAGAGACGTCTTTGGTGTTAGTCTTTTAAGGCGCACGTGTAACGTAAGATACGGTTCTTTATTCAAAACGTGCAAAAGTTTCATTCGATGATGTTATTTGAAATTTGCTTAATACAAGATTTTTTGCTTTGTTGGAAGGCATTTCAATTTAAATTTGAGCAGGAGAAATTACCTTGATGGGAAGAGATTCTCCAAATGGCTGATGGTGGTACAATCCCATTTTTTGTACAACAAGACAATCCAAGACATGAGCTCGGGCGTTCTGCCAATGAACCATATTTCTAAGAAGCTTTTTGAAGCCAGTTGTCATGTCACCAGCGACATTATACGAATAGAATGTTATCTGCAAGAAAGAAATGTATGCATCAGAACATGTCATGGGGGGGGGGGTGTACACACGCACACAAATATTATTTATTATTTTTATTTTACTTATGAAACAGTAATCTACGAACATGCATGTTTCGAGATCATATCCCTTGTCATCGTAGTTTGACAGTTTCTAGGAATCAAACTTGAGACCATATGTATTATAGTCTGGAGCGTTAACCGTTATGCAAGAAAGTCCGAGATCATTTTACATGTTATTTTTATCGCTTTATAACTTATGTAGATTCTTTTGTTGATTTTTAAACATTAACACAGTTAAATAAGCGTCTTCAACCTTGAAGATTTGTTTCGTTAGAGAATCAACCATATTTTGTTTGGACGTAAACAAATATTATTTATTATTTTATTTTACTTAGACAGTAAAATAAAATAAATATGTTTACATCCAAAAATATGGGCGATTTTTTTTTTTTTATTACATTTTCACCCCAAACAAGGCACATTGTCACTTTTATGTAGGGGGCTACTATCAGGGGCATAAGCTAAAGGGGTACTATGTGGGGAGTTGGGCAGCAAGATGTCGGTTCACGTTACACTTAAACTTCTGCATGTCAGTACAGTTAGGGAAGCAGGGACCTGGAATGGAATTCCAGAGTCTAGCGGTTCTGGGGAAGAAACTACTGGAGTAGAAAGATATTTTACATCTAGGGATCTCTACTGTGTGGAGGTGGGATTTAACTGTCTGTTGGGTTTGTCGAGGGTGTCTACATCGTGGGGGCACAAGTTCTGCAGTTCGTCAGAGCATTCACCATTAAAATACTTGTAGAACAGGCAGAGGGATGCAACGTTTTATTGATGGGATAGAGGCTGAAGCTTAGATGCCAGTTCAGAGCCTATCAGATCGGCGACTCTCTAGGAGTGAGAGACTAGCAGCAGATGCACCAGCCCAAATGTGACAACAATACTCCATACATGGGCGAATGGTGGCCTTATAGAGATACAGGATACTTTCAGGTGTCAGTAGTTTTCTAGCACGGTAGAGAGAGCCTACCTTTTTCGCAGCGGACCTACTGGCAAAACAGTACGGCAGCCATTAGCAAAGGAGAAGCTGGCAGAAAAGGAAATAAGCCAGAAGAAACTACTGGAGTAGAAGGCTCTCTTACATCTAGGGATCTCAACTGCGAAGGGGTGGGATTTTTCTGCTTGTCGGGTTTGTCAAGGGTATTTACGTTGAGGGGGTACAAGTGCTTGCAGTTTGTCAGAGCATTCACCGTTAAAGTACTTGTAGAACAGGCAGAAGGATGCAACATTTCGTCGATGGGGCAGAGGCTGAAGCTTAGATGACAGTTCAGGACCTATCAGGTTGGTGACTTTCTTTTGAACCTTGTCCAGGAGCGAGAGACTAGTAGCAGATGCCCCATCCCAAATATGACGACAATACTCCATACATGGGTGAAAAAAATCTTCAACGTTGAATACGTTTATTAATGGTATAATCATTTAAAAATCAACAAAAAAAAAAATATATACATATATATATATGTATAACCTCTGGCCTTGATGGAGGGGAGACTAAAACTTGCTGATATGGTTTCAAATGATCTGAAATAGTAACAACGGGAGACTTAATTCCAAATACTTCTCATATGTTATATCTGGTTCTCAAAAAATTGTTTTGAAAACCAAATGTTGTTTAGTGGTACATAAACTTTATTACGTCGCCTGACGAGGACTTTTGATCCTTACGGACCAATTGTCTGAAACATTAGTGTTGAAGATGCCCCTCCATAGGATTAACGGACTATCTCATGACATGACTTCCGGTATCGAGTACCGGTGCCTGGCAGTCTGAGATTGGTACACGACGAAGCAGGTCGTGTGCAAACGCCCACAGTTGAGAAATGGTATTCTCAACTCGCTTTGCTTGTAATATGAATGTGAATACATGTTTCGTTTCCTCAAAAATCCTGTGTTTCCTTTGTTTATTACCATTTAACCACAAAACAATTAGCATGTTCGGTGTAGCAACTATGTAATATTTGCCTATATAAATAAAAATATTATATATATATATATATATATATATATATATATATATATGAGCAAACAGTTAATAAAACATGTTTAAAAAACACTTTGAAATGAGTTAAAAACATATTTAATCTGAAAAGGAAACACTAGATAAGTGAATAGTCCTTAATCCGCGGAGTTTCGAAGAAATACTTTCCTTCTCATCAGAGGGTAGGAATTAGCAAAATGCAGGATCGGATTTTGCATGCAAAAGTATTTGATGAAACAACAAGTAAGTCAAAGATCTTACTTGAAAACAAAAAAAAGTGAAGCAGAGGGAATATGGTAAAGAAAAAGGTGATTACACACGAATGGATAGTCTGGTGGAAGATAAATAATCCAGTGACGGTAAAATCCAAATATATAACTTCAAGAAAGTTAAATGAATTTCTATATGCACAAGTAAAATCCAAGGAAATCCCGTAATTGGAAGAAGATGGACCATAATAATCCTAAGGTAAACATCCATGGAAAAATTCACAAAAATGTGTACAAGGAAAAAAGGAAAAAATTCCAATAATATTAATAAAAGAAAAATAAGATATGCTTTTCACTCTACTGCCGAGACATAAATTTTTATTATATATATATATATATATATATATATATAATTCAATCGAGAATTGACTGCGTAATAATAAATGCGAAATCTGCATGAATTAAAACATATTTAAGCAAATGCCGTGCTCCCCCTCCTCCCCAGTATATAAATAAAATAATAAAAAGAAAAGGGGGGGGTTAACTTACCGTTTTATCGTTGATGAGTAAAAGCAGTAGATGCTGTCTTGGCACAAACAGAGGGTGGCATTTATCGGTTGGACTATTCTCGATATTCGTGCTGGAACCACTTGGAAGGTAGGGGCTGAAGCGCAGTTCTCTATGAGACACTAACAAAAAAATTTTTTAAATAGCACAAAGTGCTCAATACATATGTAGAGCTTTTATTCCTTTTTTTTTTTTTTTTTTCATTTCCTTCATCTTTTTATTTTAGGGGGTGGGACATCCAACCAGATGTCTGACATTGACCACTATTTTATAGAGTCCAACAACCAAGAGATCTTTTATGCATTCTAGTCGTCCCTCTCAGTGCAATCTTTTGTATCTCACTTGCACTTGGTTCACCGGGTATACTTGCTAAGTACTTATGACTAATCTATCTTAAAATTTATAATTTATAAATTAATAGCTATTATTATTATTATTTTTATTATTATTATTATTATATTATCTGATATTTTACCATTATTTTCTATTTTATTTTATTATCTATTTTTTTTTTTACATAGGCATCACCATTTATCAAGGCCAAGAGGCCACTCGAAAATAAGGGTTAAAGAGTGTACAGTAGAAATTGGACAATATAGAAACCGTTAATAATGGAGATTCGGTAAATTTGTTAACTTATATGGAACGGCTCATCAAAAACTTGTTTATGTTAGACTTAAAGACAACCATATTGCAGTCAGCTGGAAAGCAGAAAAACGGAAGACAATTCCATAGGCGTGCAGTTCTTAGAAAGAAGCTTTGTTCATGGAGTCTACGCTTAGGTTACTTTCTATTTCACTTTGAATTTATATGTTATTATTTTTATTAATGTAAGTTCTATAAATATAATAATTACTAATTTAAAAAATATTTTTAATCACTTCCAATAGGATTCATTTATTATAACAAATTCAACTATTAAATAATTAGTGGTTATCTCCCTTTGACAGTTAAATCCTTTATTTTTCTATTTGAATAAAATTATCTCCCTTTGTAATTGGAATATTTCAGCTGATTTTAAATTTAACGTCAGTAACGATTTTAACTGTTAATATTATTCCATTGGCGTCTCCTTTTAAAGTGTGTATATATCAACATTTTCACGCATTCACAAACTACATTTACCATCCCAATGAATGCATTGACCCTTCCACCAGATTTTATCTTATTTTATTTTCATTTTATCTTACTTTGTTTAACAACATCAAAAAAGTAACTGCTTTCCTTTATATTTTAAATATTTTCAATATACATCTGCCTTACCTTAAAAATGCTAGGTTTATTTTTGGTGTCTTTAGAAAAAAAAAAAAAAAACACCCAATATTTTTGCTGATGAGGAGACTTTGTTTAAAAATACTATATGATAAAATTGTTGTCCAAGAATTAATGTCTATCTCAATAAAAACATTGTTTCCGAAACGATCGTACAATTTATTGATTTGGTTTGTCCTTCCTTATGAAACCGATTTTTAATTTTAATTATAAATTATCAATCATCTTACTCAATATATATATATATATATATATATGGCTACTTCATTTAGTAACATAAATTAATATATGAAAGTATAATTTTAGGCGTAAACTTTAAGTATTTATTTCAACAGTGCTCAATACATAGGTAGATCTACATAGTAAGTTATAACAATATATATGGCAAAATTAAATTTAAAATTAATAGAAAATAAATAAATAAAATAAACATACATATACATAAATAATCATATATATATATATATATATATATACATATATAACTAATATAATATAAAAAAAACAATAAACAAACAAAAGTAAAAAAAAAAAAAACACACACACACTTAACTACACCTAGGTTTAAAAATAGGTATCTACGCTCCCCGCTAAAATAAAAAGGAAGGGCTGAACCGGAGGTCAACTGGGCCTTTGTCCTGTAAGTGCCTGCTCATTGGCTGATTAGAACGGGGGCAGTGGAAACTAGAAAGCTGATTGGCTAATTAAAAACTCAATAGAACGTGTATATATAAAAACGCGAAACTAGCATGACTTCTCGCATAAGCCTGATGAATCCTAGCATGGGTGAAATGCAGAATATCCTATGTAACTTAATTGCCATATATATTTTATAACTAACTAACTAACTATATATATATATATATGTATATATATATATATATATATACACACACATAAATAACTTCTAATAATAATTAAAAAAAAATGATTTGTGCTTGTTTCATTTTTAATTTAAAAATTCTAAAGAATCGGTTTGGAATCAAAAATTAAACTATAATTCTTCCGATTTCAATACCCCAAACAGTTCTGATTTTTCTGATTCCGATTAATCGTCCCAACACTAACATGAGGAAGATCGAAGGATCGGTCGAAAATTATGTGCTTTTGAAGGAAACATTCTTGTTTTTTTTCAAAAGACTTTTTGTATTCCTACACGTCAACACACAGGAAATAGATACAGAAAAGATATAAACATTCATATATTTTCCGTATTGATTTTTTATTTATACATATTTTTATATATATATATATATATATATATATATATATATATATATATATATACACTCACACACAAATATATATAATTAAGTTTAAACATATTGAACTAAAAAAAAAACAATATATTTTTCAATAGTTCTCAATACATATGTAGAGCATTTATGAGTGAACATGTAAAAATCAGAAAACCCCAATGTGGACCAATCTACATTTTAATAATGTTACTCATTTCAGCAGAGATTCAACTTATTTTAACGATTTTATTCATTTAATAATAAAAATTATCTAAAATTTAATGCCCTAACATTTTAAAATTATTTTACAAAATAATTTTTTCAATGAGGCGACATAACTCCTATTCGCCTTCTTGAAAAAGTTACAAAGATGCTCTAAGAATAATATTAAAAATAAATAACAGATGTGAAAAATTGCCTTACCTCTGCTGGTATGACTTGAAGGACTGTCGTCTGGACAGTCTCTACCATCGTAGTGGTCAACGCAGGACGACCACTGCTCCACGTTACGTCCAACCACCACAAACTGTTGTTTCTTACCAGGAGGCACTTTGTTGTTCCAATCCACCTCAAATGATGTGTCCATGCTTCCCCGCTTTGACTAAAGTAAAACCAAAACAAAAAAAAAAAAAAAAAAAATGAAGCTAAACTAAAATTTTGCAGAAAAATGAATTTTTTTTTTAATTAAAAAATATTTCAGGTAAATTATTTTTTGCAAAAGACACAAAAAAATTAAAGCAGAAAGAGTACAAAAAATTCAGCACAATATAATTTTGCAGAAAAATGATTTTTTTTTAAATTAATAATAATATTTCAGGTTAATTATTTTTTGCAAAAGACCAAAAAAAAATTAAAGCAAAAAAGTACAAAAAATTAAACAAAATAAAATTTAGCAAAAAAAGGATTTTTTTTTTTTAAATTAAAAAAAAATGAAGCTAAACTAAAATTTTGCAGAAAAATGAATTTTTTTTTTAATTAAAAAATATATAACATGTTTATTCCATTCGAAATAACAAGCAATATTAAATGCTACTGGAGAACAAGAAGAAAATGGCCTCGATGCGTCTTTATATCTTTGAAGTCTCGATAATCACTCCAAAATAAGAAATAAGACAAAATAGTGGTAAAAACCCACCCAATAAATATCATGGTAACATTTATTAAGTGGGTTTCTACTATCATTTTTATTTATTTATTATTTTGGAGTGATTATCGAGACTGCAAAGACATTGCAGCCATTTTCTCTTGTTCTTTGGTAACGCTCAATATTACTTGTTTTTGAACCGAATACACATTTTACCTTAAATAAAAACCCTAAAAACTTACCCAGTAAGGCAGAAAAATAATCAAATCTGATAACATTTATTTATTATACACTGCTGATCCAAAATTTCAGATAACATCAAAATCTTTAGAAAGAAACCTTTTTTTAAGGATAGATTTTAAACTCTTCCGACTTAAGGTTACTAATACTACAATCTAAAAGCTTATGGAAACAAAAAACCTAATTTAATAAAAATTTAAATTTTAACAATAAATCTTTGAAATGTAGCTTTTTTTTTTTTCATAACCTTTTAAACTGTATTGGTAACCTTAAGTCGGAAGAGTTTAAAATATATCCATAAAAAAAAAAGTGTTTTTTTTAAGATTTTTAAGGGGTCTTTAATTTTTGATCAGCAGTGTATATTTGTTATTTGAACGTGGATTGTAGTAAAAACCAATAATCAATTAAAAACATGCAATCAATAAAAAAAAACAGAAATTTTTGAACATCAAACATCCTTCAAACTTTTGAAAAAAAACAAAACATGTCGACAACAGACATTTTTCAAACTTTTGAAAAAAAAACAAAACATGTCGACAACAGACATTTTTCAAACTTTTGAAAAAAAAACAAAACATGTCGACAACAGACATTTTTCAAACTTTTGAAAAAAAAACAAAACATGTCGACAACAGACATTTTTCAAACTTTTGAAAAAAAAACAAAACATGTCGACAACAGACATTTTTCAAACTTTTGAAAAAAAAACAAAACATGTCGACAACAGACATTTTTCAAACTTTTGAAAAAAAAACAAAACATGTCGACAACAGACATTTTTCAAACTTTTGAAAAAAAACAAAACATGTCGACAACAGACATTTTTCAAACTTTTGAAAAAAAAACAAAACATGTCGACAACAGACATTTTTCAAACTTTTGAAAAAAAAAAAAACATGTCAACAACAAACATTTTTCAAACTTTTGAAAAAAAACAAAACATGTCGACAACAGACATTTTTCAAACTTTTGAAAAAAAAACAAAACATGTCGACAACAGACATTTTTCAAACTTTTGAAAAAAAAACAAAACATGTCGACAACAGACATTTTTCAAACTTTTGAAAAAAAAAAAAACATGTCGACAACAGACATTTTTCAAACTTTTGAAAAAAAACAAAACATGTCGACAACAGACATTTTTCAAACTTTTGAAAAAAAAACAAAACATGTCGACAACAGACATTTTTCAAACTTTTGAAAAAAAACAAAACATGTCAACAACAAACATTTTTCAAACTTTTGAAAAAAAACAAAACATGTCGACAACAGACATTTTTCAAACTTTTGAAAAAAAAAAAAAACATGTCGACAACAGACATTTTTCAAACTTTTGAAAAAAAAACAAAACATGTCGACAACAGACATTTTTCAAACTTTTGAAAAAAAAAAAACATGTCAACAATAGACATTTTGCAAACTTTTGAAAAAAAAAACATGTTAACAATAAGTTCATAAAAGTACTGGTTGATGGGCAGAAATCAGAAGCTCACAGTATTAATGCTGAAGTCCCTCAAGAGTCCATCCTGGACCCCAACTCACTTCCTAATCTACATCAATGATCTCCCAAAAAACAGCCTTAGATCATTCATAGACATTTATGCTGACGACACTACCATCTATGGCAACACATCAAATGCCGTAAATAACCAAGTTTTCTCTGATTTTCTCACCTCCAATCTTGAGCACATGGTACAATGGGTAAAGAGGTGGCTGGTTACTTTTAATGCATCTAAAACCAAGCTTCTATCTTTACATCATGCTCTGATCCCCATTTGGCATCAATTGAAATGAATGGCTCTTGTCTTGGGGAGGCTCCATGTTTTGACAAGCTTCTGGGCATGACGTTTAATCCTGATCTGAAATGGAACATGTACATCAAATCTGTTGCCAAGGTCGCTGGGAAAATGGTGGGATCCTTCTACCGTTCCAGTAGATATCTCCCTGCTGATGCCATTTTTTATCTATATAAAAGCCAAGTACATCCAAGGATGGAGTACTGCTGCCACATCTGGGCAGAAGCTGCTAAAAACAGCCTATCCTGCCTGGACAGAGTACAAAATAGACTTCATAACTTAGTGGGGGATGCCCTTTTCTCTTCCCTGCAAAACTTTCATGAAAAACACTCGTCTATCTGAAACCACTGTCAATAATTTCACCCACTCTTTATCTGTGCCTAAACCAAAATGTAGATTCCATGAACAAAGAACAAAGCTTCTTATTTAGAGCTGCACGCCTGTGGAACTCTGTTCCATTTTCCTGCTTTCCAGCTGACTACAATTTGGTCGTCTTCAAGTCCAGTATAAACAAATTCTTGAGGAGCCGTCCCCTTAAGTAATCCAATTTACCAAATTTCCACTTCTAACGATTTGTACCATTGACTACTGTACACTTAATAACCCTTATCCTAGAGTGGTGACTCCTATGTACAAAAAAAAAATAATTCACAAGTTTGATAAGATGCATGATGCATCTCAAGAATTTCCAAATTTATGTCAGCCTAAATATTGTGAAAAATAACATGAAAAAAATAAATAAAAATAAATAAATTTAAAAAAATAAATTTTTTAAATTTATTTTTTTAAATTTATTTTTAATTATTATTAAAAAAATTTTTTAATTTATTTTTAATTATTTTTAATAAATTAAAAAAAAAAAAAATATCCGCACACAACAAATCAAACAAAAAAAGTAGGGAGAGGAGATATCAACAAGACAAATTCTTGAAATATTAAAAACATAAATAAATAAATAAATAAAATTAAATAAATGCACACAAACTTGTGAAACCCGAAAAATTTAACTCCCCCTATTCCTCCCAACTGGTGAATTTTCCAACAACAACAAATTCAAATGAAAAAAAAAAAAAAAAAATTCCAACAACACAAATTTTGCAAAAAAAAAAAAAAAAAAAAAAAAAAATGCAAACTATAACAACTAATATTTTTCAAGAGTTCTTGCAGTAAAAGAATTTATTTATTCATTTATTTTTTTTTTGCTGAGATAAAATACGAGTTACAATGGATTTGTTTCATTAAGTTGTTCTGATAACTATGTTGAATAATAAAAGAATTAAACTCCTTGAATTCTTTTCAGAGCATCTCAGCCTAAGTTATCATAAGAGAGTTCAACTAAAACATTTCAAAAGTTCAATAAATTGCATGATGCACCTCAAGAAGGTCCAAATTTGTGTGGAAATACTGTGAAGAATGACAAGAGAAAAAAAGAATAGCCGCACACAACAGATCAAACTAAAAAAAGTTAGGAGAGGGGATATAAACAACACAAATTCAAAAAAAAAAAAAAAAAAAATTAGCAGCACGCAACAAATCAAACAAAAAAGTGGGGAGAGGGGATATCAAAAACACAAATTAAAAAAAAATAGCCGCATACAATAAATCAAACTAAAAAATTGGGGAGAGGGGATATCAAAAACACAAATTCAAATTTAAAAAAAAAAAAATAGCCGCATTAAACAAATCAAACTAAAAAACGTGGAGAGAGGGGATATAAACAACACAAATTCAAAAAAAAAAAAAAAAAAAATAGCAGTCCGCAACAAATCAAACAAAAAAAGGTGGAGAAGGGATATCAAAAACACAAATTCAAATTAAAAAAAAAAAAAATTAGCAGCACACAACGAATCAAACTAAAAAAGTGGGGAGAGGGATATCAACAACACAAATTTTTGAAATATTTGAACAAACTTAAATTAAATTGCACGCAAACTCGTGAAATCCAAAAAATTTGAACCCTAAAATGGTGGATTTTCCAAGAACACAAATTCAAATTTTAGAAAAAAAAAAATTTTGCCACACACAACAAATCAAACCAAAAAAAGGGGGAAGGGGCGATATAAACAACACAAATTTTTTAAATATTTAAAAAAAATTAAAATGCACACAAACTCATGAAACCCAAAATATTACTCCCCCCCTCGATAATGAATTTTCCAACAACAACAAATTCAAATTAAAAAAAGAAAAGTAACTGCACGCAATAAATCAAACCAAAAAAAGGTGAAGTGGATCTCAACAACACAAATTTTTGAAAGATTTGAAAAAATAAAATTAAAATGTACGCAAACGTGTGAAAACCCCCAAATATTAAACCCAGACAACCAACTCCTCATAGTCCCCCATAAAAGGGTGGATTTTTCTAACACAAATTTTCTGAATTAAAAAAAAAAAAAAAAATGTGAACATATAACTAATAATTTTCAAGGTTTTGTGCAGTAAAATTTTTTTTTCTATTTTTGTTTCGTTAGATTGTTGAGATGAAATAGTAACTAAAATTAATTTCATTATTGCTTTTTACTAGAATAACAAACGAATTTTATTAGCTTTTTGGAACCTCTCGGCTTAAGATATTATAAAATAGACGTGTCTCCTGTTATCTATTATCGGTCATACATGCCACATGCTTGATTCAAGGCTCTCAAAACGGCCCCTTTATGGTGAGTTGTACAAAGGATAAAGATTCACAGGTGGACAGCGGAAACGGTTCAAGGACTGTCTTAAGGTCTCCCTCAAACAGTTAAATTTGTATCCTACAAGTGGTAGAAGAAGAATGACCTACACCGATAGCCTGCTACAGAATACAGGATTAGAAAGTGTTTGGGACCTGCAAACTGTCATGCCAGATCGAGAAAACTGGAGAAGTTGTGTAGATTCGGTGGTCAAGTGTCCTGAAAGACGACGGAGACGAGAGATTGTATCCTAACTCCATGGGAAAAACTAACCTAAAACAGATGTTCCTGGCATGCCACAACTCACGAAGGAGCTACAATTGCTAAATCCACACGCAATGGAGAACGCAAGAGGAAATGTGACATTAGGAAAGACAGAGTAATCAACACCTCTGATGCAGAAGAATCATCCCGAAGGTGTCCAGCGTGCGAGTAAACACTTCAAGTTTTACAATATCTTTTTTTTTTATTAAATTGTTAGGTGAAAGTAAAGAATAGTTACAAAATACCCTCCCCATGTTAAAAATGGCTTTCTAAACAGTAACGTTATTATTTCAGCACGGTAAGATTAGTGCATAAGTACCACAAAAAATACTATAAAAAAAATTAAAAAACAAAAGATATCATTTGCCAATTGTTGGCCACAGCGATTTCATTAGCTTTTAAAAATTCATTTAGTTTTCATTAACATAAGACGGTGTTAATGGTTTCATGAGATGACAGCTTAGATTCATTTGGGCTGAAAAGAGTTGTCTCCCTCGACTCGTCTTGATAAATCAGTCTTGCTTACATTAATGTACGAACCATGTTGCAGGAGTGCCAGCTTTGTTAGGCAGGTCATATATGCCGCACAGTCACAAAGCAGATCCTTTATGATGAGCTGTTCAAAAGAAAATGAACCGCAGAACGACAGCAGAAAGAGTTCAAGGACTGTCTGAAGGTTTCCCTCAAACAGTTTGGTTTGTATTCTAACTTGTGGAAAAAACTAACCCAATTCAGATATTCCTAGTGTACCACAAGCCACAAAAGGGTTACAATTGCTGAGTCCACATGAAATGAAGAACGCAAGAGAAAACATGACATTAGAAAAAGCTGAGCAGTCAACACCTCTGATGCAGAATTATCCCAAAAGTGTCCAACATGCGGGAAATACTTCAGAGCTCAAATCGGTCTAACAAACCATCTCCGCACGCACAGAACAATTGCATGATCATCTTCACAAGCGATGGACAAACAGCATTATATAGATAAGTGCTAAATGTAGGTGCTTATAGATTGAGTAAAATATTTTTTTTTTTAGGGGTAGAGGTGTATTTTTCTGAATTATGAAGTAGAATTACCTCCTCTTAACGGGTCAGTTCAATTCTGAAAGCTGAACTCGATTCACCTTTGAATAAGTGGTGCTTCTTCAGTATTAGGACGAAATTCAAAAATATTGAATTAAAATTAAAACAAATGGTATCTACTTAATTGTCATGTCGAAATCAGTAACATATCCAAAAATTATAGAAAAACGATAAAGTAGAAAATGAATTATTAATGAAAATAGTTTTCGAATGAAAATTGCAAGTTTACTTAAATAATAAACAGGAGTGTTTGCATGGTAGCAGGGGAGATAACTGCCGTCCGTTGTTGGAATTCCTGAAAAGTCTTTGAAAACTTTTTAATTAATAATTAATTTTATCGTTTTTTTTTTTTTGTTTGTTTTTTATATTTTCCTAATTTCTGGATTATAATTACATAGATACCATTGGTTTTAATTAAGATTCAATTTTTTGATTGTGTTCCTACCAGAGGGAGATGCAAATGATGCGTTACTTCCCTTGTGTGTATGCTACACGTGGACAACAAATATGGCTGATCCTTGTATTATGAAATCATGAAAGTACGCGTTTTATGTCACAATGATTGACTGTCTACTTGACGCTGGCCTTCCTTTACCTCCACCCACCATGATATTAAGATATTTTGGTTTCTCTTTTGACTTGGGGTATGTATAATTTGAAATTTTATAACGATTATCATTACTTTTATTTTTATTATTGATATTATTTGTATTACTTGTTTTTTTCTTTTGATATATTTATTTATCTTCATTTTATTCCCTCTGTTCTTTTTTCTTCTTTTTCACCTATATTAAATACAGTTACCTTAGTTTACTTTCAAATATCACGTGACGTAACCTCCTGATTAATTTTGTGCTGGAAACTTTGTTCCAATTTTCATTGCAGACTCGACTTTTGTATAAGCAGTATCGCCTGAAGAGGTCTCTAGTTACTTGCAACTGGCTGACCGAAACATGCTCATGACTGTGTAGGGACATATTAATGCTTACGTAAAAACAAATAAAAACTATACATATGTAATTATAATTCAATAATAATCATTCTAGTGTTTCATGCTTATGCGATCATCAGTGTAGGAGTTCACAATTCTCGCCAGTCGGGAGATTCAAACCCAGCCACAAAGCTACCTTTGACTCCATTTGCTAAGCCTTTACCTCCAGCCCACCAAACAATTGTCACGAGAATGAAGGAGATTAACAACTAATAAACGCACAATTCGGACACAGACATTAGACAATCCAGAGTTTTGGAACGACGCAAATTGTAAATGTTGCATAAACGCTGATTGACTGCCTCTTAATGTGTCGCCTACGATCTAATGACATCATATTTCTGAAAAGAAAATTATTCCGAATTACTAAAATGCATTGTACGGCACAATCACGTTGACACACCGGTTCTCACCAGATCACCGAAGTTAAGCAACGTTGAGCCTGACTAGTACCAGATGGGCGACCATTTGGGAAGGCTAGGCGCCGTATGTTACTTCTGGGAAGGTTGGGTGTGAAGCCAGCACCCTCACCCCCCAAAAAAGAACTTGCTGCAAATGCATCAAGAAAAGTTGTGGATGTCCTACGCCCCTCCGAGGGCTCAAGGCTATGCATGGACGGACTAAAATGCATTTTATTTTTTAGAATCCTTTGAGATGAGGCTCCATACTACGAGTATTTATTTATTTTTTTTGCGGACTGTTACCCACGCTGGATAGAGGCGTTTAGTCTCTACCGTTCCAGGTGAGCATTGTCTGAAGATGGTGGTTTTAATGCTACCCAAAGCAGGCCAGAGGATTAGTTAGCCAAAACGTGGTGAGAAAACAACTATGGAAGGCAGTAATTACTGAGGATACAGTTAAGAGACTCAGCATTCTTATCCTGTCATGGTTAACCACCTGAAGAAGGCCAGAGGATGAGTTGGCCGAAAGGTGGTGAAACAACAACTCTGAAGATGAGGATTCTGCGAATAAATATACAAATTACTCATCTCAACGGATTCCAATAAAAAAAAATAATATATAATGCTTATACGTATAACATTAATTTTAGAGGCATTGATACAGTTAAAAGACTCAGCATTTCTATTCCATTGTGGTTAACCACCTGAAGAAGGCCAGAGGATAAGTTGGCTGAAACGTGATGAAACAAAACCAACAACTATGAAGAGGAGGATAACAGTCCGCAAAAAAAAGAAGTAAATACTAAAATGCACTTTTGTATAAATCATTGGATATGTTCTAAAGTATTATTACAAACAAAATAAACAAATAAATGAAATCCAATATGGCGACATAAGACGTTTCTCCACTTGTGCTTTGGATTCAATAATTATGAGGGTTGGGGGTGCCTATAAACAATAAATTTTCTTTTTTTTTTTTTTTTTTCAAACTTTATATATCTGTCATGGTTTTAACCAAAAAAAAAAAAAAAAACGCTGATCAAAAAAAGATCCCAATTCCAAACATAATCACCCTAGCCGACAACCCCTTTGATGTGAATAATTATTCTGTGGAACACTGTAACAGTACAATTCCCACTAGGATAATATTGACAACTTTCCCAGCTTCAATTCAATACGACACATGAATATAAACCTCAAACAGATGACTCTCTACAGTACAAACACAAATCAAAAATGACGACCAGCGCTGCAAGCTACTTTGTCTACAACTATGGACGACAACAAATACAGAGGGTTATTTTAACAAGAGGCAGTCCAGCCCAGCTTGTCAGGCAGCGAGAGTCACTCCTACCAGCAGCTCAACCAACGCATCACAAGCAGCAGCCGAACCACTACAGAACGGGCTAGGCTACCTCCTCAGACAGCACCGAGCCCAGCAGTAGCAGCAGCCACTTGTCGCCAACTCAGTAGCTGAACCCAGTAGCATTAGCAGCAGCAGCAGCCACTCGCTGTCAACTAACTCGATTTCCAGCAGCCCAACATCTCAAGTCAGCGAATATTTCCTGTAGTCACCATTAGTCCAAACATGAGCTTGACTCCAACCCTCAGCCTAAGACCTCCTACTTCCATTCAGTTCCTTGTTAGGAAATAAAGCTGGAAGGATTTATATCCGTTCCCGACGGACCTACTGCGTTTGTCATTTCTTCTTGGCCATCGTCATTTTTCATTTTTTTCTCACCTGTGTCATCTTTTAGTTGTAAGGTCGATTGCCACCAACATTCGGCCTCAAAACATTTCTCCATTTCTTTTTTTTTTTTAATCTATTTTCTTTTCCAATTTTTTTGTTTTTTGTTTATTCCATATAAGAAACTTTGCAGCAGTTTGTTTCCTTTTTTTCGGGGGGGGGGGGGATACATCCATTCCTCTCTGGGAAGTCAATTATTCAACAAAACATGTAAGACATACTATAAAGAAAATTCAAGCATTTGTATAAAAAAGACGGTGCTTGTTCAGAAAGAGGCGACATCAATTTTTTTTTTTTAATATGTTGTTTTAAGCAAAACAATATTTTGTACGTAATTGTCATGTCGAAAATAGTAATATATCCAAAAATTATGAAAATTCATCGAGTAGAACATCTGCTATTGTATTTGTAGTATAAAAAAAAATAATCTATCACTATGGGCAACAAATATTGCACTCCATGAACAAGTAATCTAAAATATTTGTTTCGAGTTATCTCCCCTGTGTGTGAACTCTTCATTGTTTACTTTATAATGTCTAAGAAAAAATGCAAATTCTGTAAAAATTACTTTTAACTATGAATAACTTTCTACTCAATGAACTTTCATAATTTTTGGATATATTACTATTTCCGATATAACAATTAAGTAAGTAACATTGTTTTTGCTTAAAATGACATTTAAAAAAAATAATATCTATCTATATATATATATATATATATATATATATATATATATATATATATATATATATATATATATATATCAATCTGTCGCCTCTTTCTCAAAAATCACCAAAAAAACTAAAAACTTATGAATGTAAATTAACTACATCTTTTGGTTTTTGGAATGAGGACTACAGTATTGACTTTGACAATGCTCGATACGTAAATAGAGCTAGGTAGTAAGTTTTGAAAATATACTTATGGCAATCAAGCTACATAGAATTTTCCACGTTTTATCCTGTAACGAACCCTCACAAGGATGAAACACGGAAAATTCTGGGTAGCTTAATTGCCAAAACGTACTATATATATATATATATATATATTTGTGGAAATATGATTTTTTTTCTCAATTATATTTCACTTATTTTATATACTAATCCATAATGTATGAAGTTCAATGTAATTACAGAGCATATAACAAACAAATGACAAAAGTCCATATTCCAAATTTCATGATGTTGACCATCTTACAATTTATTCCTTTACGTTGACATTTACAATTCTTCACAGCAATTATTTCGTAGCGCAAAATCATTCACTTAATTATTATATCTAATCAATCAATGAATCTATTTTGCCCTTAACTCACCAGCAAAATAGAACCTACAAAAAGAAAAAGAAAATGCATTTGGGCATGATTACAAAATCCAATAATTGGAAGAGAAGTTGCAATTACCTTTCATTTTATCTTTTATTACGCCATTTTATATAAATAGTAAAGGTCATGCCTCAAGTAATACTAGATGAATTCTTGTTAGACTGAAACAGTAGATTTATTGTCATGACTAATGATAATTTTGTTTACCTGAATTGAATAAAATAATGTCTTGCTCTTTTTATTGAGCACTATTCACGACCTTGTGAAATTCAATGGTTTTTACTTTTGAGTATTTTTAACCTTGAACATATATATATATATATATATATATATATAAGCTCTACACTTAAAGAGTGGAAAAATGGTCAGTTTATTCTATAACTATTGTGTGAAAACAACAACAAACAAAAATTTAGGGTTTTACTATTATAAATTGATTCTTTGTCGTTTAAAAGAAACTATTTTGCTATTTTGCATGTCCCCTAAAAATACGAACAGCAAATGATTTTGCCCATCAGCATTTAAATTTTTTTTTCTTTTTTATAAAAGAAAGAGAAAAATAAATGTGTAAAAAATTAAGAGTGCAAACCCTGCAGAGACAAGCACAATAAACCTGGTCTCTGCAAAATAAACCTGGTACCTTATTTTGCAGAGACCAGCAAAATAAATATGGTACCTTATTTTGCAGACCAGCAAAATAAACCTAGTACCTTATTTTGCAGAGACCAACAAAATAAATATGGTACCTTATTTTCCAGAGACCAACAAAATAAACATGGTACCTCATTTTGTAGACCAGCAAAATAAATATGGTACCTCATTTTGCAGACCAACAAAATACAGTACCTTATTTTTGCAGAGACCAGCAAAATAAATATGGTGCCTCATTTTGCAGAGACCAACAAAATAAACATGGTACCTCATTTTGTAGACCAGCAAAATAAATATGGTACCTCATTTTGCAAAGACCAACAAAATAAACATGGTACCTCATTTTGTAGACCAGCAAAATAAATATGGTACCTCATTTTGCAGACCAACAAAATACAGTACCTTATTTTTGCAGAGACCAGCAAAATAAATATGGTACCTCATTTTGCAGAGACCAGCAAAATAATTTCGGTGTCCGTATTTCGCCAAGACCAGTAAAATAGTCTCTTTGTCAGGCTTAATTTCCATATCTATGTAATGAATCAACGTATAATAGTAGGTGAATCGTTGGTTGTCTGGGGGTGAGGGGGTGAAATTCTTTGGACTAAGAAACGAGAAAGTAAATTGACCCTCACCAAAACCGAGAAGTGCCACTGGAAGAAAGAACAACATGGAGGAAAATCAGGTGCCATGAAACCAACAAGTAACGAACACAAAATTGTTTAGAAAATTTTTAAAAATAGAAAAACAATGAAAAAAGGGGGGGGGGGTCATTGTAACCACTCCCCAGGAAAAAAAGCCTCTTCTTTTTTTTTTTCTTTTTTTTTTTTTTTTAAAATAGTCTAACTTTTTACATGAGTAATCAAACAAGTGTACGCATCTGGAATCTCGGTGCGTTTTGATAACGGACAAGCATTTCGGAATTTTTGAGATGAGGATATATTAGTTGGATTCTTCGGACTACTGTTTTCATTTTGCAGATTATTCGCACAACGTTTTGGTTAATGTAACCTCCGACCTTTTTCAGGTGTATTTTGTCGAACTCTGGAATCTTTCTGTCCAACTCTGGAATCTTCACAGAATTTTTAACGGAAACATTTATTTAATCAACAGGGCCTAAGTAATTTACAATTATATTCTGGTGATCACGTGTACTGAGTATTGAAATTTTCAACTTCCAGAAGAGTGTCACTTACAGGTTCAACATGATACATGTGAAGAAGGTCGAAGGTTACATCAGACAAAACATTGTGAAAATTACACTTCGTTGTCGAATTATCCAAATAATACAAACAAGTATTTTGGACATCTATCTGCAACATCAACACATCTGTGACGTCAGCACATTTATTTGTGACGTCAACACATCTATCTGTGACGTCAGCACATTTATTTGTGACATCACCACATCTATCTGTGATATCAGCACATTTATTTGTGACATCAAGTCATCTATCTGTGACGTCAGCACATTTTATTTGCGATGTCATCACATTTTTTAGCACATTCAACTGTGACATCAGCACATTTTAGGGCACATTTATTTGCGACATCGGCACATTTTAGGGCACATTTACCTGTGACATCGGCACATTTTAGGGCACATTTACCTGTGATATCGGCACATTTTAGGGCACATTTACCTGTGACATCAGCACATTTTAGGGCACATTTACCTGTGACATCGGCACATTTTAGGGCACATTTACCTGTGATATCGGCACATTTTAGGGCACATTTACCTGTGACATCAGCACATTTTAAGGCACATTTACCTGTGACATCAGCACATTTTAAGGCACATTTACCTGTGACATCAGCACATTTTAGGGCACATTCATCTGCGACATAAGCACATTTTAAGGCACATTCAACTGTGACATCGGCACATTTTAAGGCACATTTACCTGTGATATCGGCACATTTTAAGGCACATTTACCTGTGATATCAGCACATTCAACTGTGACATCAGCACATTTTAGGGCACATTTATCTCTGACATCAGTTTATTTTAGGGCACATTTATCTGTGACATCAGTTTATTTTAGAGCACATTCATCTGTGACATCGGCACATTTATGACATCTCGTCACAGTCTTAATTGGTTCACTTTGTCGCCTTTCCTCTAAAAACTAAGACGAATTTAAAAATCAAACAATAAAAATAATCGTGTTAGATTTTTAAATTTAGACCCAACAGATAAAACAATATTAGCCATTCTGTCTTTTTCCTTCATTTCAGCAGGGTTTTTTTTTTTTTTTTTTTTCACAATCAGAAAGCATGTTTGGTTTCACTTTGTTTTAAAAAAAAATAAATATTATTCCAGTCAGGAAAATTGTTAAAAATGTTAAGAAAAATAAAAATAAAAATAATGACTCAAATATGACTCTCAGAGAGATAAATACTTGCAACTTAAAATATGAGGTGCTAGTCCATAACTTCTTCCTCTTCTCTTGTAAAAATAATGAAAAATCTTCATGATGTATGCACCAGTGATGGAACAACAATATCATATTCCAAAAATCATGTACACTGATCAAGTAGTTTTATTTTCATAAAGAAAATGATTTTTAAGCGAATTTGAGTTTTCAAATGCCTTCCCTCCCCATGTTAATGTCTTTCTAAAATCTTGTAAAAGTTTAAATTATTTGGAATCAGCAAGGAGACGCGACGTTGCCCAGGACAGAATGATGATCAACAGATGTTCCACACTTCCAATATTTTTAGTGTCAACAAAATTGGTGAAATTGCTCATTCTTTGCCTGCTCTAGTTGGGGATCCACTATGGTGCATCAGGAAGAAACTTCACATACCTCCCCATAGTGACTCAATCCACATTGCACTGTAGAGAACTTACTATTGATTTTATAAAATTCTTTTTGGTACTTGTACAGTTTAATCAAGACATTAAAAAATGAAAATATCGAAAAAAGTTTAAATTGTATGCATCCGTTATGGAATGAAGTTCTCCGAAAAAAAATTTTTCACTTAATTTCATCAAGTAGTTTTTGTTTTACAGCGAAAAAACAATTTGTTATGATACCGAGCAAAAGGTTCGATTTTTAGGAAGAAAAGCTAGTATTAAAGATGGGGAGGGAGTGTCGGTGCTTTAACTGGAGTTATCTCCCCGTAATGTTTCTAAACTACAAACAAAAATTTAGAACAAATCCAAGACGTCTGCCTTCAATGCGCTCTCATAAAAACGTGTTTTTCTGCTGTAAAAAAAAAACAACTCTATCAAATTAAGTGAAATTTTTTTTTCGAAGATCTTCAATTCAAAATGGATACGTACAATATAACCTTTTTTTTGATATTTTCATTTTTTAATGTCTTGACTAAACTGTACAAGTATCTTTCTTTATATAATGGCTTGAATCAAAGTTAGAAATGAAAAAGTCAAGTATCATTGTGCTCTAAATAGAAACATTCATTTCAAATGCACCCCTGTCATATCAAAGAACCTACTGCTGATTTTATAAGCTGGGTCCTTCTGTTTGTGCGATGATAAAACTTCTCGATTGCACTTGTGACGTTAGGCTGTATAAGGGTGTTAACTTTGGTCAAAATCTGATTGTTCCTTCTTTAAGTCTTTATGACCTGGTTGAACTAATTCATTCAGTCGTAAATAAATGAATATAACGGCATAAATAAAGTGGGAATTGATTCAAACACGCCTTGTACGTATTAGTTCAGTATCTGGGTCGATTCCAAATACCTCCAGACTGTGTTCATTGCTTACATACAGTATGTCACCATCTATTAACAGTAAATATTTCTTTAATCATGTACATCATAATTCAGGTCATAAAGGGTTAATTGGATGTTTTTGATTATCGATTCTTGATACTTATCAAAGGCATTCCGATACAAAACCTATCTAAGAACCCTCCCAGACACATCAAGTACATTTTTAAGAAATTTGTTAAAAATCGGTCAAGCCGTTTTAGAACCCATAGGGAACAGACTCACAGCAACACACACAAAGTATGCTTTATATATAAGTAGAGATCATCAGTTGAATTTTTTTTTTTTTTTAAATAAAAATATTTGATCAATTTACATGATTTTTGGTGTATGATATTTTCTTTCTATCACTGTAAAGATTTTTCGACCAAGTCATCAAACAATGGTGTAAGTGGGTTTGTATTACTGTACACATAGATTCAAAAAAGTTGTCAATAAACAAATATATAACAAATAAATGTTATCAAAGGCAAGATAAGTTACTTTTCTACCAAACTGGATATATTTTTCGTGTTTTTATTCAATGTAACATGTTTATTCAGCTCGAAAACCATACAGTGTTTACCGATGTATTGGAACATTCAAGATGGCGGATGATTCTCTCTTTAACATGGTAAGTTTGGGAAAAGGTGTTATAAATACAAAACCGGATAAAATACTGTTAAAAACTCGCTCAATATATGTTACTGTGACATAGGTTGACATATATTCGGCAGGTTTTTAATAGTATGTTGTATAGTTTTTTATTTATAACACCTTTTCCCAAACTTACGGTGTTAAAGAGGGTGTGAGACGCCATCTTGAATTTTCCAATATATCGGTAAACAGTGTATGTTTTTCGAGCTGAATAAATATGTTACATTGAATAAAAACACAAAAAATATATCCAGTTTGGCAGAAAAGTAACTTATCTTGCCTTTGATAACATTTATTTGTTATATATTTGTTTTTTGACAACTTTTTCGAATCTGTGTGTACAGTAATACAAACCCGCGTAAGTTTATTGCGAGCAAAAACAAAGTTCTGTGAAGCCATCATAAATGTCTCTTTTTTTTATTTTAATATTTTTATATGATTAATCTTTGTGTTAAAATCAATTGAGAAATACACATTTTGTTTTGAGAAATACGCATTTTAAATATGAAAACATTAAATAAAGTCATCCAATATGGTCGAAATGGACAGCCATTTTGGATAATTTGTTATTCTTCAGCCAATGTTTACATATTTAAAATGTGTATTTCTCAATAGATTCTAATTCTAAATGATTTCTTATATAATAATATTTAACAAAAAAAAAAATTTTTTTACCAAAACTATTTTAACCGGCTTAAGACCCATAAAAGAACAGTCCATAAAAAAATCAAAAAATCATAAAAAATGTTTAACGATTTTTTAAATTTTGACCCACTTTTGACCCTTAAAAACTGTTTTAACAGGCTAAAGACCCATTAAAGAACAGTCAATCTAATCATTTGAGACCCCTAGCGCCGCTCTGTGACTTTTAGTTTTCGAAGAGATAGAGTTTGAAAATATGGACACAGACAGACATAGTGAGTTTTATAAATTAGATTATTGTATGAAGAATCCGTTCAAGTTAAAATATATTGAGAAATACGCATTTTAAATTTGTAAACAGATACAGTTATCCAATATGTCCCAAGTGGACGGCCATTTTGGATAATTTTTTATTTTTTTGTTAATGTTTATATATTTAAAGTGTGTGTTTCTCCATTCAAAATGTGCAATTCTCGTCTCATAGAATAATATTTAACAAAAACACATTTTTCAGTATCTATACATTAGATTATGAATAACACGTTCTTTTGTAAAACGCGAAATGCTGTGATACGAAACAGAAAATGGACCAAGCAAAAAATTGTAAACTTGAAACAAAAAGAGGAAATTTTTCTATCATTATTTTCATGGCAAGTACTCGTCTGAGCTCCAATCCTTATGGTTCCCCTCCCTTGTCAAACTTTCACAAAAAACCACTCGTCTATCTGAAACGACTATCAATAATTTCCTCCATTCTTTATCTGTGCCTAACCTAAATGTAGATTCCATGAACAAAGTTTCTTTCTTAGAACTGCACATCTGTGAAACCGTTCCATTTGCCTGCTTTCCAGCTGACTACAATATGGTCTTCTTCAAGTTCAACATAAACAAGTTCTTGATGAGCCGTTCCCCTTTTTCTTTTCTTTTGTCTTTTCTTTTTTTTTCTTTTTCTCATTTTTTATTCTTCTTCATATTTCTTGTGTTTATGTTAAAAATCTTATCCTGCGTTGACAGGGTTCAAAATAGACTTCGTAGTTTAGTGGGGGATGCCCTTTTCTCTTCCCTGCAACCTCTTTCTCACAGAAAAGATGTTGCGAGATTGTCTCTGCTTTATCGTTATTTTCATGGCAAGTGCTCGCCTGAGCTCCAATCTATGGTCCTTCGTCACCAAACTTTTGCGAGAAACACTCGTCTAGCTGTAAACACTATCAATAATTCCCCCAACTCTTTATCTGTGCCTAAACCTAAACGTAGATTCCATGAATAAAGTTTCTTTCTTAGAACTGCACATCTGTGAAACCATTCCGTTTACCTGCTTTCCAGCTGACTACAATATGGTCTTCTTCAAGTCCAACATAAACAAGTTCTTGATGAGCCATTCCCCTTAAGTAATCCAATTTACCAAACTTCCACTGCTAACAATTACTATGATATTGTCCCAATTACTACCGTACACACGTTAACTCTTATTCTCGAGTGGCCTGCGGGCCTTGATAAGAAGCGACTTCTTTGTGAAAAAAAAGAAGTGCTGTCACCATTGATTCCTGTGAGATACCGTTTTCTCATTTCATTTTCCCCAAATAATTTTTGGATCTTGAAAACTTGTTATTCTTTACCTTGTGCATATTTAAAGTGCGTTTTTCTCAATACAAAATGTGTATTTCTCAACAGATTTTAACTTGAAATGATTCAGCATGTAAGAATATTGAAAAAAAAATTTTTTTATGACTTCACAGAATTTTTTTTTTTTTTTCCTCACAATAAACTCCTGCTGTGATTTTTCCTTATTTTTGATATTTTTTGCTTTTTCTTGGGGGGAGGGAGGGTGGTGAAATTGCACCAAATATGACTTATCTCCCTTACATTATTAGAGTGATTTTTTTTAGAATTTTAGAATTTCTGGGATGAAGATTGAAACTTCGAATCATTATTTCGACAGATTTCAGCCTGGTTGATAAATTCACAACATTTTCGCTTATCTAATCTCTGACCTTATTTTGTCGAACTCTGGAATCGGTACGAAAGTTCTACATGCAACCACAGTGAAATGGATATCAGCAAAGTTTCTTTCCAAGAACTATCCGCCTATGAAACAATACCACGGTCATGATCAAGTCAAATGTAAACAAATTCTTGTTGTGCTGTCGTTTTAAATAATCTAATTTCTGTCCAATTTCAACGATTGTCATCAATCCCCATGTTGTTGCTTCACTGACAAATTTATTAATACTTATTCTTGAAACGAAGTTGGTCTAAAAAATCCTCTCATAATATTCTTCATCATTCAACGGACAATCTATCCATCTCATTAACCCTTATCCTCAAGTGGTCTTTAGCCTTGATAAGTGGTGACTCATTAGTATAAAAAATCCTCTCATAATATTCTTCATTCAACTGACAATCTACTCATTTCGTCTGACAATCTAATTTCGTTAACCCTTATCCTCGACTGGTTTTTAGCCTTGATCTGGTAACTCATTAGTATAATAAATCCTCTCATAATATTCTTCATCATTCAACTGATAATCTATCCATCTTATTTACCCTTATCCTTGAGTGGCCTATCGACATTGATAAGTGGTGACTAAATATAAAGTAATAAACAGTTCAACGCAGAATTAGAAAAAAAAAAAAAGCTACAGAAAAATTTGTATCATGTTTGTGACAAAACGAAAATATCATATTCCAAAACTCACATAAACTGATCAAATAGTTTTATTTTTAAATAAGAAAAAGTTTTATGAGTTAGAAAAGACTGGCTTTCTTATCTGCCATTTTAAAAACAATCTTAAAAAAAAAAATTTTTAAATGGAGATAACTGAATAATTCAAACCTTTTGAAATTATGTTGTAATGCCTACGAATTCCCATTAATTGCTTAAAAATAAATTCCTTTTTAAAAATAAAACTACTTGATCAAATCATGTAATTTTTGGAATATGATATTCGTACATCATACAGATTTTTCTTTAATTTTGTTAATATAGCAAAAATTCTGGAAACGAACCAAAATTATGTGAAAACTTCTACTTATCATGGCTGATGGAACAACATCAATTCAGCCCCGTGTGTGTGTGTGAAACAGCACTAACCCAATTTGGGTTTAACCAGCTTCCTCCAAAGGAGGAACTTCCATGGAAGAAAGAAATTCACAAGTGGTTCCCCATCTCATATATACGTTAGGTTTTTGCAACTTTTTGCAAGGAGGTGTCAATGTCCTCTTAAATACAGCGCATGGAATTCCCAAATTGGTGACCCATTTTAGTAATGACTATGCTCAACGTTGCTTAACTTTGGTGATCTGACGGGAACCGGTGTGTCAACGTGATTATGCTGTAAAGTCAGCCTCATGGATTAAATAAAAAGTTCATTTTGAAATTCCGTACAGATTCCAGGGTTCAACAAGGAGATTGGAGGTTACATTGGTTGAAACATTGTGGAAATAACATCCAGTACTGATCCAGAGCCTGATCTAAGGTCACATTGGCATCTTCTAGCAATTTAAAGTAAGCTGCTAGGAGATGCCAACACGACCTTTGGTCAGATTTTAACATCCAAATATTAAAAACTGTTCAATTTAAAATTGACGCCAGATAGATACAGCTAGTAGCAGGTGCCCGTTTTGCAAATCATCTCCT